>NC_082667.1:86652949-86969860 GCF_025265405.1 Mesoplodon densirostris
GCTTCATTTCACCCACACTGTACACAAAGGGGCTTTCCCCAAATGAATCTTCTATATGCAGGGTGTACCACCTGCAGCGAACTGCCACACAAAGGCAGGCACTAGTAAGGACTGTAAGCATTTCCTCTCCCAAAACACGCAGTTTTACCCAAAGAACTCTGCTGTAATAGCAGGTGGAACACAAGCAGCATTTCTCCCACTGTGTACTCTCTGAGCTCCTCCACGAATGAACTCCTATATGCAGGGTTTCCCACGTGGAGCGAACTGCCTCAAACAAGGCAGGCTTTTGCGAGGACTGTTAGCATTTCCTCTCCCTAAACACGCAGTTTTAATGGAAGAACTCTGCTTTAGTTGCATGTGGAACACAAGCATCTATTCTCCCACAGTGTACACAAATGGCACGTCCCCTAATGAACTTGTTCTATAAGAATTGTTTCCCGCGTGGAGCGAACTGCCTCAACCATGGCAGGCTCTACTGTGGTCTCTAAGGATTTACTCTGTGAAAACACGGCACTTTTACCAGAAGAACTCTGCTTTATTTAGAGGTGGAACACAAGCTGCATTTCACCCACACTGTACACCAAGGGTCTTTCCCCAAATGAATCTTCTATATGCAGGGTGTCCCGCCTGCAGCGAACTGCCACACAAAGGCAGGCACTAGTAAGGACTGTAAGCATTTCTTCTCCCAAAACACGCAGTTTTACCCGAAGAACTCTGCTTTAGTTGCAGGTGGAACACAAGCTGCATTTCACCCACACTGTACACAAAGGGCCCTTCCCTAAATGAATCCTCTATATGCAGATTGTCCCGCCTGCAGCGAACTGCCACAACGAAGGCAGGCACTAGTAAGGACTGTAGCATTTCCTCTCACAAAACACGCAGTTTTACCCGAAGAACTCTGATTTAGTTGCAGGTGGAACACAAGCAGCATTTCTCCCACTGTGTACTCTTTGGTCTCTTCCACGAATGAACTTCTATATGCAGGGTTTCCCACGTGGTGCGAACTGCTTCAACCACAGCAGGCTGTAGAGAGGACGGTAAGCATTTCCTCTTCCAAAACACGGCAGTTTTACCCAAAGAACTCTGCTTTAGTTGCAGGTGGAACACAAGCAGCATTTCTCCCACTGTGTACATTCTGAGCTCCTCCACGAATGAACTCCTATATGCAGGGTTTCCCTCGTGGAGCTACTTGCCTCAAACAAGGCAGGCTCTAGCGAGGACTGTAAGCATTTCCTCTCCCTAAACACGCAGTTTTAACGGAAGAACCCTGCTGTAGTTGCAGGTGGAACACAAGCATCTTTTCTCCCACAGTGAACACAATGGGCACTTCCCCTAATGAACTTGTTCTATAAGAATGGTTTCCCACGTGGAGCGAACTGCCTCAACCATGGCAGGCTCTACTGTGGTCTCTAAGGATTTCCTCTCTGAAAACACGGCACTTTTACCCGAAGAATTCTGCTTTAGTTGCAGGTGGAACACAAGCTGCATTTCACCCACACTGTACACCAAGGGCCCTTCCCCAAATGAAGCTTCTATATGCAGGGTGTCCCGCCTGGAGCGAAGTGCCACACAAAGGCAGGGACTAGTAACGATTGTAAGCATTTCCTCTCCCAATACACGCAGTTTTACCAGAAGAACTCTGCTTTAGTTGCAGGTGGAGCACAAGCTTCATTTCACCCACACTGTACACAAAGGGGCTTTCCCCAAATGAATCTTCTATATGCAGGGTGTACCACCTGCAGCGAACTGCCACACAAAGGCAGGCACTAGTAAGGACTGTAAGCATTTCCTCTCCCAAAACACGCAGTTTTACCCAAAGAACTCTGCTGTAATAGCAGGTGGAACACAAGCAGCATTTCTCCCACTGTGTACTCTCTGAGCTCCTCCACGAATGAACTCCTATATGCAGGGTTTCCCACGTGGAGCGAACTGCCTCAAACAAGGCAGGCTTTTGCGAGGACTGTTAGCATTTCCTCTCCCTAAACACGCAGTTTTAATGGAAGAACTCTGCTTTAGTTGCATGTGGAACACAAGCATCTATTCTCCCACAGTGTACACAAATGGCACGTCCCCTAATGAACTTGTTCTATAAGAATTGTTTCCCGCGTGGAGCGAACTGCCTCAACCATGGCAGGCTCTACTGTGGTCTCTAAGGATTTACTCTGTGAAAACACGGCACTTTTACCAGAAGAACTCTGCTTTATTTAGAGGTGGAACACAAGCTGCATTTCACCCACACTGTACACCAAGGGTCTTTCCCCAAATGAATCTTCTATATGCAGGGTGTCCCGCCTGCAGCGAACTGCCACACAAAGGCAGGCACTAGTAAGGACTGTAAGCATTTCTTCTCCCAAAACACGCAGTTTTACCCGAAGAACTCTGCTTTAGTTGCAGGTGGAACACAAGCTGCATTTCACCCACACTGTACACAAAGGGCCCTTCCCTAAATGAATCCTCTATATGCAGAGTGTCCCGCCTGCAGCGAACTGCCACAACGAAGGCAGGCACTAGTAAGGACTGTAGCATTTCCTCTCACAAAACACGCAGTTTTACCCGAAGAACTCTGATTTAGTTGCAGGTGGAACACAAGCAGCATTTCTCCCACTGTGTACTCTTTGGTCTCTTCCACGAATGAACTTCTATATGCAGGGTTTCCCACGTGGTGCGAACTGCTTCAACCACAGCAGGCTGTAGAGAGGACGGTAAGCATTTCCTCTTCCAAAACACGGCAGTTTTACCCAAAGAACTCTGCTTTAGTTGCAGGTGGAACACAAGCAGCATTTCTCCCACTGTGTACATTCTGAGCTCCTCCACGAATGAACTCCTATATGCAGGGTTTCCCTCGTGGAGCTACTTGCCTCAAACAAGGCAGGCTCTAGCGAGGACTGTAAGCATTTCCTCTCCCTAAACACGCAGTTTTAACGGAAGAACCCTGCTGTAGTTGCAGGTGGAACACAAGCATCTTTTCTCCCACAGTGAACACAATGGGCACTTCCCCTAATGAACTTGTTCTATAAGAATGGTTTCCCACGTGGAGCGAACTGCCTCAACCATGGCAGGCTCTACTGTGGTCTCTAAGGATTTCCTCTCTGAAAACACGGCACTTTTACCCGAAGAATTCTGCTTTAGTTGCAGGTGGAACACAAGCTGCATTTCACCCACACTGTACACCAAGGGCCCTTCCCCAAATGAAGCTTCTATATGCAGGGTGTCCCGCCTGGAGCGAAGTGCCACACAAAGGCAGGGACTAGTAACGATTGTAAGCATTTCCTCTCCCAATACACGCAGTTTTACCAGAAGAACTCTGCTTTAGTTGCAGGTGGAACACAAGCTTCATTTCACCCACACTGTACACAAAGGGGCTTTCCCCAAATGAATCTTCTATATGCAGGGTGTACCACCTGCAGCGAACTGCCACACAAAGGCAGGCACTAGTAAGGACTGTAAGCATTTCCTCTCCCAAAACACGCAGTTTTACCCAAAGAACTCTGCTGTAATAGCAGGTGGAACACAAGCAGCATTTCTCCCACTGTGTACTCTCTGAGCTCCTCCACGAATGAACTCCTATATGCAGGGTTTCCCACGTGGAGCGAACTGCCTCAAACAAGGCAGGCTTTTGCGAGGACTGTTAGCATTTCCTCTCCCTAAACACGCAGTTTTAATGGAAGAACTCTGCTTTAGTTGCATGTGGAACACAAGCATCTATTCTCCCACAGTGTACACAAATGGCACGTCCCCTAATGAACTTGTTCTATAAGAATTGTTTCCGCGTGGAGCGAACTGCCTCAACCATGGCAGGCTCTACTGTGGTCTCTAAGGATTTTCTCTGTGAAAACACGGCACTTTTACCAGAAGAACTCTGCTTTATTTAGAGGTGGAACACAAGCTGCATTTCACCCACACTGTACACCAAGGGTCTTTCCCCAAATGAATCTTCTATATGCAGGGTGTCCCGCCTGCAGCGAACTGCCACACAAAGGCAGGCACTAGTAAGGACTGTAAGCATTTCTTCTCCCAAAACACGCAGTTTTACCCGAAGAACTCTGCTTTAGTTGCAGGTGGAACACAAGCTGCATTTCACCCACACTGTACACAAAGGGCCCTTCCCTAAATGAATCCTCTATATGCAGATTGTCCCGCCTGCAGCGAACTGCCACAACGAAGGCAGGCACTAGTAAGGACTGTAGCATTTCCTCTCACAAAACACGCAGTTTTACCCGAAGAACTCTGATTTAGTTGCAGGTGGAACACAAGCAGCATTTCTCCCACTGTGTACTCTTTGGTCTCTTCACGAATGAACTTCTATATGCAGGGTTTCCCACGTGGTGCGAACTGCTTCAACCACAGCAGGCTGTAGAGAGGACGGTAAGCATTTCCTCTTCCAAAACACGGCAGTTTTACCCAAAGAACTCTGCTTTAGTTGCAGGTGGAACACAAGCAGCATTTCTCCCACTGTGTACATTCTGAGCTCCTCCACGAATGAACTCCTATATGCAGGGTTTCCCTCGTGGAGCTACTTGCCTCAAACAAGGCAGGCTCTAGCGAGGACTGTAAGCATTTCCTCTCCCTAAACACGCAGTTTTAACGGAAGAACCCTGCTGTAGTTGCAGGTGGAACACAAGCATCTTTTCTCCCACAGTGAACACAATGGGCACTTCCCCTAATGAACTTGTTCTATAAGAATGGTTTCCCACGTGGAGCGAACTGCCTCAACCATGGCAGGCTCTACTGTGGTCTCTAAGGATTTCCTCTCTGAAAACACGGCACTTTTACCCGAAGAATTCTGCTTTAGTTGCAGGTGGAACACAAGCTGCATTTCACCCACACTGTACACCAAGGGCCCTTCCCCAAATGAAGCTTCTATATGCAGGGTGTCCCGCCTGGAGCGAAGTGCCACACAAAGGCAGGGACTAGTAACGATTGTAAGCATTTCCTCTCCCAATACACGCAGTTTTACCAGAAGAACTCTGCTTTAGTTGCAGGTGGAACACAAGCTTCATTTCACCCACACTGTACACAAAGGGGCTTTCCCCAAATGAATCTTCTATATGCAGGGTGTACCACCTGCAGCGAACTGCCACACAAAGGCAGGCACTAGTAAGGACTGTAAGCATTTCCTCTCCCAAAACACGCAGTTTTACCCAAAGAACTCTGCTGTAATAGCAGGTGGAACACAAGCAGCATTTCTCCCACTGTGTACTCTCTGAGCTCCTCCACGAATGAACTCCTATATGCAGGGTTTCCCACGTGGAGCGAACTGCCTCTAACAAGGCAGGCTTTTGCGAGGACTGTTAGCATTTCCTCTCCCTAAACACGCAGTTTTAATGGAAGAACTCTGCTTTAGTTGCATGTGGAACACAAGCATCTATTCTCCCACAGTGTACACAAATGGCACGTCCCCTAATGAACTTGTTCTATAAGAATTGTTTCCCGCGTGGAGCGAACTGCCTCAACCATGGCAGGCTCTACTGTGGTCTCTAAGGATTTTCTCTGTGAAAACACGGCACTTTTACCAGAAGAACTCTGCTTTATTTAGAGGTGGAACACAAGCTGCATTTCACCCACACTGTACACCAAGGGTCTTTCCCCAAATGAATCTTCTATATGCAGGGTGTCCCGCCTGCAGCGAACTGCCACACAAAGGCAGGCACTAGTAAGGACTGTAAGCATTTCTTCTCCCAAAACACGCAGTTTTACCCGAAGAACTCTGCTTTAGTTGCAGGTGGAACACAAGCTGCATTTCACCCACACTGTACACAAAGGGCCCTTCCCTAAATGAATCCTCTATATGCAGATTGTCCCGCCTGCAGCGAACTGCCACAACGAAGGCAGGCACTAGTAAGGACTGTAGCATTTCCTCTCACAAAACACGCAGTTTTACCCGAAGAACTCTGATTTAGTTGCAGGTGGAACACAAGCAGCATTTCTCCCACTGTGTACTCTTTGGTCTCTTCCACGAATGAACTTCTATATGCAGGGTTTCCCACGTGGTGCGAACTGCTTCAACCACAGCAGGCTGTAGAGAGGACGGTAAGCATTTCCTCTTCCAAAACACGGCAGTTTTACCCAAAGAACTCTGCTTTAGTTGCAGGTGGAACACAAGCAGCATTTCTCCCACTGTGTACATTCTGAGCTCCTCCACGAATGAACTCCTATATGCAGGGTTTCCCTCGTGGAGCTACTTGCCTCAAACAAGGCAGGCTCTAGCGAGGACTGTAAGCATTTCCTCTCCCTAAACACGCAGTTTTAACGGAAGAACCCTGCTGTAGTTGCAGGTGGAACACAAGCATCTTTTCTCCCACAGTGAACACAATGGGCACTTCCCCTAATGAACTTGTTCTATAAGAATGGTTTCCCACGTGGAGCGAACTGCCTCAACCATGGCAGGCTCTACTGTGGTCTCTAAGGATTTCCTCTCTGAAAACACGGCACTTTTACCCGAAGAATTCTGCTTTAGTTGCAGGTGGAACACAAGCTGCATTTCACCCACACTGTACACCAAGGGCCCTTCCCCAAATGAAGCTTCTATATGCAGGGTGTCCCGCCTGGAGCGAAGTGCCACACAAAGGCAGGGACTAGTAACGATTGTAAGCATTTCCTCTCCCAATACACGCAGTTTTACCAGAAGAACTCTGCTTTAGTTGCAGGTGGAACACAAGCTTCATTTCACCCACACTGTACACAAAGGGGCTTTCCCCAAATGAATCTTCTATATGCAGGGTGTACCACCTGCAGCGAACTGCCACACAAAGGCAGGCACTAGTAAGGACTGTAAGCATTTCCTCTCCCAAAACACGCAGTTTTACCCAAAGAACTCTGCTGTAATAGCAGGTGGAACACAAGCAGCATTTCTCCCACTGTGTACTCTCTGAGCTCCTCCACGAATGAACTCCTATATGCAGGGTTTCCCACGTGGAGCGAACTGCCTCAAACAAGGCAGGCTTTTGCGAGGACTGTTAGCATTTCCTCTCCCTAAACACGCAGTTTTAATGGAAGAACTCTGCTTTAGTTGCATGTGGAACACAAGCATCTATTCTCCCACAGTGTACACAAATGGCACGTCCCCTAATGAACTTGTTCTATAAGAATTGTTTCCCGCGTGGAGCGAACTGCCTCAACCATGGCAGGCTCTACTGTGGTCTCTAAGGATTTACTCTGTGAAAACACGGCACTTTTACCAGAAGAACTCTGCTTTATTTAGAGGTGGAACACAAGCTGCATTTCACCCACACTGTACACCAAGGGTCTTTCCCCAAATGAATCTTCTATATGCAGGGTGTCCCGCCTGCAGCGAACTGCCACACAAAGGCAGGCACTAGTAAGGACTGTAAGCATTTCTTCTCCCAAAACACGCAGTTTTACCCGAAGAACTCTGCTTTAGTTGCAGGTGGAACACAAGCTGCATTTCACCCACACTGTACACAAAGGGCCCTTCCCTAAATGAATCCTCTATATGCAGATTGTCCCGCCTGCAGCGAACTGCCACAACGAAGGCAGGCACTAGTAAGGACTGTAGCATTTCCTCTCACAAAACACGCAGTTTTACCCGAAGAACTCTGATTTAGTTGCAGGTGGAACACAAGCAGCATTTCTCCCACTGTGTACTCTTTGGTCTCTTCCACGAATGAACTTCTATATGCAGGGTTTCCCACGTGGTGCGAACTGCTTCAACCACAGCAGGCTGTAGAGAGGACGGTAAGCATTTCCTCTTCCAAAACACGGCAGTTTTACCCAAAGAACTCTGCTTTAGTTGCAGGTGGAACACAAGCAGCATTTCTCCCACTGTGTACATTCTGAGCTCCTCCACGAATGAACTCCTATATGCAGGGTTTCCCTCGTGGAGCTACTTGCCTCAAACAAGGCAGGCTCTAGCGAGGACTGTAAGCATTTCCTCTCCCTAAACACGCAGTTTTAACGGAAGAACCCTGCTGTAGTTGCAGGTGGAACACAAGCATCTTTTCTCCCACAGTGAACACAATGGGCACTTCCCCTAATGAACTTGTTCTATAAGAATGGTTTCCCACGTGGAGCGAACTGCCTCAACCATGGCAGGCTCTACTGTGGTCTCTAAGGATTTCCTCTCTGAAAACACGGCACTTTTACCCGAAGAATTCTGCTTTAGTTGCAGGTGGAACACAAGCTGCATTTCACCCACACTGTACACCAAGGGCCCTTCCCCAAATGAAGCTTCTATATGCAGGGTGTCCCGCCTGGAGCGAAGTGCCACACAAAGGCAGGGACTAGTAACGATTGTAAGCATTTCCTCTCCCAATACACGCAGTTTTACCAGAAGAACTCTGCTTTAGTTGCAGGTGGAGCACAAGCTTCATTTCACCCACACTGTACACAAAGGGGCTTTCCCCAAATGAATCTTCTATATGCAGGGTGTACCACCTGCAGCGAACTGCCACACAAAGGCAGGCACTAGTAAGGACTGTAAGCATTTCCTCTCCCAAAACACGCAGTTTTACCCAAAGAACTCTGCTGTAATAGCAGGTGGAACACAAGCAGCATTTCTCCCACTGTGTACTCTCTGAGCTCCTCCACGAATGAACTCCTATATGCAGGGTTTCCCACGTGGAGCGAACTGCCTCAAACAAGGCAGGCTTTTGCGAGGACTGTTAGCATTTCCTCTCCCTAAACACGCAGTTTTAATGGAAGAACTCTGCTTTAGTTGCATGTGGAACACAAGCATCTATTCTCCCACAGTGTACACAAATGGCACGTCCCCTAATGAACTTGTTCTATAAGAATTGTTTCCCGCGTGGAGCGAACTGCCTCAACCATGGCAGGCTCTACTGTGGTCTCTAAGGATTTACTCTGTGAAAACACGGCACTTTTACCAGAAGAACTCTGCTTTATTTAGAGGTGGAACACAAGCTGCATTTCACCCACACTGTACACCAAGGGTCTTTCCCCAAATGAATCTTCTATATGCAGGGTGTCCCGCCTGCAGCGAACTGCCACACAAAGGCAGGCACTAGTAAGGACTGTAAGCATTTCTTCTCCCAAAACACGCAGTTTTACCCGAAGAACTCTGCTTTAGTTGCAGGTGGAACACAAGCTGCATTTCACCCACACTGTACACAAAGGGCCCTTCCCTAAATGAATCCTCTATATGCAGATTGTCCCGCCTGCAGCGAACTGCCACAACGAAGGCAGGCACTAGTAAGGACTGTAGCATTTCCTCTCACAAAACACGCAGTTTTACCCGAAGAACTCTGATTTAGTTGCAGGTGGAACACAAGCAGCATTTCTCCCACTGTGTACTCTTTGGTCTCTTCCACGAATGAACTTCTATATGCAGGGTTTCCCACGTGGTGCGAACTGCTTCAACCACAGCAGGCTGTAGAGAGGACGGTAAGCATTTCCTCTTCCAAAACACGGCAGTTTTACCCAAAGAACTCTGCTTTAGTTGCAGGTGGAACACAAGCAGCATTTCTCCCACTGTGTACATTCTGAGCTCCTCCACGAATGAACTCCTATATGCAGGGTTTCCCTCGTGGAGCTACTTGCCTCAAACAAGGCAGGCTCTAGCGAGGACTGTAAGCATTTCCTCTCCCTAAACACGCAGTTTTAACGGAAGAACCCTGCTGTAGTTGCAGGTGGAACACAAGCATCTTTTCTCCCACAGTGAACACAATGGGCACTTCCCCTAATGAACTTGTTCTATAAGAATGGTTTCCCACGTGGAGCGAACTGCCTCAACCATGGCAGGCTCTACTGTGGTCTCTAAGGATTTCCTCTCTGAAAACACGGCACTTTTACCCGAAGAATTCTGCTTTAGTTGCAGGTGGAACACAAGCTGCATTTCACCCACACTGTACACCAAGGGCCCTTCCCCAAATGAAGCTTCTATATGCAGGGTGTCCCGCCTGGAGCGAAGTGCCACACAAAGGCAGGGACTAGTAACGATTGTAAGCATTTCCTCTCCCAATACACGCAGTTTTACCAGAAGAACTCTGCTTTAGTTGCAGGTGGAGCACAAGCTTCATTTCACCCACACTGTACACAAAGGGGCTTTCCCCAAATGAATCTTCTATATGCAGGGTGTACCACCTGCAGCGAACTGCCACACAAAGGCAGGCACTAGTAAGGACTGTAAGCATTTCCTCTCCCAAAACACGCAGTTTTACCCAAAGAACTCTGCTGTAATAGCAGGTGGAACACAAGCAGCATTTCTCCCACTGTGTACTCTCTGAGCTCCTCCACGAATGAACTCCTATATGCAGGGTTTCCCACGTGGAGCGAACTGCCTCAAACAAGGCAGGCTTTTGCGAGGACTGTTAGCATTTCCTCTCCCTAAACACGCAGTTTTAATGGAAGAACTCTGCTTTAGTTGCATGTGGAACACAAGCATCTATTCTCCCACAGTGTACACAAATGGCACGTCCCCTAATGAACTTGTTCTATAAGAATTGTTTCCCGCGTGGAGCGAACTGCCTCAACCATGGCAGGCTCTACTGTGGTCTCTAAGGATTTACTCTGTGAAAACACGGCACTTTTACCAGAAGAACTCTGCTTTATTTAGAGGTGGAACACAAGCTGCATTTCACCCACACTGTACACCAAGGGTCTTTCCCCAAATGAATCTTCTATATGCAGGGTGTCCCGCCTGCAGCGAACTGCCACACAAAGGCAGGCACTAGTAAGGACTGTAAGCATTTCTTCTCCCAAAACACGCAGTTTTACCCGAAGAACTCTGCTTTAGTTGCAGGTGGAACACAAGCTGCATTTCACCCACACTGTACACAAAGGGCCCTTCCCTAAATGAATCCTCTATATGCAGAGTGTCCCGCCTGCAGCGAACTGCCACAACGAAGGCAGGCACTAGTAAGGACTGTAGCATTTCCTCTCACAAAACACGCAGTTTTACCCGAAGAACTCTGATTTAGTTGCAGGTGGAACACAAGCAGCATTTCTCCCACTGTGTACTCTTTGGTCTCTTCCACGAATGAACTTCTATATGCAGGGTTTCCCACGTGGTGCGAACTGCTTCAACCACAGCAGGCTGTAGAGAGGACGGTAAGCATTTCCTCTTCCAAAACACGGCAGTTTTACCCAAAGAACTCTGCTTTAGTTGCAGGTGGAACACAAGCAGCATTTCTCCCACTGTGTACATTCTGAGCTCCTCCACGAATGAACTCCTATATGCAGGGTTTCCCTCGTGGAGCTACTTGCCTCAAACAAGGCAGGCTCTAGCGAGGACTGTAAGCATTTCCTCTCCCTAAACACGCAGTTTTAACGGAAGAACCCTGCTGTAGTTGCAGGTGGAACACAAGCATCTTTTCTCCCACAGTGAACACAATGGGCACTTCCCCTAATGAACTTGTTCTATAAGAATGGTTTCCCACGTGGAGCGAACTGCCTCAACCATGGCAGGCTCTACTGTGGTCTCTAAGGATTTCCTCTCTGAAAACACGGCACTTTTACCCGAAGAATTCTGCTTTAGTTGCAGGTGGAACACAAGCTGCATTTCACCCACACTGTACACCAAGGGCCCTTCCCCAAATGAAGCTTCTATATGCAGGGTGTCCCGCCTGGAGCGAAGTGCCACACAAAGGCAGGGACTAGTAACGATTGTAAGCATTTCCTCTCCCAATACACGCAGTTTTACCAGAAGAACTCTGCTTTAGTTGCAGGTGGAACACAAGCTTCATTTCACCCACACTGTACACAAAGGGGCTTTCCCCAAATGAATCTTCTATATGCAGGGTGTACCACCTGCAGCGAACTGCCACACAAAGGCAGGCACTAGTAAGGACTGTAAGCATTTCCTCTCCCAAAACACGCAGTTTTACCCAAAGAACTCTGCTGTAATAGCAGGTGGAACACAAGCAGCATTTCTCCCACTGTGTACTCTCTGAGCTCCTCCACGAATGAACTCCTATATGCAGGGTTTCCCACGTGGAGCGAACTGCCTCTAACAAGGCAGGCTTTTGCGAGGACTGTTAGCATTTCCTCTCCCTAAACACGCAGTTTTAATGGAAGAACTCTGCTTTAGTTGCATGTGGAACACAAGCATCTATTCTCCCACAGTGTACACAAATGGCACGTCCCCTAATGAACTTGTTCTATAAGAATGGTTTCCCGCGTGGAGCGAACTGCCTCAACCATGGCAGGCTCTACTGTGGTCTCTAAGGATTTTCTCTGTGAAAACACGGCACTTTTACCAGAAGAACTCTGCTTTATTTAGAGGTGGAACACAAGCTGCATTTCACCCACACTGTACACCAAGGGTCTTTCCCCAAATGAATCTTCTATATGCAGGGTGTCCCGCCTGCAGCGAACTGCCACACAAAGGCAGGCACTAGTAAGGACTGTAAGCATTTCTTCTCCCAAAACACGCAGTTTTACCCGAAGAACTCTGCTTTAGTTGCAGGTGGAACACAAGCTGCATTTCACCCACACTGTACACAAAGGGCCCTTCCCTAAATGAATCCTCTATATGCAGATTGTCCCGCCTGCAGCGAACTGCCACAACGAAGGCAGGCACTAGTAAGGACTGTAGCATTTCCTCTCACAAAACACGCAGTTTTACCCGAAGAACTCTGATTTAGTTGCAGGTGGAACACAAGCAGCATTTCTCCCACTGTGTACTCTTTGGTCTCTTCCACGAATGAACTTCTATATGCAGGGTTTCCCACGTGGTGCGAACTGCTTCAACCACAGCAGGCTGTAGAGAGGACGGTAAGCATTTCCTCTTCCAAAACACGGCAGTTTTACCCAAAGAACTCTGCTTTAGTTGCAGGTGGAACACAAGCAGCATTTCTCCCACTGTGTGCATTCTGAGCTCCTCCACGAATGAACTCCTATATGCAGGGTTTCCCTCGTGGAGCTACTTGCCTCAAACAAGGCAGGCTCTAGCGAGGACTGTAAGCATTTCCTCTCCCTAAACACGCAGTTTTAACGGAAGAACCCTGCTGTAGTTGCAGGTGGAACACAAGCATCTTTTCTCCCACAGTGAACACAATGGGCACTTCCCCTAATGAACTTGTTCTATAAGAATGGTTTCCCACGTGGAGCGAACTGCCTCAACCATGGCAGGCTCTACTGTGGTCTCTAAGGATTTCCTCTCTGAAAACACGGCACTTTTACCCGAAGAATTCTGCTTTAGTTGCAGGTGGAACACAAGCTGCATTTCACCCACACTGTACACCAAGGGCCCTTCCCCAAATGAAGCTTCTATATGCAGGGTGTCCCGCCTGGAGCGAAGTGCCACACAAAGGCAGGGACTAGTAACGATTGTAAGCATTTCCTCTCCCAATACACGCAGTTTTACCAGAAGAACTCTGCTTTAGTTGCAGGTGGAACACAAGCTTCATTTCACCCACACTGTACACAAAGGGGCTTTCCCCAAATGAATCTTCTATATGCAGGGTGTACCACCTGCAGCGAACTGCCACACAAAGGCAGGCACTAGTAAGGACTGTAAGCATTTCCTCTCCCAAAACACGCAGTTTTACCCAAAGAACTCTGCTGTAATAGCAGGTGGAACACAAGCAGCATTTCTCCCACTGTGTACTCTCTGAGCTCCTCCACGAATGAACTCCTATATGCAGGGTTTCCCACGTGGAGCGAACTGCCTCAAACAAGGCAGGCTTTTGCGAGGACTGTTAGCATTTCCTCTCCCTAAACACGCAGTTTTAATGGAAGAACTCTGCTTTAGTTGCATGTGGAACACAAGCATCTATTCTCCCACAGTGTACACAAATGGCACGTCCCCTAATGAACTTGTTCTATAAGAATTGTTTCCCGCGTGGAGCGAACTGCCTCAACCATGGCAGGCTCTACTGTGGTCTCTAAGGATTTACTCTGTGAAAACACGGCACTTTTACCAGAAGAACTCTGCTTTATTTAGAGGTGGAACACAAGCTGCATTTCACCCACACTGTACACCAAGGGTCTTTCCCCAAATGAATCTTCTATATGCAGGGTGTCCCGCCTGCAGCGAACTGCCACACAAAGGCAGGCACTAGTAAGGACTGTAAGCATTTCTTCTCCCAAAACACGCAGTTTTACCCGAAGAACTCTGCTTTAGTTGCAGGTGGAACACAAGCTGCATTTCACCCACACTGTACACAAAGGGCCCTTCCCTAAATGAATCCTCTATATGCAGATTGTCCCGCCTGCAGCGAACTGCCACAACGAAGGCAGGCACTAGTAAGGACTGTAGCATTTCCTCTCACAAAACACGCAGTTTTACCCGAAGAACTCTGATTTAGTTGCAGGTGGAACACAAGCAGCATTTCTCCCACTGTGTACTCTTTGGTCTCTTCCACGAATGAACTTCTATATGCAGGGTTTCCCACGTGGTGCGAACTGCTTCAACCACAGCAGGCTGTAGAGAGGACGGTAAGCATTTCCTCTTCCAAAACACGGCAGTTTTACCCAAAGAACTCTGCTTTAGTTGCAGGTGGAACACAAGCAGCATTTCTCCCACTGTGTACATTCTGAGCTCCTCCACGAATGAACTCCTATATGCAGGGTTTCCCTCGTGGAGCTACTTGCCTCAAACAAGGCAGGCTCTAGCGAGGACTGTAAGCATTTCCTCTCCCTAAACACGCAGTTTTAACGGAAGAACCCTGCTGTAGTTGCAGGTGGAACACAAGCATCTTTTCTCCCACAGTGAACACAATGGGCACTTCCCCTAATGAACTTGTTCTATAAGAATGGTTTCCCACGTGGAGCGAACTGCCTCAACCATGGCAGGCTCTACTGTGGTCTCTAAGGATTTCCTCTCTGAAAACACGGCACTTTTACCCGAAGAATTCTGCTTTAGTTGCAGGTGGAACACAAGCTGCATTTCACCCACACTGTACACCAAGGGCCCTTCCCCAAATGAAGCTTCTATATGCAGGGTGTCCCGCCTGGAGCGAAGTGCCACACAAAGGCAGGGACTAGTAACGATTGTAAGCATTTCCTCTCCCAATACACGCAGTTTTACCAGAAGAACTCTGCTTTAGTTGCAGGTGGAGCACAAGCTTCATTTCACCCACACTGTACACAAAGGGGCTTTCCCCAAATGAATCTTCTATATGCAGGGTGTACCACCTGCAGCGAACTGCCACACAAAGGCAGGCACTAGTAAGGACTGTAAGCATTTCCTCTCCCAAAACACGCAGTTTTACCCAAAGAACTCTGCTGTAATAGCAGGTGGAACACAAGCAGCATTTCTCCCACTGTGTACTCTCTGAGCTCCTCCACGAATGAACTCCTATATGCAGGGTTTCCCACGTGGAGCGAACTGCCTCAAACAAGGCAGGCTTTTGCGAGGACTGTTAGCATTTCCTCTCCCTAAACACGCAGTTTTAATGGAAGAACTCTGCTTTAGTTGCATGTGGAACACAAGCATCTATTCTCCCACAGTGTACACAAATGGCACGTCCCCTAATGAACTTGTTCTATAAGAATTGTTTCCCGCGTGGAGCGAACTGCCTCAACCATGGCAGGCTCTACTGTGGTCTCTAAGGATTTACTCTGTGAAAACACGGCACTTTTACCAGAAGAACTCTGCTTTATTTAGAGGTGGAACACAAGCTGCATTTCACCCACACTGTACACCAAGGGTCTTTCCCCAAATGAATCTTCTATATGCAGGGTGTCCCGCCTGCAGCGAACTGCCACACAAAGGCAGGCACTAGTAAGGACTGTAAGCATTTCTTCTCCCAAAACACGCAGTTTTACCCGAAGAACTCTGCTTTAGTTGCAGGTGGAACACAAGCTGCATTTCACCCACACTGTACACAAAGGGCCCTTCCCTAAATGAATCCTCTATATGCAGAGTGTCCCGCCTGCAGCGAACTGCCACAACGAAGGCAGGCACTAGTAAGGACTGTAGCATTTCCTCTCACAAAACACGCAGTTTTACCCGAAGAACTCTGATTTAGTTGCAGGTGGAACACAAGCAGCATTTCTCCCACTGTGTACTCTTTGGTCTCTTCCACGAATGAACTTCTATATGCAGGGTTTCCCACGTGGTGCGAACTGCTTCAACCACAGCAGGCTGTAGAGAGGACGGTAAGCATTTCCTCTTCCAAAACACGGCAGTTTTACCCAAAGAACTCTGCTTTAGTTGCAGGTGGAACACAAGCAGCATTTCTCCCACTGTGTACATTCTGAGCTCCTCCACGAATGAACTCCTATATGCAGGGTTTCCCTCGTGGAGCTACTTGCCTCAAACAAGGCAGGCTCTAGCGAGGACTGTAAGCATTTCCTCTCCCTAAACACGCAGTTTTAACGGAAGAACCCTGCTGTAGTTGCAGGTGGAACACAAGCATCTTTTCTCCCACAGTGAACACAATGGGCACTTCCCCTAATGAACTTGTTCTATAAGAATGGTTTCCCACGTGGAGCGAACTGCCTCAACCATGGCAGGCTCTACTGTGGTCTCTAAGGATTTCCTCTCTGAAAACACGGCACTTTTACCCGAAGAATTCTGCTTTAGTTGCAGGTGGAACACAAGCTGCATTTCACCCACACTGTACACCAAGGGCCCTTCCCCAAATGAAGCTTCTATATGCAGGGTGTCCCGCCTGGAGCGAAGTGCCACACAAAGGCAGGGACTAGTAACGATTGTAAGCATTTCCTCTCCCAATACACGCAGTTTTACCAGAAGAACTCTGCTTTAGTTGCAGGTGGAACACAAGCTTCATTTCACCCACACTGTACACAAAGGGGCTTTCCCCAAATGAATCTTCTATATGCAGGGTGTACCACCTGCAGCGAACTGCCACACAAAGGCAGGCACTAGTAAGGACTGTAAGCATTTCCTCTCCCAAAACACGCAGTTTTACCCAAAGAACTCTGCTGTAATAGCAGGTGGAACACAAGCAGCATTTCTCCCACTGTGTACTCTCTGAGCTCCTCCACGAATGAACTCCTATATGCAGGGTTTCCCACGTGGAGCGAACTGCCTCTAACAAGGCAGGCTTTTGCGAGGACTGTTAGCATTTCCTCTCCCTAAACACGCAGTTTTAATGGAAGAACTCTGCTTTAGTTGCATGTGGAACACAAGCATCTATTCTCCCACAGTGTACACAAATGGCACGTCCCCTAATGAACTTGTTCTATAAGAATTGTTTCCCGCGTGGAGCGAACTGCCTCAACCATGGCAGGCTCTACTGTGGTCTCTAAGGATTTTCTCTGTGAAAACACGGCACTTTTACCAGAAGAACTCTGCTTTATTTAGAGGTGGAACACAAGCTGCATTTCACCCACACTGTACACCAAGGGTCTTTCCCCAAATGAATCTTCTATATGCAGGGTGTCCCGCCTGCAGCGAACTGCCACACAAAGGCAGGCACTAGTAAGGACTGTAAGCATTTCTTCTCCCAAAACACGCAGTTTTACCCGAAGAACTCTGCTTTAGTTGCAGGTGGAACACAAGCTGCATTTCACCCACACTGTACACAAAGGGCCCTTCCCTAAATGAATCCTCTATATGCAGATTGTCCCGCCTGCAGCGAACTGCCACAACGAAGGCAGGCACTAGTAAGGACTGTAGCATTTCCTCTCACAAAACACGCAGTTTTACCCGAAGAACTCTGATTTAGTTGCAGGTGGAACACAAGCAGCATTTCTCCCACTGTGTACTCTTTGGTCTCTTCCACGAATGAACTTCTATATGCAGGGTTTCCCACGTGGTGCGAACTGCTTCAACCACAGCAGGCTGTAGAGAGGACGGTAAGCATTTCCTCTTCCAAAACACGGCAGTTTTACCCAAAGAACTCTGCTTTAGTTGCAGGTGGAACACAAGCAGCATTTCTCCCACTGTGTGCATTCTGAGCTCCTCCACGAATGAACTCCTATATGCAGGGTTTCCCTCGTGGAGCTACTTGCCTCAAACAAGGC
This sequence comes from Mesoplodon densirostris, assembly GCF_025265405.1. NCBI lineage: Eukaryota > Metazoa > Chordata > Mammalia > Artiodactyla > Ziphiidae > Mesoplodon > Mesoplodon densirostris. Next base: position 86,670,803 of record NC_082667.1, read on the forward strand.
AGGCTCTAGCGAGGACTGTAAGCATTTCCTCTCCCTAAACACGCAGTTTTAACGGAAGAACCCTGCTGTAGTTGCAGGTGGAACACAAGCATCTTTTCTCCCACAGTGAACACAATGGGCACTTCCCCTAATGAACTTGTTCTATAAGAATGGTTTCCCACGTGGAGCGAACTGCCTCAACCATGGCAGGCTCTACTGTGGTCTCTAAGGATTTCCTCTCTGAAAACACGGCACTTTTACCCGAAGAATTCTGCTTTAGTTGCAGGTGGAACACAAGCTGCATTTCACCCACACTGTACACCAAGGGCCCTTCCCCAAATGAAGCTTCTATATGCAGGGTGTCCCGCCTGGAGCGAAGTGCCACACAAAGGCAGGGACTAGTAAGGATTGTAAGCATTTCCTCTCCCAATACACGCAGTTTTACCCAAAGAACTCTGCTGTAATAGCAGGTGGAACACAAGCAGCATTTCTCCCACTGTGTACTCTCTGAGCTCCTCCACGAATGAACTCCTATATGCAGGGTTTCCCACGTGGAGCGAACTGCCTCTAACAAGGCAGGCTTTTGCGAGGACTGTTAGCATTTCCTCTCCCTAAACACGCAGTTTTAATGGAAGAACTCTGCTTTAGTTGCATGTGGAACACAAGCATCTATTCTCCCACAGTGTACACAAATGGCACGTCCCCTAATGAACTTGTTCTATAAGAATTGTTTCCCGCGTGGAGCGAACTGCCTCAACCATGGCAGGCTCTACTGTGGTCTCTAAGGATTTACTCTGTGAAAACACGGCACTTTTACCAGAAGAACTCTGCTTTATTTAGAGGTGGAACACAAGCTGCATTTCACCCACACTGTACACCAAGGGTCTTTCCCCAAATGAATCTTCTATATGCAGGGTGTCCCGCCTGCAGCGAACTGCCACACAAAGGCAGGCACTAGTAAGGACTGTAAGCATTTCTTCTCCCAAAACACGCAGTTTTACCCGAAGAACTCTGCTTTAGTTGCAGGTGGAACACAAGCTGCATTTCACCCACACTGTACACAAAGGGCCCTTCCCTAAATGAATCCTCTATATGCAGATTGTCCCGCCTGCAGCGAACTGCCACAACGAAGGCAGGCACTAGTAAGGACTGTAGCATTTCCTCTCACAAAACACGCAGTTTTACCCGAAGAACTCTGATTTAGTTGCAGGTGGAACACAAGCAGCATTTCTCCCACTGTGTACTCTTTGGTCTCTTCCACGAATGAACTTCTATATGCAGGGTTTCCCACGTGGTGCGAACTGCTTCAACCACAGCAGGCTGTAGAGAGGACGGTAAGCATTTCCTCTTCCAAAACACGGCAGTTTTACCCAAAGAACTCTGCTTTAGTTGCAGGTGGAACACAAGCAGCATTTCTCCCACTGTGTACATTCTGAGCTCCTCCACGAATGAACTCCTATATGCAGGGTTTCCCTCGTGGAGCTACTTGCCTCAAACAAGGCAGGCTCTAGCGAGGACTGTAAGCATTTCCTCTCCCTAAACACGCAGTTTTAACGGAAGAACCCTGCTGTAGTTGCAGGTGGAACACAAGCATCTTTTCTCCCACAGTGAACACAATGGGCACTTCCCCTAATGAACTTGTTCTATAAGAATGGTTTCCCACGTGGAGCGAACTGCCTCAACCATGGCAGGCTCTACTGTGGTCTCTAAGGATTTCCTCTCTGAAAACACGGCACTTTTACCCGAAGAATTCTGCTTTAGTTGCAGGTGGAACACAAGCTGCATTTCACCCACACTGTACACCAAGGGCCCTTCCCCAAATGAAGCTTCTATATGCAGGGTGTCCCGCCTGGAGCGAAGTGCCACACAAAGGCAGGGACTAGTAACGATTGTAAGCATTTCCTCTCCCAATACACGCAGTTTTACCAGAAGAACTCTGCTTTAGTTGCAGGTGGAACACAAGCTTCATTTCACCCACACTGTACACAAAGGGGCTTTCCCCAAATGAATCTTCTATATGCAGGGTGTACCACCTGCAGCGAACTGCCACACAAAGGCAGGCACTAGTAAGGACTGTAAGCATTTCCTCTCCCAAAACACGCAGTTTTACCCAAAGAACTCTGCTGTAATAGCAGGTGGAACACAAGCAGCATTTCTCCCACTGTGTACTCTCTGAGCTCCTCCACGAATGAACTCCTATATGCAGGGTTTCCCACGTGGAGCGAACTGCCTCAAACAAGGCAGGCTTTTGCGAGGACTGTTAGCATTTCCTCTCCCTAAACACGCAGTTTTAATGGAAGAACTCTGCTTTAGTTGCATGTGGAACACAAGCATCTATTCTCCCACAGTGTACACAAATGGCACGTCCCCTAATGAACTTGTTCTATAAGAATTGTTTCCCGCGTGGAGCGAACTGCCTCAACCATGGCAGGCTCTACTGTGGTCTCTAAGGATTTTCTCTGTGAAAACACGGCACTTTTACCAGAAGAACTCTGCTTTATTTAGAGGTGGAACACAAGCTGCATTTCACCCACACTGTACACCAAGGGTCTTTCCCCAAATGAATCTTCTATATGCAGGGTGTCCCGCCTGCAGCGAACTGCCACACAAAGGCAGGCACTAGTAAGGACTGTAAGCATTTCTTCTCCCAAAACACGCAGTTTTACCCGAAGAACTCTGCTTTAGTTGCAGGTGGAACACAAGCTGCATTTCACCCACACTGTACACAAAGGGCCCTTCCCTAAATGAATCCTCTATATGCAGATTGTCCCGCCTGCAGTGAACTGCCACAACGAAGGCAGGCACTAGTAAGGACTGTAGCATTTCCTCTCACAAAACACGCAGTTTTACCCGAAGAACTCTGATTTAGTTGCAGGTGGAACACAAGCAGCATTTCTCCCACTGTGTACTCTTTGGTCTCTTCCACGAATGAACTTCTATATGCAGGGTTTCCCACGTGGTGCGAACTGCTTCAACCACAGCAGGCTGTAGAGAGGACGGTAAGCATTTCCTCTTCCAAAACACGGCAGTTTTACCCAAAGAACTCTGCTTTAGTTGCAGGTGGAACACAAGCAGCATTTCTCCCACTGTGTGCATTCTGAGCTCCTCCACGAATGAACTCCTATATGCAGGGTTTCCCTCGTGGAGCTACTTGCCTCAAACAAGGCAGGCTCTAGCGAGGACTGTAAGCATTTCCTCTCCCTAAACACGCAGTTTTAACGGAAGAACCCTGCTGTAGTTGCAGGTGGAACACAAGCATCTTTTCTCCCACAGTGAACACAATGGGCACTTCCCCTAATGAACTTGTTCTATAAGAATGGTTTCCCACGTGGAGCGAACTGCCTCAACCATGGCAGGCTCTACTGTGGTCTCTAAGGATTTCCTCTCTGAAAACACGGCACTTTTACCCGAAGAATTCTGCTTTAGTTGCAGGTGGAACACAAGCTGCATTTCACCCACACTGTACACCAAGGGCCCTTCCCCAAATGAAGCTTCTATATGCAGGGTGTCCCGCCTGGAGCGAAGTGCCACACAAAGGCAGGGACTAGTAACGATTGTAAGCATTTCCTCTCCCAATACACGCAGTTTTACCCAAAGAACTCTGCTGTAATAGCAGGTGGAACACAAGCAGCATTTCTCCCACTGTGTACTCTCTGAGCTCCTCCACGAATGAACTCCTATATGCAGGGTTTCCCACGTGGAGCGAACTGCCTCTAACAAGGCAGGCTTTTGCGAGGACTGTTAGCATTTCCTCTCCCTAAACACGCAGTTTTAATGGAAGAACTCTGCTTTAGTTGCATGTGGAACACAAGCATCTATTCTCCCACAGTGTACACAAATGGCACGTCCCCTAATGAACTTGTTCTATAAGAATTGTTTCCCGCGTGGAGCGAACTGCCTCAACCATGGCAGGCTCTACTGTGGTCTCTAAGGATTTTCTCTGTGAAAACAAGGCACTTTTACCAGAAGAACTCTGCTTTATTTAGAGGTGGAACACAAGCTGCATTTCACCCACACTGTACACCAAGGGTCTTTCCCCAAATGAATCTTCTATATGCAGGGTGTCCCGCCTGCAGCGAACTGCCACACAAAGGCAGGCACTAGTAAGGACTGTAAGCATTTCTTCTCCCAAAACACGCAGTTTTACCCGAAGAACTCTGCTTTAGTTGCAGGTGGAACACAAGCTGCATTTCACCCACACTGTACACAAAGGGCCCTTCCCTAAATGAATCCTCTATATGCAGATTGTCCCGCCTGCAGCGAACTGCCACAACGAAGGCAGGCACTAGTAAGGACTGTAGCATTTCCTCTCACAAAACACGCAGTTTTACCCGAAGAACTCTGATTTAGTTGCAGGTGGAACACAAGCAGCATTTCTCCCACTGTGTACTCTTTGGTCTCTTCCACGAATGAACTTCTATATGCAGGGTTTCCCACGTGGTGCGAACTGCTTCAACCACAGCAGGCTGTAGAGAGGACGGTAAGCATTTCCTCTTCCAAAACACGGCAGTTTTACCCAAAGAACTCTGCTTTAGTTGCAGGTGGAACACAAGCAGCATTTCTCCCACTGTGTACATTCGGAGCTCCTCCACGAATGAACTCCTATATGCAGGGTTTCCCTCGTGGAGCTACTTGCCTCAAACAAGGCAGGCTCTAGCGAGGACTGTAAGCATTTCCTCTCCCTAAACACGCAGTTTTAACGGAAGAACCCTGCTGTAGTTGCAGGTGGAACACAAGCATCTTTTCTCCCACAGTGAACACAATGGGCACTTCCCCTAATGAACTTGTTCTATAAGAATGGTTTCCCACGTGGAGCGAACTGCCTCAACCATGGCAGGCTCTACTGTGGTCTCTAAGGATTTCCTCTCTGAAAACACGGCACTTTTACCCGAAGAATTCTGCTTTAGTTGCAGGTGGAACACAAGCTGCATTTCACCCACACTGTACACCAAGGGCCCTTCCCCAAATGAAGCTTCTATATGCAGGGTGTCCCGCCTGGAGCGAAGTGCCACACAAAGGCAGGGACTAGTAACGATTGTAAGCATTTCCTCTCCCAATACACGCAGTTTTACCAGAAGAACTCTGCTTTAGTTGCAGGTGGAGCACAAGCTTCATTTCACCCACACTGTACACAAAGGGGCTTTCCCCAAATGAATCTTCTATATGCAGGGTGTACCACCTGCAGCGAACTGCCACACAAAGGCAGGCACTAGTAAGGACTGTAAGCATTTCCTCTCCCAAAACACGCAGTTTTACCCAAAGAACTCTGCTGTAATAGCAGGTGGAACACAAGCAGCATTTCTCCCACTGTGTACTCTCTGAGCTCCTCCACGAATGAACTCCTATATGCAGGGTTTCCCACGTGGAGCGAACTGCCTCAAACAAGGCAGGCTTTTGCGAGGACTGTTAGCATTTCCTCTCCCTAAACACGCAGTTTTAATGGAAGAACTCTGCTTTAGTTGCATGTGGAACACAAGCATCTATTCTCCCACAGTGTACACAAATGGCACGTCCCCTAATGAACTTGTTCTATAAGAATTGTTTCCCGCGTGGAGCGAACTGCCTCAACCATGGCAGGCTCTACTGTGGTCTCTAAGGATTTTCTCTGTGAAAACACGGCACTTTTACCAGAAGAACTCTGCTTTATTTAGAGGTGGAACACAAGCTGCATTTCACCCACACTGTACACCAAGGGTCTTTCCCCAAATGAATCTTCTATATGCAGGGTGTCCCGCCTGCAGCGAACTGCCACACAAAGGCAGGCACTAGTAAGGACTGTAAGCATTTCTTCTCCCAAAACACGCAGTTTTACCCGAAGAACTCTGCTTTAGTTGCAGGTGGAACACAAGCTGCATTTCACCCACACTGTACACAAAGGGCCCTTCCCTAAATGAATCCTCTATATGCAGATTGTCCCGCCTGCAGCGAACTGCCACAACGAAGGCAGGCACTAGTAAGGACTGTAGCATTTCCTCTCACAAAACACGCAGTTTTACCCGAAGAACTCTGATTTAGTTGCAGGTGGAACACAAGCAGCATTTCTCCCACTGTGTACTCTTTGGTCTCTTCCACGAATGAACTTCTATATGCAGGGTTTCCCACGTGGTGCGAACTGCTTCAACCACAGCAGGCTGTAGAGAGGACGGTAAGCATTTCCTCTTCCAAAACACGGCAGTTTTACCCAAAGAACTCTGCTTTAGTTGCAGGTGGAACACAAGCAGCATTTCTCCCACTGTGTGCATTCTGAGCTCCTCCACGAATGAACTCCTATATGCAGGGTTTCCCTCGTGGAGCTACTTGCCTCAAACAAGGCAGGCTCTAGCGAGGACTGTAAGCATTTCCTCTCCCTAAACACGCAGTTTTAACGGAAGAACCCTGCTGTAGTTGCAGGTGGAACACAAGCATCTTTTCTCCCACAGTGAACACAATGGGCACTTCCCCTAATGAACTTGTTCTATAAGAATGGTTTCCCACGTGGAGCGAACTGCCTCAACCATGGCAGGCTCTACTGTGGTCTCTAAGGATTTCCTCTCTGAAAACACGGCACTTTTACCCGAAGAATTCTGCTTTAGTTGCAGGTGGAACACAAGCTGCATTTCACCCACACTGTACACCAAGGGCCCTTCCCCAAATGAAGCTTCTATATGCAGGGTGTCCCGCCTGGAGCGAAGTGCCACACAAAGGCAGGGACTAGTAACGATTGTAAGCATTTCCTCTCCCAATACACGCAGTTTTACCAGAAGAACTCTGCTTTAGTTGCAGGTGGAACACAAGCTTCATTTCACCCACACTGTACACAAAGGGGCTTTCCCCAAATGAATCTTCTATATGCAGGGTGTACCACCTGCAGCGAACTGCCACACAAAGGCAGGCACTAGTAAGGACTGTAAGCATTTCCTCTCCCAAAACACGCAGTTTTACCCAAAGAACTCTGCTGTAATAGCAGGTGGAACACAAGCAGCATTTCTCCCACTGTGTACTCTCTGAGCTCCTCCACGAATGAACTCCTATATGCAGGGTTTCCCACGTGGAGCGAACTGCCTCAAACAAGGCAGGCTTTTGCGAGGACTGTTAGCATTTCCTCTCCCTAAACACGCAGTTTTAATGGAAGAACTCTGCTTTAGTTGCATGTGGAACACAAGCATCTATTCTCCCACAGTGTACACAAATGGCACGTCCCCTAATGAACTTGTTCTATAAGAATTGTTTCCCGCGTGGAGCGAACTGCCTCAACCATGGCAGGCTCTACTGTGGTCTCTAAGGATTTTCTCTGTGAAAACACGGCACTTTTACCAGAAGAACTCTGCTTTATTTAGAGGTGGAACACAAGCTGCATTTCACCCACACTGTACACCAAGGGTCTTTCCCCAAATGAATCTTCTATATGCAGGGTGTCCCGCCTGCAGCGAACTGCCACACAAAGGCAGGCACTAGTAAGGACTGTAAGCATTTCTTCTCCCAAAACACGCAGTTTTACCCGAAGAACTCTGCTTTAGTTGCAGGTGGAACACAAGCTGCATTTCACCCACACTGTACACAAAGGGCCCTTCCCTAAATGAATCCTCTATATGCAGAGTGTCCCGCCTGCAGCGAACTGCCACAACGAAGGCAGGCACTAGTAAGGACTGTAGCATTTCCTCTCACAAAACACGCAGTTTTACCCGAAGAACTCTGATTTAGTTGCAGGTGGAACACAAGCAGCATTTCTCCCACTGTGTACTCTTTGGTCTCTTCCACGAATGAACTTCTATATGCAGGGTTTCCCACGTGGTGCGAACTGCTTCAACCACAGCAGGCTGTAGAGAGGACGGTAAGCATTTCCTCTTCCAAAACACGGCAGTTTTACCCAAAGAACTCTGCTTTAGTTGCAGGTGGAACACAAGCAGCATTTCTCCCACTGTGTGCATTCTGAGCTCCTCCACGAATGAACTCCTATATGCAGGGTTTCCCTCGTGGAGCTACTTGCCTCAAACAAGGCAGGCTCTAGCGAGGACTGTAAGCATTTCCTCTCCCTAAACACGCAGTTTTAACGGAAGAACCCTGCTGTAGTTGCAGGTGGAACACAAGCATCTTTTCTCCCACAGTGAACACAATGGGCACTTCCCCTAATGAACTTGTTCTATAAGAATGGTTTCCCACGTGGAGCGAACTGCCTCAACCATGGCAGGCTCTACTGTGGTCTCTAAGGATTTCCTCTCTGAAAACACGGCACTTTTACCCGAAGAATTCTGCTTTAGTTGCAGGTGGAACACAAGCTGCATTTCACCCACACTGTACACCAAGGGCCCTTCCCCAAATGAAGCTTCTATATGCAGGGTGTCCCGCCTGGAGCGAAGTGCCACACAAAGGCAGGGACTAGTAACGATTGTAAGCATTTCCTCTCCCAATACACGCAGTTTTACCAGAAGAACTCTGCTTTAGTTGCAGGTGGAACACAAGCTTCATTTCACCCACACTGTACACAAAGGGGCTTTCCCCAAATGAATCTTCTATATGCAGGGTGTACCACCTGCAGCGAACTGCCACACAAAGGCAGGCACTAGTAAGGACTGTAAGCATTTCCTCTCCCAAAACACGCAGTTTTACCCAAAGAACTCTGCTGTAATAGCAGGTGGAACACAAGCAGCATTTCTCCCACTGTGTACTCTCTGAGCTCCTCCACGAATGAACTCCTATATGCAGGGTTTCCCACGTGGAGCGAACTGCCTCAAACAAGGCAGGCTTTTGCGAGGACTGTTAGCATTTCCTCTCCCTAAACACGCAGTTTTAATGGAAGAACTCTGCTTTAGTTGCATGTGGAACACAAGCATCTATTCTCCCACAGTGTACACAAATGGCACGTCCCCTAATGAACTTGTTCTATAAGAATTGTTTCCCGCGTGGAGCGAACTGCCTCAACCATGGCAGGCTCTACTGTGGTCTCTAAGGATTTACTCTGTGAAAACACGGCACTTTTACCAGAAGAACTCTGCTTTATTTAGAGGTGGAACACAAGCTGCATTTCACCCACACTGTACACCAAGGGTCTTTCCCCAAATGAATCTTCTATATGCAGGGTGTCCCGCCTGCAGCGAACTGCCACACAAAGGCAGGCACTAGTAAGGACTGTAAGCATTTCTTCTCCCAAAACACGCAGTTTTACCCGAAGAACTCTGCTTTAGTTGCAGGTGGAACACAAGCTGCATTTCACCCACACTGTACACAAAGGGCCCTTCCCTAAATGAATCCTCTATATGCAGATTGTCCCGCCTGCAGCGAACTGCCACAACGAAGGCAGGCACTAGTAAGGACTGTAGCATTTCCTCTCACAAAACACGCAGTTTTACCCGAAGAACTCTGATTTAGTTGCAGGTGGAACACAAGCAGCATTTCTCCCACTGTGTACTCTTTGGTCTCTTCCACGAATGAACTTCTATATGCAGGGTTTCCCACGTGGTGCGAACTGCTTCAACCACAGCAGGCTGTAGAGAGGACGGTAAGCATTTCCTCTTCCAAAACACGGCAGTTTTACCCAAAGAACTCTGCTTTAGTTGCAGGTGGAACACAAGCAGCATTTCTCCCACTGTGTACATTCTGAGCTCCTCCACGAATGAACTCCTATATGCAGGGTTTCCCTCGTGGAGCTACTTGCCTCAAACAAGGCAGGCTCTAGCGAGGACTGTAAGCATTTCCTCTCCCTAAACACGCAGTTTTAACGGAAGAACCCTGCTGTAGTTGCAGGTGGAACACAAGCATCTTTTCTCCCACAGTGAACACAATGGGCACTTCCCCTAATGAACTTGTTCTATAAGAATGGTTTCCCACGTGGAGCGAACTGCCTCAACCATGGCAGGCTCTACTGTGGTCTCTAAGGATTTCCTCTCTGAAAACACGGCACTTTTACCCGAAGAATTCTGCTTTAGTTGCAGGTGGAACACAAGCTGCATTTCACCCACACTGTACACCAAGGGCCCTTCCCCAAATGAAGCTTCTATATGCAGGGTGTCCCGCCTGGAGCGAAGTGCCACACAAAGGCAGGGACTAGTAACGATTGTAAGCATTTCCTCTCCCAATACACGCAGTTTTACCAGAAGAACTCTGCTTTAGTTGCAGGTGGAGCACAAGCTTCATTTCACCCACACTGTACACAAAGGGGCTTTCCCCAAATGAATCTTCTATATGCAGGGTGTACCACCTGCAGCGAACTGCCACACAAAGGCAGGCACTAGTAAGGACTGTAAGCATTTCCTCTCCCAAAACACGCAGTTTTACCCAAAGAACTCTGCTGTAATAGCAGGTGGAACACAAGCAGCATTTCTCCCACTGTGTACTCTCTGAGCTCCTCCACGAATGAACTCCTATATGCAGGGTTTCCCACGTGGAGCGAACTGCCTCAAACAAGGCAGGCTTTTGCGAGGACTGTTAGCATTTCCTCTCCCTAAACACGCAGTTTTAATGGAAGAACTCTGCTTTAGTTGCATGTGGAACACAAGCATCTATTCTCCCACAGTGTACACAAATGGCACGTCCCCTAATGAACTTGTTCTATAAGAATTGTTTCCCGCGTGGAGCGAACTGCCTCAACCATGGCAGGCTCTACTGTGGTCTCTAAGGATTTACTCTGTGAAAACACGGCACTTTTACCAGAAGAACTCTGCTTTATTTAGAGGTGGAACACAAGCTGCATTTCACCCACACTGTACACCAAGGGTCTTTCCCCAAATGAATCTTCTATATGCAGGGTGTCCCGCCTGCAGCGAACTGCCACACAAAGGCAGGCACTAGTAAGGACTGTAAGCATTTCTTCTCCCAAAACACGCAGTTTTACCCGAAGAACTCTGCTTTAGTTGCAGGTGGAACACAAGCTGCATTTCACCCACACTGTACACAAAGGGCCCTTCCCTAAATGAATCCTCTATATGCAGATTGTCCCGCCTGCAGCGAACTGCCACAACGAAGGCAGGCACTAGTAAGGACTGTAGCATTTCCTCTCACAAAACACGCAGTTTTACCCGAAGAACTCTGATTTAGTTGCAGGTGGAACACAAGCAGCATTTCTCCCACTGTGTACTCTTTGGTCTCTTCCACGAATGAACTTCTATATGCAGGGTTTCCCACGTGGTGCGAACTGCTTCAACCACAGCAGGCTGTAGAGAGGACGGTAAGCATTTCCTCTTCCAAAACACGGCAGTTTTACCCAAAGAACTCTGCTTTAGTTGCAGGTGGAACACAAGCAGCATTTCTCCCACTGTGTACATTCTGAGCTCCTCCACGAATGAACTCCTATATGCAGGGTTTCCCTCGTGGAGCTACTTGCCTCAAACAAGGCAGGCTCTAGCGAGGACTGTAAGCATTTCCTCTCCCTAAACACGCAGTTTTAACGGAAGAACCCTGCTGTAGTTGCAGGTGGAACACAAGCATCTTTTCTCCCACAGTGAACACAATGGGCACTTCCCCTAATGAACTTGTTCTATAAGAATGGTTTCCCACGTGGAGCGAACTGCCTCAACCATGGCAGGCTCTACTGTGGTCTCTAAGGATTTCCTCTCTGAAAACACGGCACTTTTACCCGAAGAATTCTGCTTTAGTTGCAGGTGGAACACAAGCTGCATTTCACCCACACTGTACACCAAGGGCCCTTCCCCAAATGAAGCTTCTATATGCAGGGTGTCCCGCCTGGAGCGAAGTGCCACACAAAGGCAGGGACTAGTAACGATTGTAAGCATTTCCTCTCCCAATACACGCAGTTTTACCAGAAGAACTCTGCTTTAGTTGCAGGTGGAGCACAAGCTTCATTTCACCCACACTGTACACAAAGGGGCTTTCCCCAAATGAATCTTCTATATGCAGGGTGTACCACCTGCAGCGAACTGCCACACAAAGGCAGGCACTAGTAAGGACTGTAAGCATTTCCTCTCCCAAAACACGCAGTTTTACCCAAAGAACTCTGCTGTAATAGCAGGTGGAACACAAGCAGCATTTCTCCCACTGTGTACTCTCTGAGCTCCTCCACGAATGAACTCCTATATGCAGGGTTTCCCACGTGGAGCGAACTGCCTCAAACAAGGCAGGCTTTTGCGAGGACTGTTAGCATTTCCTCTCCCTAAACACGCAGTTTTAATGGAAGAACTCTGCTTTAGTTGCATGTGGAACACAAGCATCTATTCTCCCACAGTGTACACAAATGGCACGTCCCCTAATGAACTTGTTCTATAAGAATTGTTTCCCGCGTGGAGCGAACTGCCTCAACCATGGCAGGCTCTACTGTGGTCTCTAAGGATTTACTCTGTGAAAACACGGCACTTTTACCAGAAGAACTCTGCTTTATTTAGAGGTGGAACACAAGCTGCATTTCACCCACACTGTACACCAAGGGTCTTTCCCCAAATGAATCTTCTATATGCAGGGTGTCCCGCCTGCAGCGAACTGCCACACAAAGGCAGGCACTAGTAAGGACTGTAAGCATTTCTTCTCCCAAAACACGCAGTTTTACCCGAAGAACTCTGCTTTAGTTGCAGGTGGAACACAAGCTGCATTTCACCCACACTGTACACAAAGGGCCCTTCCCTAAATGAATCCTCTATATGCAGATTGTCCCGCCTGCAGCGAACTGCCACAACGAAGGCAGGCACTAGTAAGGACTGTAGCATTTCCTCTCACAAAACACGCAGTTTTACCCGAAGAACTCTGATTTAGTTGCAGGTGGAACACAAGCAGCATTTCTCCCACTGTGTACTCTTTGGTCTCTTCCACGAATGAACTTCTATATGCAGGGTTTCCCACGTGGTGCGAACTGCTTCAACCACAGCAGGCTGTAGAGAGGACGGTAAGCATTTCCTCTTCCAAAACACGGCAGTTTTACCCAAAGAACTCTGCTTTAGTTGCAGGTGGAACACAAGCAGCATTTCTCCCACTGTGTACATTCTGAGCTCCTCCACGAATGAACTCCTATATGCAGGGTTTCCCTCGTGGAGCTACTTGCCTCAAACAAGGCAGGCTCTAGCGAGGACTGTAAGCATTTCCTCTCCCTAAACACGCAGTTTTAACGGAAGAACCCTGCTGTAGTTGCAGGTGGAACACAAGCATCTTTTCTCCCACAGTGAACACAATGGGCACTTCCCCTAATGAACTTGTTCTATAAGAATGGTTTCCCACGTGGAGCGAACTGCCTCAACCATGGCAGGCTCTACTGTGGTCTCTAAGGATTTCCTCTCTGAAAACACGGCACTTTTACCCGAAGAATTCTGCTTTAGTTGCAGGTGGAACACAAGCTGCATTTCACCCACACTGTACACCAAGGGCCCTTCCCCAAATGAAGCTTCTATATGCAGGGTGTCCCGCCTGGAGCGAAGTGCCACACAAAGGCAGGGACTAGTAACGATTGTAAGCATTTCCTCTCCCAATACACGCAGTTTTACCAGAAGAATTCTGCTTTAGTTGCAGGTGGAGCACAAGCTTCATTTCACCCACACTGTACACAAAGGGGCTTTCCCCAAATGAATCTTCTATATGCAGGGTGTACCACCTGCAGCGAACTGCCACACAAAGGCAGGCACTAGTAAGGACTGTAAGCATTTCCTCTCCCAAAACACGCAGTTTTACCCAAAGAACTCTGCTGTAATAGCAGGTGGAACACAAGCAGCATTTCTCCCACTGTGTACTCTCTGAGCTCCTCCACGAATGAACTCCTATATGCAGGGTTTCCCACGTGGAGCGAACTGCCTCAAACAAGGCAGGCTTTTGCGAGGACTGTTAGCATTTCCTCTCCCTAAACACGCAGTTTTAATGGAAGAACTCTGCTTTAGTTGCATGTGGAACACAAGCATCTATTCTCCCACAGTGTACACAAATGGCACGTCCCCTAATGAACTTGTTCTATAAGAATTGTTTCCCGCGTGGAGCGAACTGCCTCAACCATGGCAGGCTCTACTGTGGTCTCTAAGGATTTTCTCTGTGAAAACACGGCACTTTTACCAGAAGAACTCTGCTTTATTTAGAGGTGGAACACAAGCTGCATTTCACCCACACTGTACACCAAGGGTCTTTCCCCAAATGAATCTTCTATATGCAGGGTGTCCCGCCTGCAGCGAACTGCCACACAAAGGCAGGCACTAGTAAGGACTGTAAGCATTTCTTCTCCCAAAACACGCAGTTTTACCCGAAGAACTCTGCTTTAGTTGCAGGTGGAACACAAGCTGCATTTCACCCACACTGTACACAAAGGGCCCTTCCCTAAATGAATCCTCTATATGCAGATTGTCCCGCCTGCAGCGAACTGCCACAACGAAGGCAGGCACTAGTAAGGACTGTAGCATTTCCTCTCACAAAACACGCAGTTTTACCCGAAGAACTCTGATTTAGTTGCAGGTGGAACACAAGCAGCATTTCTCCCACTGTGTACTCTTTGGTCTCTTCCACGAATGAACTTCTATATGCAGGGTTTCCCACGTGGTGCGAACTGCTTCAACCACAGCAGGCTGTAGAGAGGACGGTAAGCATTTCCTCTTCCAAAACACGGCAGTTTTACCCAAAGAACTCTGCTTTAGTTGCAGGTGGAACACAAGCAGCATTTCTCCCACTGTGTGCATTCTGAGCTCCTCCACGAATGAACTCCTATATGCAGGGTTTCCCTCGTGGAGCTACTTGCCTCAAACAAGGCAGGCTCTAGCGAGGACTGTAAGCATTTCCTCTCCCTAAACACGCAGTTTTAACGGAAGAACCCTGCTGTAGTTGCAGGTGGAACACAAGCATCTTTTCTCCCACAGTGAACACAATGGGCACTTCCCCTAATGAACTTGTTCTATAAGAATGGTTTCCCACGTGGAGCGAACTGCCTCAACCATGGCAGGCTCTACTGTGGTCTCTAAGGATTTCCTCTCTGAAAACACGGCACTTTTACCCGAAGAATTCTGCTTTAGTTGCAGGTGGAACACAAGCTGCATTTCACCCACACTGTACACCAAGGGCCCTTCCCCAAATGAAGCTTCTATATGCAGGGTGTCCCGCCTGGAGCGAAGTGCCACACAAAGGAAGGGACTAGTAACGATTGTAAGCATTTCCTCTCCCAATACACGCAGTTTTACCCAAAGAACTCTGCTGTAATAGCAGGTGGAACACAAGCAGCATTTCTCCCACTGTGTACTCTCTGAGCTCCTCCACGAATGAACTCCTATATGCAGGGTTTCCCACGTGGAGCGATCTGCCTCTAACAAGGCAGGCTTTTGCGAGGACTGTTAGCATTTCCTCTCCCTAAACACGCAGTTTTAATGGAAGAACTCTGCTTTAGTTGCATGTGGAACACAAGCATCTATTCTCCCACAGTGTACACAAATGGCACGTCCCCTAATGAACTTGTTCTATAAGAATTGTTTCCCGCGTGGAGCGAACTGCCTCAACCATGGCAGGCTCTACTGTGGTCTCTAAGGATTTACTCTGTGAAAACACGGCACTTTTACCAGAAGAACTCTGCTTTATTTAGAGGTGGAACACAAGCTGCATTTCACCCACACTGTACACCAAGGGTCTTTCCCCAAATGAATCTTCTATATGCAGGGTGTCCCGCCTGCAGCGAACTGCCACACAAAGGCAGGCACTAGTAAGGACTGTAAGCATTTCTTCTCCCAAAACACGCAGTTTTACCCGAAGAACTCTGCTTTAGTTGCAGGTGGAACACAAGCTGCATTTCACCCACACTGTACACAAAGGGCCCTTCCCTAAATGAATCCTCTATATGCAGATTGTCCCGCCTGCAGCGAACTGCCACAACGAAGGCAGGCACTAGTAAGGACTGTAGCATTTCCTCTCACAAAACACGCAGTTTTACCCGAAGAACTCTGATTTAGTTGCAGGTGGAACACAAGCAGCATTTCTCCCACTGTGTACTCTTTGGTCTCTTCCACGAATGAACTTCTATATGCAGGGTTTCCCACGTGGTGCGAACTGCTTCAACCACAGCAGGCTGTAGAGAGGACGGTAAGCATTTCCTCTTCCAAAACACGGCAGTTTTACCCAAAGAACTCTGCTTTAGTTGCAGGTGGAACACAAGCAGCATTTCTCCCACTGTGTACATTCTGAGCTCCTCCACGAATGAACTCCTATATGCAGGGTTTCCCTCGTGGAGCTACTTGCCTCAAACAAGGCAGGCTCTAGCGAGGACTGTAAGCATTTCCTCTCCCTAAACACGCAGTTTTAACGGAAGAACCCTGCTGTAGTTGCAGGTGGAACACAAGCATCTTTTCTCCCACAGTGAACACAATGGGCACTTCCCCTAATGAACTTGTTCTATAAGAATGGTTTCCCACGTGGAGCGAACTGCCTCAACCATGGCAGGCTCTACTGTGGTCTCTAAGGATTTCCTCTCTGAAAACACGGCACTTTTACCCGAAGAATTCTGCTTTAGTTGCAGGTGGAACACAAGCTGCATTTCACCCACACTGTACACCAAGGGCCCTTCCCCAAATGAAGCTTCTATATGCAGGGTGTCCCGCCTGGAGCGAAGTGCCACACAAAGGCAGGGACTAGTAACGATTGTAAGCATTTCCTCTCCCAATACACGCAGTTTTACCAGAAGAACTCTGCTTTAGTTGCAGGTGGAACACAAGCTTCATTTCACCCACACTGTACACAAAGGGGCTTTCCCCAAATGAATCTTCTATATGCAGGGTGTACCACCTGCAGCGAACTGCCACACAAAGGCAGGCACTAGTAAGGACTGTAAGCATTTCCTCTCCCAAAACACGCAGTTTTACCCAAAGAACTCTGCTGTAAGAGCAGGTGGAACACAAGCAGCATTTCTCCCACTGTGTACTCTCTGAGCTCCTCCACGAATGAACTCCTATATGCAGGGTTTCCCACGTGGAGCGAACTGCCTCTAACAAGGCAGGCTTTTGCGAGGACTGTTAGCATTTCCTCTCCCTAAACACGCAGTTTTAATGGAAGAACTCTGCTTTAGTTGCATGTGGAACACAAGCATCTATTCTCCCACAGTGTACACAAATGGCACGTCCCCTAATGAACTTGTTCTATAAGAATTGTTTCCCGCGTGGAGCGAACTGCCTCAACCATGGCAGGCTCTACTGTGGTCTCTAAGGATTTTCTCTGTGAAAACACGGCACTTTTACCAGAAGAACTCTGCTTTATTTAGAGGTGGAACACAAGCTGCATTTCACCCACACTGTACACCAAGGGTCTTTCCCCAAATGAATCTTCTATATGCAGGGTGTCCCGCCTGCAGCGAACTGCCACACAAAGGCAGGCACTAGTAAGGACTGTAAGCATTTCTTCTCCCAAAACACGCAGTTTTACCCGAAGAACTCTGCTTTAGTTGCAGGTGGAACACAAGCTGCATTTCACCCACACTGTACACAAAGGGCCCTTCCCTAAATGAATCCTCTATATGCAGATTGTCCCGCCTGCAGCGAACTGCCACAACGAAGGCAGGCACTAGTAAGGACTGTAGCATTTCCTCTCACAAAACACGCAGTTTTACCCGAAGAACTCTGATTTAGTTGCAGGTGGAACACAAGCAGCATTTCTCCCACTGTGTACTCTTTGGTCTCTTCCACGAATGAACTTCTATATGCAGGGTTTCCCACGTGGTGCGAACTGCTTCAACCACAGCAGGCTGTAGAGAGGACGGTAAGCATTTCCTCTTCCAAAACACGGCAGTTTTACCCAAAGAACTCTGCTTTAGTTGCAGGTGGAACACAAGCAGCATTTCTCCCACTGTGTGCATTCTGAGCTCCTCCACGAATGAACTCCTATATGCAGGGTTTCCCTCGTGGAGCTACTTGCCTCAAACAAGGCAGGCTCTAGCGAGGACTGTAAGCATTTCCTCTCCCTAAACACGCAGTTTTAACGGAAGAACCCTGCTGTAGTTGCAGGTGGAACACAAGCATCTTTTCTCCCACAGTGAACACAATGGGCACTTCCCCTAATGAACTTGTTCTATAAGAATGGTTTCCCACGTGGAGCGAACTGCCTCAACCATGGCAGGCTCTACTGTGGTCTCTAAGGATTTCCTCTCTGAAAACACGGCACTTTTACCCGAAGAATTCTGCTTTAGTTGCAGGTGGAACACAAGCTGCATTTCACCCACACTGTACACCAAGGGCCCTTCCCCAAATGAAGCTTCTATATGCAGGGTGTCCCGCCTGGAGCGAAGTGCCACACAAAGGCAGGGACTAGTAACGATTGTAAGCATTTCCTCTCCCAATACACGCAGTTTTACCAGAAGAACTCTGCTTTAGTTGCAGGTGGAACACAAGCTTCATTTCACCCACACTGTACACAAAGGGGCTTTCCCCAAATGAATCTTCTATATGCAGGGTGTACCACCTGCAGCGAACTGCCACACAAAGGCAGGCACTAGTAAGGACTGTAAGCATTTCCTCTCCCAAAACACGCAGTTTTACCCAAAGAACTCTGCTGTAATAGCAGGTGGAACACAAGCAGCATTTCTCCCACTGTGTACTCTCTGAGCTCCTCCACGAATGAACTCCTATATGCAGGGTTTCCCACGTGGAGCGAACTGCCTCAAACAAGGCAGGCTTTTGCGAGGACTGTTAGCATTTCCTCTCCCTAAACACGCAGTTTTAATGGAAGAACTCTGCTTTAGTTGCATGTGGAACACAAGCATCTATTCTCCCACAGTGTACACAAATGGCACGTCCCCTAATGAACTTGTTCTATAAGAATTGTTTCCCGCGTGGAGCGAACTGCCTCAACCATGGCAGGCTCTACTGTGGTCTCTAAGGATTTTCTCTGTGAAAACACGGCACTTTTACCAGAAGAACTCTGCTTTATTTAGAGGTGGAACACAAGCTGCATTTCACCCACACTGTACACCAAGGGTCTTTCCCCAAATGAATCTTCTATATGCAGGGTGTCCCGCCTGCAGCGAACTGCCACACAAAGGCAGGCACTAGTAAGGACTGTAAGCATTTCTTCTCCCAAAACACGCAGTTTTACCCGAAGAACTCTGCTTTAGTTGCAGGTGGAACACAAGCTGCATTTCACCCACACTGTACACAAAGGGCCCTTCCCTAAATGAATCCTCTATATGCAGATTGTCCCGCCTGCAGCGAACTGCCACAACGAAGGCAGGCACTAGTAAGGACTGTAGCATTTCCTCTCACAAAACACGCAGTTTTACCTGAAGAACTCTGATTTAGTTGCAGGTGGAACACAAGCAGCATTTCTCCCACTGTGTACTCTTTGGTCTCTTCCACGAATGAACTTCTATATGCAGGGTTTCCCACGTGGTGCGAACTGCTTCAACCACAGCAGGCTGTAGAGAGGACGGTAAGCATTTCCTCTTCCAAAACACGGCAGTTTTACCCAAAGAACTCTGCTTTAGTTGCAGGTGGAACACAAGCAGCATTTCTCCCACTGTGTGCATTCTGAGCTCCTCCACGAATGAACTCCTATATGCAGGGTTTCCCTCGTGGAGCTACTTGCCTCAAACAAGGCAGGCTCTAGAGAGGACTGTAAGCATTTCCTCTCCCTAAACACGCAGTTTTAACGGAAGAACCCTGCTGTAGTTGCAGGTGGAACACAAGCATCTTTTCTCCCACAGTGAACACAATGGGCACTTCCCCTAATGAACTTGTTCTATAAGAATGGTTTCCCACGTGGAGCGAACTGCCTCAACCATGGCAGGCTCTACTGTGGTCTCTAAGGATTTCCTCTCTGAAAACACGGCACTTTTACCCGAAGAATTCTGCTTTAGTTGCAGGTGGAACACAAGCTGCATTTCACCCACACTGTACACCAAGGGCCCTTCCCCAAATGAAGCTTCTATATGCAGGGTATCCCGCCTGGAGCGAAGTGCCACACAAAGGCAGGGACTAGTAACGATTGTAAGCATTTCCTCTCCCAATACACGCAGTTTTACCCAAAGAACTCTGCTGTAATAGCAGGTGGAACACAAGCAGCATTTCTCCCACTGTGTACTCTCTGAGCTCCTCCACGAATGAACTCCTATATGCAGGGTTTCCCACGTGGAGCGAACTGCCTCTAACAAGGCAGGCTTTTGCGAGGACTGTTAGCATTTCCTCTCCCTAAACACGCAGTTTTAATGGAAGAACTCTGCTTTAGTTGCATGTGGAACACAAGCATCTATTCTCCCACAGTGTACACAAATGGCACGTCCCCTAATGAACTTGTTCTATAAGAATTGTTTCCCGCGTGGAGCGAACTGCCTCAACCATGGCAGGCTCTACTGTGGTCTCTAAGGATTTACTCTGTGAAAACACGGCACTTTTACCAGAAGAACTCTGCTTTATTTAGAGGTGGAACACAAGCTGCATTTCACCCACACTGTACACCAAGGGTCTTTCCCCAAATGAATCTTCTATATGCAGGGTGTCCCGCCTGCAGCGAACTGCCACACAAAGGCAGGCACTAGTAAGGACTGTAAGCATTTCTTCTCCCAAAACACGCAGTTGTACCCGAAGAACTCTGCTTTAGTTGCAGGTGGAACACAAGCTGCATTTCACCCACACTGTACACAAAGGGCCCTTCCCTAAATGAATCCTCTATATGCAGATTGTCCCGCCTGCAGCGAACTGCCACAACGAAGGCAGGCACTAGTAAGGACTGTAGCATTTCCTCTCACAAAACACGCAGTTTTACCCGAAGAACTCTGATTTAGTTGCAGGTGGAACACAAGCAGCATTTCTCCCACTGTGTACTCTTTGGTCTCTTCCACGAATGAACTTCTATATGCAGGGTTTCCCACGTGGTGCGAACTGCTTCAACCACAGCAGGCTGTAGAGAGGACGGTAAGCATTTCCTCTTCCAAAACACGGCAGTTTTACCCAAAGAACTCTGCTTTAGTTGCAGGTGGAACACAAGCAGCATTTCTCCCACTGTGTACATTCTGAGCTCCTCCACGAATGAACTCCTATATGCAGGGTTTCCCTCGTGGAGCTACTTGCCTCAAACAAGGCAGGCTCTAGCGAGGACTGTAAGCATTTCCTCTCCCTAAACACGCAGTTTTAACGGAAGAACCCTGCTGTAGTTGCAGGTGGAACACAAGCATCTTTTCTCCCACAGTGAACACAATGGGCACTTCCCCTAATGAACTTGTTCTATAAGAATGGTTTCCCACGTGGAGCGAACTGCCTCAACCATGGCAGGCTCTACTGTGGTCTCTAAGGATTTCCTCTCTGAAAACACGGCACTTTTACCCGAAGAATTCTGCTTTAGTTGCAGGTGGAACACAAGCTGCATTTCACCCACACTGTACACCAAGGGCCCTTCCCCAAATGAAGCTTCTATATGCAGGGTGTCCCGCCTGGAGCGAAGTGCCACACAAAGGCAGGGACTATTAACGATTGTAAGCATTTCCTCTCCCAATACACGCAGTTTTACCAGAAGAACTCTGCTTTAGTTGCAGGTGGAACACAAGCTTCATTTCACCCACACTGTACACAAAGGGGCTTTCCCCAAATGAATCTTCTATATGCAGGGTGTACCACCTGCAGCGAACTGCCACACAAAGGCAGGCACTAGTAAGGACTGTAAGCATTTCCTCTCCCAAAACACGCAGTTTTACCCAAAGAACTCTGCTGTAATAGCAGGTGGAACACAAGCAGCATTTCTCCCACTGTGTACTCTCTGAGCTCCTCCACGAATGAACTCCTATATGCAGGGTTTCCCACGTGGAGCGAACTGCCTCTAACAAGGCAGGCTTTTGCGAGGACTGTTAGCATTTCCTCTCCCTAAACACGCAGTTTTAATGGAAGAACTCTGCTTTAGTTGCATGTGGAACACAAGCATCTATTCTCCCACAGTGTACACAAATGGCACGTCCCCTAATGAACTTGTTCTATAAGAATTGTTTCCCGCGTGGAGCGAACTGCCTCAACCATGGCAGGCTCTACTGTGGTCTCTAAGGATTTTCTCTGTGAAAACACGGCACTTTTACCAGAAGAACTCTGCTTTATTTAGAGGTGGAACACAAGCTGCATTTCACCCACACTGTACACCAAGGGTCTTTCCCCAAATGAATCTTCTATATGCAGGGTGTCCCGCCTGCAGCGAACTGCCACACAAAGGCAGGCACTAGTAAGGACTGTAAGCATTTCTTCTCCCAAAACACGCAGTTTTACCCGAAGAACTCTGCTTTAGTTGCAGGTGGAACACAAGCTGCATTTCACCCACACTGTACACAAAGGGCCCTTCCCTAAATGAATCCTCTATATGCAGATTGTCCCGCCTGCAGCGAACTGCCACAATGAAGGCAGGCACTAGTAAGGACTGTAGCATTTCCTCTCACAAAACACGCAGTTTTACCCGAAGAACTCTGATTTAGTTGCAGGTGGAACACAAGCAGCATTTCTCCCACTGTGTACTCTTTGGTCTCTTCCACGAATGAACTTCTATATGCAGGGTTTCCCACGTGGTGCGAACTGCTTCAACCACAGCAGGCTGTAGAGAGGACGGTAAGCATTTCCTCTTCCAAAACACGGCAGTTTTACCCAAAGAACTCTGCTTTAGTTGCAGGTGGAACACAAGCAGCATTTCTCCCACTGTGTGCATTCTGAGCTCCTCCACGAATGAACTCCTATATGCAGGGTTTCCCTCGTGGAGCTACTTGCCTCAAACAAGGCAGGCTCTAGCGAGGACTGTAAGCATTTCCTCTCCCTAAACACGCAGTTTTAACGGAAGAACCCTGCTGTAGTTGCAGGTGGAACACAAGCATCTTTTCTCCCACAGTGAACACAATGGGCACTTCCCCTAATGAACTTGTTCTATAAGAATGGTTTCCCACGTGGAGCGAACTGCCTCAACCATGGCAGGCTCTACTGTGGTCTCTAAGGATTTCCTCTCTGAAAACACGGCACTTTTACCCGAAGAATTCTGCTTTAGTTGCAGGTGGAACACAAGCTGCATTTCACCCACACTGTACACCAAGGGCCCTTCCCCAAATGAAGCTTCTATATGCAGGGTGTCCCGCCTGGAGCGAAGTGCCACACAAAGGCAGGGACTAGTAACGATTGTAAGCATTTCCTCTCCCAATACACGCAGTTTTACCAGAAGAACTCTGCTTTAGTTGCAGGTGGAACACAAGCTTCATTTCACCCACACTGTACACAAAGGGGCTTTCCCCAAATGAATCTTCTATATGCAGGGTGTACCACCTGCAGCGAACTGCCACACAAAGGCAGGCACTAGTAAGGACTGTAAGCATTTCCTCTCCCAAAACACGCAGTTTTACCCAAAGAACTCTGCTGTAATAGCAGGTGGAACACAAGCAGCATTTCTCCCACTGTGTACTCTCTGAGCTCCTCCACGAATGAACTCCTATATGCAGGGTTTCCCACGTGGAGCGAACTGCCTCAAACAAGGCAGGCTTTTGCGAGGACTGTTAGCATTTCCTCTCCCTAAACACGCAGTTTTAATGGAAGAACTCTGCTTTAGTTGCATGTGGAACACAAGCATCTATTCTCCCACAGTGTACACAAATGGCACGTCCCCTAATGAACTTGTTCTATAAGAATTGTTTCCCGCGTGGAGCGAACTGCCTCAACCATGGCAGGCTCTACTGTGGTCTCTAAGGATTTTCTCTGTGAAAACACGGCACTTTTACCAGAAGAACTCTGCTTTATTTAGAGGTGGAACACAAGCTGCATTTCACCCACACTGTACACCAAGGGTCTTTCCCCAAATGAATCTTCTATATGCAGGGTGTCCCGCCTGCAGCGAACTGCCACACAAAGGCAGGCACTAGTAAGGACTGTAAGCATTTCTTCTCCCAAAACACGCAGTTTTACCCGAAGAACTCTGCTTTAGTTGCAGGTGGAACACAAGCTGCATTTCACCCACACTGTACACAAAGGGCCCTTCCCTAAATGAATCCTCTATATGCAGAGTGTCCCGCCTGCAGCGAACTGCCACAACGAAGGCAGGCACTAGTAAGGACTGTAGCATTTCCTCTCACAAAACACGCAGTTTTACCCGAAGAACTCTGATTTAGTTGCAGGTGGAACACAAGCAGCATTTCTCCCACTGTGTACTCTTTGGTCTCTTCCACGAATGAACTTCTATATGCAGGGTTTCCCACGTGGTGCGAACTGCTTCAACCACAGCAGGCTGTAGAGAGGACGGTAAGCATTTCCTCTTCCAAAACACGGCAGTTTTACCCAAAGAACTCTGCTTTAGTTGCAGGTGGAACACAAGCAGCATTTCTCCCACTGTGTGCATTCTGAGCTCCTCCACGAATGAACTCCTATATGCAGGGTTTCCCTCGTGGAGCTACTTGCCTCAAACAAGGCAGGCTCTAGCGAGGACTGTAAGCATTTCCTCTCCCTAAACACGCAGTTTTAACGGAAGAACCCTGCTGTAGTTGCAGGTGGAACACAAGCATCTTTTCTCCCACAGTGAACACAATGGGCACTTCCCCTAATGAACTTGTTCTATAAGAATGGTTTCCCACGTGGAGCGAACTGCCTCAACCATGGCAGGCTCTACTGTGGTCTCTAAGGATTTCCTCTCTGAAAACACGGCACTTTTACCCGAAGAATTCTGCTTTAGTTGCAGGTGGAACACAAGCTGCATTTCACCCACACTGTACACCAAGGGCCCTTCCCCAAATGAAGCTTCTATATGCAGGGTGTCCCGCCTGGAGCGAAGTGCCACACAAAGGCAGGGACTAGTAACGATTGTAAGCATTTCCTCTCCCAATACACGCAGTTTTACCAGAAGAACTCTGCTTTAGTTGCAGGTGGAACACAAGCTTCATTTCACCCACACTGTACACAAAGGGGCTTTCCCCAAATGAATCTTCTATATGCAGGGTGTACCACCTGCAGCGAACTGCCACACAAAGGCAGGCACTAGTAAGGACTGTAAGCATTTCCTCTCCCAAAACACGCAGTTTTACCCAAAGAACTCTGCTGTAATAGCAGGTGGAACACAAGCAGCATTTCTCCCACTGTGTACTCTCTGAGCTCCTCCACGAATGAACTCCTATATGCAGGGTTTCCCACGTGGAGCGAACTGCCTCAAACAAGGCAGGCTTTTGCGAGGACTGTTAGCATTTCCTCTCCCTAAACACGCAGTTTTAATGGAAGAACTCTGCTTTAGTTGCATGTGGAACACAAGCATCTATTCTCCCACAGTGTACACAAATGGCACGTCCCCTAATGAACTTGTTCTATAAGAATTGTTTCCCGCGTGGAGCGAACTGCCTCAACCATGGCAGGCTCTACTGTGGTCTCTAAGGATTTACTCTGTGAAAACACGGCACTTTTACCAGAAGAACTCTGCTTTATTTAGAGGTGGAACACAAGCTGCATTTCACCCACACTGTACACCAAGGGTCTTTCCCCAAATGAATCTTCTATATGCAGGGTGTCCCGCCTGCAGCGAACTGCCACACAAAGGCAGGCACTAGTAAGGACTGTAAGCATTTCTTCTCCCAAAACACGCAGTTTTACCCGAAGAACTCTGCTTTAGTTGCAGGTGGAACACAAGCTGCATTTCACCCACACTGTACACAAAGGGCCCTTCCCTAAATGAATCCTCTATATGCAGATTGTCCCGCCTGCAGCGAACTGCCACAACGAAGGCAGGCACTAGTAAGGACTGTAGCATTTCCTCTCACAAAACACGCAGTTTTACCCGAAGAACTCTGATTTAGTTGCAGGTGGAACACAAGCAGCATTTCTCCCACTGTGTACTCTTTGGTCTCTTCCACGAATGAACTTCTATATGCAGGGTTTCCCACGTGGTGCGAACTGCTTCAACCACAGCAGGCTGTAGAGAGGACGGTAAGCATTTCCTCTTCCAAAACACGGCAGTTTTACCCAAAGAACTCTGCTTTAGTTGCAGGTGGAACACAAGCAGCATTTCTCCCACTGTGTGCATTCTGAGCTCCTCCACGAATGAACTCCTATATGCAGGGTTTCCCTCGTGGAGCTACTTGCCTCAAACAAGGCAGGCTCTAGCGAGGACTGTAAGCATTTCCTCTCCCTAAACACGCAGTTTTAACGGAAGAACCCTGCTGTAGTTGCAGGTGGAACACAAGCATCTTTTCTCCCACAGTGAACACAATGGGCACTTCCCCTAATGAACTTGTTCTATAAGAATGGTTTCCCACGTGGAGCGAACTGCCTCAACCATGGCAGGCTCTACTGTGGTCTCTAAGGATTTCCTCTCTGAAAACACGGCACTTTTACCCGAAGAATTCTGCTTTAGTTGCAGGTGGAACACAAGCTGCATTTCACCCACACTGTACACCAAGGGCCCTTCCCCAAATGAAGCTTCTATATGCAGGGTGTCCCGCCTGGAGCGAAGTGCCACACAAAGGCAGGGACTAGTAACGATTGTAAGCATTTCCTCTCCCAATACACGCAGTTTTACCAGAAGAACTCTGCTTTAGTTGCAGGTGGAACACAAGCTTCATTTCACCCACACTGTACACAAAGGGGCTTTCCCCAAATGAATCTTCTATATGCAGGGTGTACCACCTGCAGCGAACTGCCACACAAAGGCAGGCACTAGTAAGGACTGTAAGCATTTCCTCTCCCAAAACACGCAGTTTTACCCAAAGAACTCTGCTGTAATAGCAGGTGGAACACAAGCAGCATTTCTCCCACTGTGTACTCTCTGAGCTCCTCCACGAATGAACTCCTATATGCCTGGTTTCCCACGTGGAGCGAACTGCCTCAAACAAGGCAGGCTTTTGCGAGGACTGTTAGCATTTCCTCTCCCAAACACGCAGTTTTAATGGAAGAACTCTGCTTTAGTTGCATGTGGAACACAAGCATCTATTCTCCCACAGTGTACACAAATGGCACGTCCCCTAATGAACTTGTTCAATAAGAATTGTTTCCCGCGTGGAGCGAACTGCCTCAACCATGGCAGGCTCTACTGTGGTCTCTAAGGATTTTCTCTGTGAAAACACGGCACTTTTACCAGAAGAACTCTGCTTTATTTAGAGGTGGAACACAAGCTGCATTTCACCCACACTGTACACAAAGGGCCCTTCCCTAAATGAATCCTCTATATGCAGATTGTCCCGCCTGCAGCGAACTGCCACAACGAAGGCAGGCACTAGTAAGGACTGTAGCATTTCCTCTCACAAAACACGCAGTTTTACCTGAAGAACTCTGATTTAGTTGCAGGTGGAACACAAGCAGCATTTCTCCCACTGTGTACTCTTTGGTCTCTTCCACGAATGAACTTCTATATGCAGGGTTTCCCACGTGGTGCGAACTGCTTCAACCACAGCAGGCTGTAGAGAGGACGGTAAGCATTTCCTCTTCCAAAACACGGCAGTTTTACCCAAAGAACTCTGCTTTAGTTGCAGGTGGAACACAAGCAGCATTTCTCCCACTGTGTGCATTCTGAGCTTCTCCACGAATGAACTCCTATATGCAGGGTTTCCCTCGTGGAGCTACTTGCCTCAAACAAGGCAGGCTCTAGCGAGGACTGTAAGCATTTCCTCTCCCTAAACACGCAGTTTTAACGGAAGAACCCTGCTGTAGTTGCAGGTGGAACACAAGCATCTTTTCTCCCACAGTGAACACAATGGGCACTTCCCCTAATGAACTTGTTCTATAAGAATGGTTTCCCACGTGGAGCGAACTGCCTCAACCATGGCAGGCTCTACTGTGGTCTCTAAGGATTTCCTCTCTGAAAACACGGCACTTTTACCCGAAGAATTCTGCTTTAGTTGCAGGTGGAACACAAGCTGCATTTCACCCACACTGTACACCAAGGGCCCTTCCCCAAATGAAGCTTCTATATGCAGGGTGTCCCGCCTGGAGCGAAGTGCCACACAAAGGCAGGGACTAGTAACGATTGTAAGCATTTCCTCTCCCAATACACGCAGTTTTACCAGAAGAACTCTGCTTTAGTTGCAGGTGGAACACAAGCTTCATTTCACCCACACTGTACACAAAGGGGCTTTCCCCAAATGAATCTTCTATATGCAGGGTGTACCACCTGCAGCGAACTGCCACACAAAGGCAGGCACTAGTAAGGACTGTAAGCATTTCCTCTCCCAAAACACGCAGTTTTACCCAAAGAACTCTGCTGTAATAGCAGGTGGAACACAAGCAGCATTTCTCCCACTGTGTACTCTCTGAGCTCCTCCACGAATGAACTCCTATATGCCTGGTTTCCCGCGTGGAGCGAACTGCCTCAACCATGGCAGGCTCTACTGTGGTCTCTAAGGATTTTCTCTGTGAAAACACGGCACTTTTACCAGAAGAACTCTGCTTTATTTAGAGGTGGAACACAAGCTGCATTTCACCCACACTGTACACCAAGGGTCTTTCCCCAAATGAATCTTCTATATGCAGGGTGTCCCGCCTGCAGCGAACTGCCACACAAAGGCAGGCACTAGTAAGGACTGTAAGCATTTCTTCTCCCAAAACACGCAGTTTTACCCGAAGAACTCTGCTTTAGTTGCAGGTGGAACACAAGCTGCATTTCACCCACACTGTACACAAAGGGCCCTTCCCTAAATGAATCCTCTATATGCAGATTGTCCCGCCTGCAGCGAACTGCCACAACGAAGGCAGGCACTAGTAAGGACTGTAGCATTTCCTCTCACAAAACACGCAGTTTTACCTGAAGAACTCTGATTTAGTTGCAGGTGGAACACAAGCAGCATTTCTCCCACTGTGTACTCTTTGGTCTCTTCCACGAATGAACTTCTATATGCAGGGTTTCCCACGTGGTGCGAACTGCTTCAACCACAGCAGGCTGTAGAGAGGACGGTAAGCATTTCCTCTTCCAAAACACGGCAGTTTTACCCAAAGAACTCTGCTTTAGTTGCAGGTGGAACACAAGCAGCATTTCTCCCACTGTGTGCATTCTGAGCTCCTCCACGAATGAACTCCTATATGCAGGGTTTCCCTCGTGGAGCTACTTGCCTCAAACAAGGCAGGCTCTAGCGAGGACTGTAAGCATTTCCTCTCCCTAAACACGCAGTTTTAACGGAAGAACCCTGCTGTAGTTGCAGGTGGAACACAAGCATCTTTTCTCCCACAGTGAACACAATGGGCACTTCCCCTAATGAACTTGTTCTATAAGAATGGTTTCCCACGTGGAGCGAACTGCCTCAACCATGGCAGGCTCTACTGTGGTCTCTAAGGATTTCCTCTCTGAAAACACGGCACTTTTACCCGAAGAATTCTGCTTTAGTTGCAGGTGGAACACAAGCTGCATTTCACCCACACTGTACACCAAGGGCCCTTCCCCAAATGAAGCTTCTATATGCAGGGTGTCCCGCCTGGAGCGAAGTGCCACACAAAGGCAGGGACTAGTAACGATTGTAAGCATTTCCTCTCCCAATACACGCAGTTTTACCAGAAGAACTCTGCTTTAGTTGCAGGTGGAACACAATCTTCATTTCACCCACACTGTACACAAAGGGGCTTTCCCCAAATGAATCTTCTATATGCAGGGTGTACCACCTGCAGCGAACTGCCACACAAAGGCAGGCACTAGTAAGGACTGTAAGCATTTCCTCTCCCAAAACACGCAGTTTTACCCAAAGAACTCTGCTGTAATAGCAGGTGGAACACAAGCAGCATTTCTCCCACTGTGTACTCTCTGAGCTCCTCCACGAATGAACTCCTATATGCCTGGTTTCCCACGTGGAGCGAACTGCCTCAAACAAGGCAGGCTTTTGCGAGGACTGTTAGCATTTCCTCTCCCTAAACACGCAGTTTTAATGGAAGAACTCTGCTTTAGTTGCATGTGGAACACAAGCATCTATTCTCCCACAGTGTACACAAATGGCACGTCCCCTAATGAACTTGTTCTATAAGAATTGTTTCCCGCGTGGAGCGAACTGCCTCAACCATGGCAGGCTCTACTGTGGTCTCTAAGGATTTTCTCTGTGAAAACACGGCACTTTTACCAGAAGAACTCTGCTTTATTTAGAGGTGGAACACAAGCTGCATTTCACCCACACTGTACACAAAGGGCCCTTCCCTAAATGAATCCTCTATATGCAGATTGTCCCGCCTGCAGCGAACTGCCACAACGAAGGCAGGCACTAGTAAGGACTGTAGCATTTCCTCTCACAAAACACGCAGTTTTACCTGAAGAACTCTGATTTAGTTGCAGGTGGAACACAAGCAGCATTTCTCCCACTGTGTACTCTTTGGTCTCTTCCACGAATGAACTTCTATATGCAGGGTTTCCCACGTGGTGCGAACTGCTTCAACCACAGCAGGCTGTAGAGAGGACGGTAAGCATTTCCTCTTCCAAAACACGGCAGTTTTACCCAAAGAACTCTGCTTTAGTTGCAGGTGGAACACAAGCAGCATTTCTCCCACTGTGTGCATTCTGAGCTCCTCCACGAATGAACTCCTATATGCAGGGTTTCCCTCGTGGAGCTACTTGCCTCAAACAAGGCAGGCTCTAGCGAGGACTGTAAGCATTTCCTCTCCCTAAACACGCAGTTTTAACGGAAGAACCCTGCTGTAGTTGCAGGTGGAACACAAGCATCTTTTCTCCCACAGTGAACACAATGGGCACTTCCCCTAATGAACTTGTTCTATAAGAATGGTTTCCCACGTGGAGCGAACTGCCTCAACCATGGCAGGCTCTACTGTGGTCTCTAAGGATTTCCTCTCTGAAAACACGGCACTTTTACCCGAAGAATTCTGCTTTAGTTGCAGGTGGAACACAAGCTGCATTTCACCCACACTGTACACCAAGGGCCCTTCCCCAAATGAAGCTTCTATATGCAGGGTGTCCCGCCTGGAGCGAAGTGCCACACAAAGGCAGGGACTAGTAACGATTGTAAGCATTTCCTCTCCCAATACACGCAGTTTTACCAGAAGAACTCTGCTTTAGTTGCAGGTGGAACACAAGCTTCATTTCACCCACACTGTACACAAAGGGGCTTTCCCCAAATGAATCTTCTATATGCAGGGTGTACCACCTGCAGCGAACTGCCACACAAAGGCAGGCACTAGTAAGGACTGTAAGCATTTCCTCTCCCAAAACACGCAGTTTTACCCAAAGAACTCTGCTGTAATAGCAGGTGGAACACAAGCAGCATTTCTCCCACTGTGTACTCTCTGAGCTCCTCCACGAATGAACTCCTATATGCCTGGTTTCCCACGTGGAGCGAACTGCCTCAAACAAGGCAGGCTTTTGCGAGGACTGTTAGCATTTCCTCTCCCTAAACACGCAGTTTTAATGGAAGAACTCTGCTTTAGTTGCATGTGGAACACAAGCATCTATTCTCCCACAGTGTACACAAATGGCACGTCCCCTAATGAACTTGTTCTATAAGAATTGTTTCCCGCGTGGAGCGAACTGCCTCAACCATGGCAGGCTCTACTGTGGTCTCTAAGGATTTTCTCTGTGAAAACACGGCACTTTTACCAGAAGAACTCTGCTTTATTTAGAGGTGGAACACAAGCTGCATTTCACCCACACTGTACACCAAGGGTCTTTCCCCAAATGAATCTTCTATATGCAGGGTGTCCCGCCTGCAGCGAACTGCCACACAAAGGCAGGCACTAGTAAGGACTGTAAGCATTTCTTCTCCCAAAACACGCAGTTTTACCCGAAGAACTCTGCTTTAGTTGCAGGTGGAACACAAGCTGCATTTCACCCACACTGTACACAAAGGGCCCTTCCCTAAATGAATCCTCTATATGCAGATTGTCCCGCCTGCAGCGAACTGCCACAACGAAGGCAGGCACTAGTAAGGACTGTAGCATTTCCTCTCACAAAACACGCAGTTTTACCTGAAGAACTCTGATTTAGTTGCAGGTGGAACACAAGCAGCATTTCTCCCACTGTGTACTCTTTGGTCTCTTCCACGAATGAACTTCTATATGCAGGGTTTCCCACGTGGTGCGAACTGCTTCAACCACAGCAGGCTGTAGAGAGGACGGTAAGCATTTCCTCTTCCAAAACACGGCAGTTTTACCCAAAGAACTCTGCTTTAGTTGCAGGTGGAACACAAGCAGCATTTCTCCCACTGTGTGCATTCTGAGCTCCTCCACGAATGAACTCCTATATGCAGGGTTTCCCTCGTGGAGCTACTTGCCTCAAACAAGGCAGGCTCTAGCGAGGACTGTAAGCATTTCCTCTCCCTAAACACGCAGTTTTAACGGAAGAACCCTGCTGTAGTTGCAGGTGGAACACAAGCATCTTTTCTCCCACAGTGAACACAATGGGCACTTCCCCTAATGAACTTGTTCTATAAGAATGGTTTCCCACGTGGAGCGAACTGCCTCAACCATGGCAGGCTCTACTGTGGTCTCTAAGGATTTCCTCTCTGAAAACACGGCACTTTTACCCGAAGAATTCTGCTTTAGTTGCAGGTGGAACACAAGCTGCATTTCACCCACACTGTACACCAAGGGCCCTTCCCCAAATGAAGCTTCTATATGCAGGGTGTCCCGCCTGGAGCGAAGTGCCACACAAAGGCAGGGACTAGTAACGATTGTAAGCATTTCCTCTCCCAATACATGCAGTTTTACCAGAAGAACTCTGCTTTAGTTGCAGGTGGAACACAAGCTTCATTTCACCCACACTGTACACAAAGGGGCTTTCCCCAAATGAATCTTCTATATGCAGGGTGTACCACCTGCAGCGAACTGCCACACAAAGGCAGGCACTAGTAAGGACTGTAAGCATTTCCTCTCCCAAAACACGCAGTTTTACCCAAAGAACTCTGCTGTAATAGCAGGTGGAACACAAGCAGCATTTCTCCCACTGTGTACTCTCTGAGCTCCTCCACGAATGAACTCCTATATGCCTGGTTTCCCACGTGGAGCGAACTGCCTCAAACAAGGCAGGCTTTTGCGAGGACTGTTAGCATTTCCTCTCCCTAAACACGCAGTTTTAATGGAAGAACTCTGCTTTAGTTGCATGTGGAACACAAGCATCTATTCTCCCACAGTGTACACAAATGGCACGTCCCCTAATGAACTTGTTCTATAAGAATTGTTTCCCGCGTGGAGCGAACTGCCTCAACCATGGCAGGCTCTACTGTGGTCTCTAAGGATTTTCTCTGTGAAAACACGGCACTTTTACCAGAAGAACTCTGCTTTATTTAGAGGTGGAACACAAGCTGCATTTCACCCACACTGTACACCAAGGGTCTTTCCCCAAATGAATCTTCTATATGCAGGGTGTCCCGCCTGCAGCGAACTGCCACACAAAGGCAGGCACTAGTAAGGACTGTAAGCATTTCTTCTCCCAAAACACGCAGTTTTACCCGAAGAACTCTGCTTTAGTTGCAGGTGGAACACAAGCTGCATTTCACCCACACTGTACACAAAGGGCCCTTCCCTAAATGAATCCTCTATATGCAGATTGTCCCGCCTGCAGCGAACTGCCCCAACGAAGGCAGGCACTAGTAAGGACTGTAGCATTTCCTCTCACAAAACACGCAGTTTTACCTGAAGAACTCTGATTTAGTTGCAGGTGGAACACAAGCAGCATTTCTCCCACTGTGTACTCTTTGGTCTCTTCCACGAATGAACTTCTATATGCAGGGTTTCCCACGTGGTGCGAACTGCTTCAACCACAGCAGGCTGTAGAGAGGACGGTAAGCATTTCCTCTTCCAAAACACGGCAGTTTTACCCAAAGAACTCTGCTTTAGTTGCAGGTGGAACACAAGCAGCATTTCTCCCACTGTGTGCATTCTGAGCTCCTCCACGAATGAACTCCTATATGCAGGGTTTCCCTCGTGGAGCTACTTGCCTCAAACAAGGCAGGCTCTAGCGAGGACTGTAAGCATTTCCTCTCCCTAAACACGCAGTTTTAACGGAAGAACCCTGCTGTAGTTGCAGGTGGAACACAAGCATCTTTTCTCCCACAGTGAACACAATGGGCACTTCCCCTAATGAACTTGTTCTATAAGAATGGTTTCCCACGTGGAGCGAACTGCCTCAACCATGGCAGGCTCTACTGTGGTCTCTAAGGATTTCCTCTCTGAAAACACGGCACTTTTACCCGAAGAATTCTGCTTTAGTTGCAGGTGGAACACAAGCTGCATTTCACCCACACTGTACACCAAGGGCCCTTCCCCAAATGAAGCTTCTATATGCAGGGTGTCCCGCCTGGAGCGAAGTGCCACACAAAGGCAGGGACTAGTAACGATTGTAAGCATTTCCTCTCCCAATACACGCAGTTTTACCAGAAGAACTCTGCTTTAGTTGCAGGTGGAACACAAGCTTCATTTCACCCACACTGTACACAAAGGGGCTTTCCCCAAATGAATCTTCTATATGCAGGGTGTACCACCTGCAGCGAACTGCCACACAAAGGCAGGCACTAGTAAGGACTGTAAGCATTTCCTCTCCCAAAACACGCAGTTTTACCCAAAGAACTCTGCTGTAATAGCAGGTGGAACACAAGCAGCATTTCTCCCACTGTGTACTCTCTGAGCTCCTCCACGAATGAACTCCTATATGCCTGGTTTCCCACGTGGAGTGAACTGCCTCAAACAAGGCAGGCTTTTGCGAGGACTGTTAGCATTTCCTCTCCCTAAACACGCAGTTTTAATGGAAGAACTCTGCTTTAGTTGCATGTGGAACACAAGCATCTATTCTCCCACAGTGTACACAAATGGCACGTCCCCTAATGAACTTGTTCTATAAGAATTGTTTCCCGCGTGGAGCGAACTGCCTCAACCATGGCAGGCTCTACTGTGGTCTCTAAGGATTTTCTCTGTGAAAACACGGCACTTTTACCAGAAGAACTCTGCTTTATTTAGAGGTGGAACACAAGCTGCATTTCACCCACACTGTACACAAAGGGCCCTTCCCTAAATGAATCCTCTATATGCAGATTGTCCCGCCTGCAGCGAACTGCCACAACGAAGGCAGGCACTAGTAAGGACTGTAGCATTTCCTCTCACAAAACACGCAGTTTTACCTGAAGAACTCTGATTTAGTTGCAGGTGGAACACAAGCAGCATTTCTCCCACTGTGTACTCTTTGGTCTCTTCCACGAATGAACTTCTATATGCAGGGTTTCCCACGTGGTGCGAACTGCTTCAACCACAGCAGGCTGTAGAGAGGACGGTAAGCATTTCCTCTTCCAAAACACGGCAGTTTTACCCAAAGAACTCTGCTTTAGTTGCAGGTGGAACACAAGCAGCATTTCTCCCACTGTGTGCATTCTGAGCTCCTCCACGAATGAACTCCTATATGCAGGGTTTCCCTCGTGGAGCTACTTGCCTCAAACAAGGCAGGCTCTAGCGAGGACTGTAAGCATTTCCTCTCCCTAAACACGCAGTTTTAACGGAAGAACCCTGCTGTAGTTGCAGGTGGAACACAAGCATCTTTTCTCCCACAGTGAACACAATGGGCACTTCCCCTAATGAACTTGTTCTATAAGAATGGTTTCCCACGTGGAGCGAACTGCCTCAACCATGGCAGGCTCTACTGTGGTCTCTAAGGATTTCCTCTCTGAAAACACGGCACTTTTACCCGAAGAATTCTGCTTTAGTTGCAGGTGGAACACAAGCTGCATTTCACCCACACTGTACACCAAGGGCCCTTCCCCAAATGAAGCTTCTATATGCAGGGTGTCCCGCCTGGAGCGAAGTGCCACACAAAGGCAGGGACTAGTAACGATTGTAAGCATTTCCTCTCCCAATACACGCAGTTTTACCAGAAGAACTCTGCTTTAGTTGCAGGTGGAACACAAGCTTCATTTCACCCACACTGTACACAAAGGGGCTTTCCCCAAATGAATCTTCTATATGCAGGGTGTACCACCTGCAGCGAACTGCCACACAAAGGCAGGCACTAGTAAGGACTGTAAGCATTTCCTCTCCCAAAACACGCAGTTTTACCCAAAGAACTCTGCTGTAATAGCAGGTGGAACACAAGCAGCATTTCTCCCACTGTGTACTCTCTGAGCTCCTCCACGAATGAACTCCTATATGCCTGGTTTCCCACGTGGAGCGAACTGCCTCAAACAAGGCAGGCTTTTGCGAGGACTGTTAGCATTTCCTCTCCCTAAACACGCAGTTTTAATGGAAGAACTCTGCTTTAGTTGCATGTGGAACACAAGCATCTATTCTCCCACAGTGTACACAAATGGCACGTCCCCTAATGAACTTGTTCTATAAGAATTGTTTCCCGCGTGGAGCGAACTGCCTCAACCATGGCAGGCTCTACTGTGGTCTCTAAGGATTTTCTCTGTGAAAACACGGCACTTTTACCAGAAGAACTCTGCTTTATTTAGAGGTGGAACACAAGCTGCATTTCACCCACACTGTACACAAAGGGCCCTTCCCTAAATGAATCCTCTATATGCAGATTGTCCCGCCTGCAGCGAACTGCCACAACGAAGGCAGGCACTAGTAAGGACTGTAGCATTTCCTCTCACAAAACACGCAGTTTTACCCGAAGAACTCTGATTTAGTTGCAGGTGGAACACAAGCAGCATTTCTCCCACTGTGTACTCTTTGGTCTCTTCCACGAATGAACTTCTATATGCAGGGTTTCCCACGTGGTGCGAACTGCTTCAACCACAGCAGGCTGTAGAGAGGACGGTAAGCATTTCCTCTTCCAAAACACGGCAGTTTTACCCAAAGAACTCTGCTTTAGTTGCAGGTGGAACACAAGCAGCATTTCTCCCACTGTGTGCATTCTGAGCTCCTCCACGAATGAACTCCTATATGCAGGGTTTCCCTCGTGGAGCTACTTGCCTCAAACAAGGCAGGCTCTAGCGAGGACTGTAAGCATTTCCTCTCCCTAAACACGCAGTTTTAACGGAAGAACCCTGCTGTAGTTGCAGGTGGAACACAAGCATCTTTTCTCCCACAGTGAACACAATGGGCACTTCCCCTAATGAACTTGTTCTATAAGAATGGTTTCCCACGTGGAGCGAACTGCCTCAACCATGGCAGGCTCTACTGTGGTCTCTAAGGATTTCCTCTCTGAAAACACGGCACTTTTACCCGAAGAATTCTGCTTTAGTTGCAGGTGGAACACAAGCTGCATTTCACCCACACTGTACACCAAGGGCCCTTCCCCAAATGAAGCTTCTATATGCAGGGTGTCCCGCCTGGAGCGAAGTGCCACACAAAGGCAGGGACTAGTAACGATTGTAAGCATTTCCTCTCCCAATACACGCAGTTTTACCAGAAGAACTCTGCTTTAGTTGCAGGTGGAACACAAGCTTCATTTCACCCACACTGTACACAAAGGGGCTTTCCCCAAATGAATCTTCTATATGCAGGGTGTACCACCTGCAGCGAACTGCCACACAAAGGCAGGCACTAGTAAGGACTGTAAGCATTTCCTCTCCCAAAACACGCAGTTTTACCCAAAGAACTCTGCTGTAATAGCAGGTGGAACACAAGCAGCATTTCTCCCACTGTGTACTCTCTGAGCTCCTCCACGAATGAACTCCTATATGCCTGGTTTCCCACGTGGAGCGAACTGCCTCAAACAAGGCAGGCTTTTGCGAGGACTGTTAGCATTTCCTCTCCCTAAACACGCAGTTTTAATGGAAGAACTCTGCTTTAGTTGCATGTGGAACACAAGCATCTATTCTCCCACAGTGTACACAAATGGCACGTCCCCTAATGAACTTGTTCTATAAGAATTGTTTCCCGCGTGGAGCGAACTGCCTCAACCATGGCAGGCTCTACTGTGGTCTCTAAGGATTTTCTCTGTGAAAACACGGCACTTTTACCAGAAGAACTCTGCTTTATTTAGAGGTGGAACACAAGCTGCATTTCACCCACACTGTACACAAAGGGCCCTTCCCTAAATGAATCCTCTATATGCAGATTGTCCCGCCTGCAGCGAACTGCCACAACGAAGGCAGGCACTAGTAAGGACTGTAGCATTTCCTCTCACAAAACACGCAGTTTTACCCGAAGAACTCTGATTTAGTTGCAGGTGGAACACAAGCAGCATTTCTCCCACTGTGTACTCTTTGGTCTCTTCCACGAATGAACTTCTATATGCAGGGTTTCCCACGTGGTGCGAACTGCTTCAACCACAGCAGGCTGTAGAGAGGACGGTAAGCATTTCCTCTTCCAAAACACGGCAGTTTTACCCAAAGAACTCTGCTTTAGTTGCAGGTGGAACACAAGCAGCATTTCTCCCACTGTGTGCATTCTGAGCTCCTCCACGAATGAACTCCTATATGCAGGGTTTCCCTCGTGGAGCTACTTGCCTCAAACAAGGCAGGCTCTAGCGAGGACTGTAAGCATTTCCTCTCCCTAAACACGCAGTTTTAACGGAAGAACCCTGCTGTAGTTGCAGGTGGAACACAAGCATCTTTTCTCCCACAGTGAACACAATGGGCACTTCCCCTAATGAACTTGTTCTATAAGAATGGTTTCCCACGTGGAGCGAACTGCCTCAACCATGGCAGGCTCTACTGTGGTCTCTAAGGATTTCCTCTCTGAAAACACGGCACTTTTACCCGAAGAATTCTGCTTTAGTTGCAGGTGGAACACAAGCTGCATTTCACCCACACTGTACACCAAGGGCCCTTCCCCAAATGAAGCTTCTATATGCAGGGTGTCCCGCCTGGAGCGAAGTGCCACACAAAGGCAGGGACTAGTAACGATTGTAAGCATTTCCTCTCCCAATACACGCAGTTTTACCAGAAGAACTCTGCTTTAGTTGCAGGTGGAACACAAGCTTCATTTCACCCACACTGTACACAAAGGGGCTTTCCCCAAATGAATCTTCTATATGCAGGGTGTACCACCTGCAGCGAACTGCCACACAAAGGCAGGCACTAGTAAGGACTGTAAGCATTTCCTCTCCCAAAACACGCAGTTTTACCCAAAGAACTCTGCTGTAATAGCAGGTGGAACACAAGCAGCATTTCTCCCACTGTGTACTCTCTGAGCTCCTCCACGAATGAACTCCTATATGCCTGGTTTCCCACGTGGAGCGAACTGCCTCAAACAAGGCAGGCTTTTGCGAGGACTGTTAGCATTTCCTCTCCCTAAACACGCAGTTTTAATGGAAGAACTCTGCTTTAGTTGCATGTGGAACACAAGCATCTATTCTCCCACAGTGTACACAAATGGCACGTCCCCTAATGAACTTGTTCTATAAGAATTGTTTCCCGCGTGGAGCGAACTGCCTCAACCATGGCAGGCTCTACTGTGGTCTCTAAGGATTTTCTCTGTGAAAACACGGCACTTTTACCAGAAGAACTCTGCTTTATTTAGAGGTGGAACACAAGCTGCATTTCACCCACACTGTACACCAAGGGTCTTTCCCCAAATGAATCTTCTATATGCAGGGTGTCCCGCCTGCAGCGAACTGCCACACAAAGGCAGGCACTAGTAAGGACTGTAAGCATTTCTTCTCCCAAAACACGCAGTTTTACCCGAAGAACTCTGCTTTAGTTGCAGGTGGAACACAAGCTGCATTTCACCCACACTGTACACAAAGGGCCCTTCCCTAAATGAATCCTCTATATGCAGATTGTCCCGCCTGCAGCGAACTGCCACAACGAAGGCAGGCACTAGTAAGGACTGTAGCATTTCCTCTCACAAAACACGCAGTTTTACCTGAAGAACTCTGATTTAGTTGCAGGTGGAACACAAGCAGCATTTCTCCCACTGTGTACTCTTTGGTCTCTTCCACGAATGAACTTCTATATGCAGGGTTTCCCACGTGGTGCGAACTGCTTCAACCACAGCAGGCTGTAGAGAGGACGGTAAGCATTTCCTCTTCCCAAACACGGCAGTTTTACCCAAAGAACTCTGCTTTAGTTGCAGGTGGAACACAAGCAGCATTTCTCCCACTGTGTGCATTCTGAGCTCCTCCACGAATGAACTCCTATATGCAGGGTTTCCCTCGTGGAGCTACTTGCCTCAAACAAGGCAGGCTCTAGCGAGGACTGTAAGCATTTCCTCTCCCTAAACACGCAGTTTTAACGGAAGAACCCTGCTGTAGTTGCAGGTGGAACACAAGCATCTTTTCTCCCACAGTGAACACAATGGGCACTTCCCCTAATGAACTTGTTCTATAAGAATGGTTTCCCACGTGGAGCGAACTGCCTCAACCATGGCAGGCTCTACTGTGGTCTCTAAGCATTTCCTCTCTGAAAACACGGCACTTTTACCAGAAGAACTCTGCTTTAGTTGCAGGTGGAACACAAGCTTCATTTCACCCACACTGTACACAAAGGGGCTTTCCCCAAATGAATCTTCTATATGCAGGTTGTACCACCTGCAGCGAACTGCCACACAAAGGCAGGCACTAGTAAGGACTGTAAGCATTTCCTCTCCCAAAACACGCAGTTTTACCCAAAGAACTCTGCTGTAATAGCAGGTGGAACACAAGCAGCATTTCTCCCACTGTGTACTCTCTGAGCTCCTCCACGAATGAACTCCTATATGCCTGGTTTCCCACGTGGAGCGAACTCCCTCAAACAAGGCAGGCTTTTGCGAGGACTGTTAGCATTTCCTCTCCCTAAACACGCAGTTTTAATGGAAGAACTCTGCTTTAGTTGCATGTGGAACACAAGCATCTATTCTCCCACAGTGTACACAAATGGCACGTCCCCTAATGAACTTGTTCTATAAGAATTGTTTCCCGCGTGGAGCGAACTGCCTCAACAATGGCAGGCTCTACTGTGGTCTCTAAGGATTTTCTCTGTGAAAACACGGCACTTTTACCAGAAGAACTCTGCTTTATTTAGAGGTGGAACACAAGCTGCATTTCACCCACACTGTACACCAAGGGTCTTTCCCCAAATGAATCTTCTATATGCAGGGTGTCCCGCCTGCAGCGAACTGCCACACAAAGGCAGGCACTAGTAAGGACTGTAAGCATTTCTTCTCCCAAAACACGCAGTTTTACCCGAAGAACTCTGCTTTAGTTGCAGGTGGAACACAAGCTGCATTTCACCCACACTGTACACAAAGGGCCCTTCCCTAAATGAATCCTCTATATGCAGATTGTCCCGCCTGCAGCGAACTGCCACAACGAAGGCAGGCACTAGTAAGGACTGTAGCATTTCCTCTCACAAAACACGCAGTTTTACCTGAAGAACTCTGATTTAGTTGCAGGTGGAACACAAGCAGCATTTCTCCCACTGTGTACTCTTTGGTCTCTTCCACGAATGAACTTCTATATGCAGGGTTTCCCACGTGGTGCGAACTGCTTCAACCACAGCAGGCTGTAGAGAGGACGGTAAGCATTTCCTCTTCCAAAACACGGCAGTTTTACCCAAAGAACTCTGCTTTAGTTGCAGGTGGAACACAAGCAGCATTTCTCCCACTGTGTGCATTCTGAGCTCCTCCACGAATGAACTCCTATATGCAGGGTTTCCCTCGTGGAGCTACTTGCCTCAAACAAGGCAGGCTCTAGCGAGGACTGTAAGCATTTCCTCTCCCTAAACACGCAGTTTTAACGGAAGAACCCTGCTGTAGTTGCAGGTGGAACACAAGCATCTTTTCTCCCACAGTGAACACAATGGGCACTTCCCCTAATGAACTTGTTCTATAAGAATGGT
Organism: Mesoplodon densirostris; assembly: GCF_025265405.1. Taxonomy (NCBI): domain Eukaryota; kingdom Metazoa; phylum Chordata; class Mammalia; order Artiodactyla; family Ziphiidae; genus Mesoplodon; species Mesoplodon densirostris. The sequence goes on from NC_082667.1 coordinate 86,712,219, forward strand.
TTCCCACGTGGAGCGAACTGCCTCAACCATGGCAGGCTCTACTGTGGTCTCTAAGGATTTCCTCTCTGAAAACACGGCACTTTTACCCGAAGAATTCTGCTTTAGTTGCAGGTGGAACACAAGCTGCATTTCACCCACACTGTACACCAAGGGCCCTTCCCCAAATGAAGCTTCTATATGCAGGGTGTCCCGCCTGGAGCGAAGTGCCACACAAAGGCAGGGACTAGTAACGATTGTAAGCATTTCCTCTCCCAATACACGCAGTTTTACCAGAAGAACTCTGCTTTAGTTGCAGGTGGAACACAAGCTTCATTTCACCCACACTGTACACAAAGGGGCTTTCCCCAAATGAATCTTCTATATGCAGGGTGTACCACCTGCAGCGAACTGCCACACAAAGGCAGGCACTAGTAAGGACTGTAAGCATTTCCTCTCCCAAAACACGCAGTTTTACCCAAAGAACTCTGCTGTAATAGCAGGTGGAACACAAGCAGCATTTCTCCCACTGTGTACTCTCTGAGCTCCTCCACGAATGAACTCCTATATGCCTGGTTTCCCACGTGGAGCGAACTGCCTCAAACAAGGCAGGCTTTTGCGAGGACTGTTAGCATTTCCTCTCCCTAAACACGCAGTTTTAATGGAAGAACTCTGCTTTAGTTGCATGTGGAACACAAGCATCTATTCTCCCACAGTGTACACAAATGGCACGTCCCCTAATGAACTTGTTCTATAAGAATTGTTTCCCGCGTGGAGCGAACTGCCTCAACCATGGCAGGCTCTACTGTGGTCTCTAAGGATTTTCTCTGTGAAAACACGGCACTTTTACCAGAAGAACTCTGCTTTATTTAGAGGTGGAACACAAGCTGCATTTCACCCACACTGTACACAAAGGGCCCTTCCCTAAATGAATCCTCTATATGCAGATTGTCCCGCCTGCAGCGAACTGCCACAACGAAGGCATGCACTAGTAAGGACTGTAGCATTTCCTCTCACAAAACACGCAGTTTTACCTGAAGAACTCTGATTTAGTTGCAGGTGGAACACAAGCAGCATTTCTCCCACTGTGTACTCTTTGGTCTCTTCCACGAATGAACTTCTATATGCAGGGTTTCCCACGTGGTGCGAACTGCTTCAACCACAGCAGGCTGTAGAGAGGACGGTAAGCATTTCCTCTTCCAAAACACGGCAGTTTTACCCAAAGAACTCTGCTTTAGTTGCAGGTGGAACACAAGCAGCATTTCTCCCACTGTGTGCATTCTGAGCTCCTCCACGAATGAACTCCTATATGCAGGGTTTCCCTCGTGGAGCTACTTGCCTCAAACAAGGCAGGCTCTAGCGAGGACTGTAAGCATTTCCTCTCCCTAAACACGCAGTTTTAACGGAAGAACCCTGCTGTAGTTGCAGGTGGAACACAAGCATCTTTTCTCCCACAGTGAACACAATGGGCACTTCCCCTAATGAACTTGTTCTATAAGAATGGTTTCCCACGTGGAGCGAACTGCCTCAACCATGGCAGGCTCTACTGTGGTCTCTAAGGATTTCCTCTCTGAAAACACGGCACTTTTACCCGAAGAATTCTGCTTTAGTTGCAGGTGGAACACAAGCTGCATTTCACCCACACTGTACACCAAGGGCCCTTCCCCAAATGAAGCTTCTATATGCAGGGTGTCCCGCCTGGAGCGAAGTGCCACACAAAGGCAGGGACTAGTAACGATTGTAAGCATTTCCTCTCCCAATACACGCAGTTTTACCAGAAGAACTCTGCTTTAGTTGCAGGTGGAACACAAGCTTCATTTCACCCACACTGTACACAAAGGGGCTTTCCCCAAATGAATCTTCTATATGCAGGGTGTACCACCTGCAGCGAACTGCCACACAAAGGCAGGCACTAGTAAGGACTGTAAGCATTTCCTCTCCCAAAACACGCAGTTTTACCCAAAGAACTCTGCTGTAATAGAAGGTGGAACACAAGCAGCATTTCTCCCACTGTGTACTCTCTGAGCTCCTCCACGAATGAACTCCTATATGCCTGGTTTCCCACGTGGAGCGAACTGCCTCAAACAAGGCAGACTTTTGCGAGGACTGTTAGCATTTCCTCTCCCTAAACACGCAGTTTTAATGGAAGAACTCTGCTTTAGTTGCATGTGGAACACAAGCATCTATTCTCCCACAGTGTACACAAATGGCACGTCCCCTAATGAACTTGTTCTATAAGAATTGTTTCCCGCGTGGAGCGAACTGCCTCAACCATGGCAGGCTCTACTGTGGTCTCTAAGGATTTTCTCTGTGAAAACACGGCACTTTTACCAGAAGAACTCTGCTTTATTTAGAGGTGGAACACAAGCTGCATTTCACCCACACTGTACACAAAGGGCCCTTCCCTAAATGAATCCTCTATATGCAGATTGTCCCGCCTGCAGCGAACTGCCACAACGAAGGCAGGCACTAGTAAGGACTGTAGCATTTCCTCTCACAAAACACGCAGTTTTACCTGAAGAACTCTGATTTAGTTGCAGGTGGAACACAAGCAGCATTTCTCCCACTGTGTACTCTTTGGTCTCTTCCACGAATGAACTTCTATATGCAGGGTTTCCCACGTGGTGCGAACTGCTTCAACCACAGCAGGCTGTAGAGAGGACGGTAAGCATTTCCTCTTCCAAAACACGGCAGTTTTACCCAAAGAACTCTGCTTTAGTTGCAGGTGGAACACAAGCAGCATTTCTCCCACTGTGTGCATTCTGAGCTCCTCCACGAATGAACTCCTATATGCAGGGTTTCCCTCGTGGAGCTACTTGCCTCAAACAAGGCAGGCTCTAGCGAGGACTGTAAGCATTTCCTCTCCCTAAACACGCAGTTTTAACGGAAGAACCCTGCTGTAGTTGCAGGTGGAACACAAGCATCTTTTCTCCCACAGTGAACACAATGGGCACTTCCCCTAATGAACTTGTTCTATAAGAATGGTTTCCCACGTGGAGCGAACTGCCTCAACCATGGCAGGCTCTACTGTGGTCTCTAAGGATTTCCTCTCTGAAAACACGGCACTTTTACCCGAAGAATTCTGCTTTAGTTGCAGGTGGAACACAAGCTGCATTTCACCCACACTGTACACCAAGGGCCCTTCCCCAAATGAAGCTTCTATATGCAGGGTGTCCCGCCTGGAGCGAAGTGCCACACAAAGGCAGGGACTAGTAACGATTGTAAGCATTTCCTCTCCCAATACATGCAGTTTTACCAGAAGAACTCTGCTTTAGTTGCAGGTGGAACACAAGCTTCATTTCACCCACACTGTACACAAAGGGGCTTTCCCCAAATGAATCTTCTATATGCAGGGTGTACCACCTGCAGCGAACTGCCACACAAAGGCAGGCACTAGTAAGGACTGTAAGCATTTCCTCTCCCAAAACACGCAGTTTTACCCAAAGAACTCTGCTGTAATAGCAGGTGGAACACAAGCAGCATTTCTCCCACTGTGTACTCTCTGAGCTCCTCCACGAATGAACTCCTATATGCCTGGTTTCCCACGTGGAGCGAACTGCCTCAAACAAGGCAGGCTTTTGCGAGGACTGTTAGCATTTCCTCTCCCTAAACACGCAGTTTTAATGGAAGAACTCTGCTTTAGTTGCATGTGGAACACAAGCATCTATTCTCCCACAGTGTACACAAATGGCACGTCCCCTAATGAACTTGTTCTATAAGAATTGTTTCCCGCGTGGAGCGAACTGCCTCAACCATGGCAGGCTCTACTGTGGTCTCTAAGGATTTTCTCTGTGAAAACACGGCACTTTTACCAGAAGAACTCTGCTTTATTTAGAGGTGGAACACAAGCTGCATTTCACCCACACTGTACACCAAGGGTCTTTCCCCAAATGAATCTTCTATATGCAGGGTGTCCCGCCTGCAGCGAACTGCCACACAAAGGCAGGCACTAGTAAGGACTGTAAGCATTTCTTCTCCCAAAACACGCAGTTTTACCCGAAGAACTCTGCTTTAGTTGCAGGTGGAACACAAGCTGCATTTCACCCACACTGTACACAAAGGGCCCTTCCCTAAATGAATCCTCTATATGCAGATTGTCCCGCCTGCAGCGAACTGCCACAACGAAGGCAGGCACTAGTAAGGACTGTAGCATTTCCTCTCACAAAACACGCAGTTTTACCTGAAGAACTCTGATTTAGTTGCAGGTGGAACACAAGCAGCATTTCTCCCACTGTGTACTCTTTGGTCTCTTCCACGAATGAACTTCTATATGCAGGGTTTCCCACGTGGTGCGAACTGCTTCAACCACAGCAGGCTGTAGAGAGGACGGTAAGCATTTCCTCTTCCAAAACACGGCAGTTTTACCCAAAGAACTCTGCTTTAGTTGCAGGTGGAACACAAGCAGCATTTCTCCCACTGTGTGCATTCTGAGCTCCTCCACGAATGAACTCCTATATGCAGGGTTTCCCTCGTGGAGCTACTTGCCTCAAACAAGGCAGGCTCTAGCGAGGACTGTAAGCATTTCCTCTCCCTAAACACGCAGTTTTAACGGAAGAACCCTGCTGTAGTTGCAGGTGGAACACAAGCATCTTTTCTCCCACAGTGAACACAATGGGCACTTCCCCTAATGAACTTGTTCTATAAGAATGGTTTCCCACGTGGAGCGAACTGCCTCAACCATGGCAGGCTCTACTGTGGTCTCTAAGGATTTCCTCTCTGAAAACACGGCACTTTTACCCGAAGAATTCTGCTTTAGTTGCAGGTGGAACACAAGCTGCATTTCACCCACACTGTACACCAAGGGCCCTTCCCCAAATGAAGCTTCTATATGCAGGGTGTCCCGCCTGGAGCGAAGTGCCACACAAAGGCAGGGACTAGTAACGATTGTAAGCATTTCCTCTCCCAATACACGCAGTTTTACCAGAAGAACTCTGCTTTAGTTGCAGGTGGAACACAAGCTTCATTTCACCCACACTGTACACAAAGGGGCTTTCCCCAAATGAGTCTTCTATATGCAGGGTGTACCACCTGCAGCGAACTGCCACACAAAGGCAGGCACTAGTAAGGACTGTAAGCATTTCCTCTCCCAAAACACGCAGTTTTACCCAAAGAACTCTGCTGTAATAGCAGGTGGAACACAAGCAGCATTTCTCCCACTGTGTACTCTCTGAGCTCCTCCACGAATGAACTCCTATATGCCTGGTTTCCCACGTGGAGCGAACTGCCTCAAACAAGGCAGGCTTTTGCGAGGACTGTTAGCATTTCCTCTCCCTAAACACGCAGTTTTAATGGAAGAACTCTGCTTTAGTTGCATGTGGAACACAAGCATCTATTCTCCCACAGTGTACACAAATGGCACATCCCCTAATGAACTTGTTCTATAAGAATTGTTTCCCGCGTGGAGCGAACTGCCTCAACCATGGCAGGCTCTACTGTGGTCTCTAAGGATTTTCTCTGTGAAAACACGGCACTTTTACCAGAAGAACTCTGCTTTATTTAGAGGTGGAACACAAGCTGCATTTCACCCACACTGTACACAAAGGGCCCTTCCCTAAATGAATCCTCTATATGCAGATTGTCCCGCCTGCAGCGAACTGCCACAACGAAGGCAGGCACTAGTAAGGACTGTAGCATTTCCTCTCACAAAACACGCAGTTTTACCTGAAGAACTCTGATTTAGTTGCAGGTGGAACACAAGCAGCATTTCTCCCACTGTGTACTCTTTGGTCTCTTCCACGAATGAACTTCTATATGCAGGGTTTCCCACGTGGTGCGAACTGCTTCAACCACAGCAGGCTGTAGAGAGGACGGTAAGCATTTCCTCTTCCAAAACACGGCAGTTTTACCCAAAGAACTCTGCTTTAGTTGCAGGTGGAACACAAGCAGCATTTCTCCCACTGTGTGCATTCTGAGCTCCTCCACGAATGAACTCCTATATGCAGGGTTTCCCTCGTGGAGCTACTTGCCTCAAACAAGGCAGGCTCTAGCGAGGACTGTAAGCATTTCCTCTCCCTAAACACGCAGTTTTAACGGAAGAACCCTGCTGTAGTTGCAGGTGGAACACAAGCATCTTTTCTCCCACAGTGAACACAATGGGCACTTCCCCTAATGAACTTGTTCTATAAGAATGGTTTCCCACGTGGAGCGAACTGCCTCAACCATGGCAGGCTCTACTGTGGTCTCTAAGGATTTCCTCTCTGAAAACACGGCACTTTTACCCGAAGAATTCTGCTTTAGTTGCAGGTGGAACACAAGCTGCATTTCACCCACACTGTACACCAAGGGCCCTTCCCCAAATGAAGCTTCTATATGCAGGGTGTCCCGCCTGGAGCGAAGTGCCACACAAAGGCAGGGACTAGTAACGATTGTAAGCATTTCCTCTCCCAATACACGCAGTTTTACCAGAAGAACTCTGCTTTAGTTGCAGGTGGAACACAAGCTTCATTTCACCCACACTGTACACAAAGGGGCTTTCCCCAAATGAATCTTCTATATGCAGGGTGTACCACCTGCAGCGAACTGCCACACAAAGGCAGGAACTAGTAAGGACTGTAAGCATTTCCTCTCCCAAAACACGCAGTTTTACCCAAAGAACTCTGCTGTAATAGCAGGTGGAACACAAGCAGCATTTCTCCCACTGTGTACTCTCTGAGCTCCTCCACGAATGAACTCCTATATGCAGGGTTTCCCACGTGGAGCGAACTGCCTCAAACAAGGCAGGCTTTTGCGAGGACTGTTAGCATTTCCTCTCCCTAAACACGCAGTTTTAATGGAAGAACTCTGCTTTAGTTGCATGTGGAACACAAGCATCTATTCTCCCACAGTGTACACAAATGGCACGTCCCCTAATGAACTTGTTCTATAAGAATTGTTTCCCGCGTGGAGCGAACTGCCTCAACCATGGCAGGCTCTACTGTGGTCTCTAAGGATTTTCTCTGTGAAAACACGGCACTTTTACCAGAAGAACTCTGCTTTATTTAGAGGTGGAACACAAGCTGCATTTCACCCACACTGTACACCAAGGGTCTTTCCCCAAATGAATCTTCTATATGCAGGGTGTCCCGCCTGCAGCGAACTGCCACACAAAGGCAGGCACTAGTAAGGACTGTAAGCATTTCTTCTCCCAAAACACGCAGTTTTACCCGAAGAACTCTGCTTTAGTTGCAGGTGGAACACAAGCTGCATTTCACCCACACTGTACACAAAGGGCCCTTCCCTAAATGAATCCTCTATATGCAGATTGTCCCGCCTGCAGCGAACTGCCACAACGAAGGCAGGCACTAGTAAGGACTGTAGCATTTCCTCTCACAAAACACGCAGTTTTACCTGAAGAACTCTGATTTAGTTGCAGGTGGAACACAAGCAGCATTTCTCCCACTGTGTACTCTTTGGTCTCTTCCACGAATGAACTTCTATATGCAGGGTTTCCCACGTGGTGCGAACTGCTTCAACCACAGCAGGCTGTAGAGAGGACGGTAAGCATTTCCTCTTCCAAAACACGGCAGTTTTACCCAAAGAACTCTGCTTTAGTTGCAGGTGGAACACAAGCAGCATTTCTCCCACTGTGTGCATTCTGAGCTCCTCCACGAATGAACTCCTATATGCAGGGTTTCCCTCGTGGAGCTACTTGCCTCAAACAAGGCAGGCTCTAGCGAGGACTGTAAGCATTTCCTCTCCCTAAACACGCAGTTTTAACGGAAGAACCCTGCTGTAGTTGCAGGTGGAACACAAGCATCTTTTCTCCCACAGTGAACACAATGGGCACTTCCCCTAATGAACTTGTTCTATAAGAATGGTTTCCCACGTGGAGCGAACTGCCTCAACCATGGCAGGCTCTACTGTGGTCTCTAAGGATTTCCTCTCTGAAAACACGGCACTTTTACCCGAAGAATTCTGCTTTAGTTGCAGGTGGAACACAAGCTGCATTTCACCCACACTGTACACCAAGGGCCCTTCCCCAAATGAAGCTTCTATATGCAGGGTGTCCCGCCTGGAGCGAAGTGCCACACAAAGGCAGGGACTAGTAACGATTGTAAGCATTTCCTCTCCCAATACATGCAGTTTTACCAGAAGAACTCTGCTTTAGTTGCAGGTGGAACACAAGCTTCATTTCACCCACACTGTACACAAAGGGGCTTTCCCCAAATGAATCTTCTATATGCAGGGTGTACCACCTGCAGCGAACTGCCACACAAAGGCAGGCACTAGTAAGGACTGTAAGCATTTCCTCTCCCAAAACACGCAGTTTTACCAGAAGAACTCTGCTTTAGTTTCAGGTGGAACACAAGCTTCATTTCACCCACACTGTACACAAAGGGGCTTTCCCCAAATGAATCTTCTATATGCAGGGTGTACCACCTGCAGCGAACTGCCACACAAAGGCAGGCACTAGTAAGGACTGTAAGCATTTCCTCTCCCAAAACACGCAGTTTTACCCAAAGAACTCTGCTGTAATAGCAGGTGGAACACAAGCAGCATTTCTCCCACTGTGTACTCTCTGAGCTCCTCCACGAATGAACTCCTATATGCCTTGTTTCCCACGTGGAGCGAACTGCCTCAAACAAGGCAGGCTTTTGCGAGGACTGTTAGCATTTCCTCTCCCTAAACACGCAGTTTTAATGGAAGAACTCTGCTTTAGTTGCATGTGGAACACAAGCATCTATTCTCCCACAGTGTACACAAATGGCACGTCCCCTAATGAACTTGTTCTATAAGAATGGTTTCCCGCGTGGAGCGAACTGCCTCAACCATGGCAGGCTCTACTGTGGTCTCTAAGGATTTTCTCTGTGAAAACACGGCACTTTTACCAGAAGAACTCTGCTTTATTTAGAGGTGGAACACAAGCTGCATTTCACCCACACTGTACACCAAGGGTCTTTCCCCAAATGAATCTTCTATATGCAGGGTGTCCCGCCTGCAGCGAACTGCCACACAAAGGCAGGCACTAGTAAGGACTGTAAGCATTTCTTCTCCCAAAACACGCAGTTTTACCCGAAGAACTCTGCTTTAGTTGCAGGTGGAACACAAGCTGCATTTCACCCACACTGTACACAAAGGGCCCTTCCCTAAATGAATCCTCTATATGCAGATTGTCCCGCCTGCAGCGAACTGCCACAACGAAGGCAGGCACTAGTAAGGACTGTAGCATTTCCTCTCACAAAACACGCAGTTTTACCTGAAGAACTCTGATTTAGTTGCAGGTGGAACACAAGCAGCATTTCTCCCACTGTGTACTCTTTGGTCTCTTCCACGAATGAACTTCTATATGCAGGGTTTCCCACGTGGTGCAAACTGCTTCAACCACAGCAGGCTGTAGAGAGGACGGTAAGCATTTCCTCTTCCAAAACACGGCAGTTTTACCCAAAGAACTCTGCTTTAGTTGCAGGTGGAACACAAGCAGCATTTCTCCCACTGTGTGCATTCTGAGCTCCTCCACGAATGAACTCCTATATGCAGGGTTTCCCTCGTGGAGCTACTTGCCTCAAACAAGGCAGGCTCTAGCGAGGACTGTAAGCATTTCCTCTCCCTAAACACGCAGTTTTAACGGAAGAACCCTGCTGTAGTTGCAGGTGGAACACAAGCATCTTTTCTCCCACAGTGAACACAATGGGCACTTCCCCTAATGAACTTGTTCTATAAGAATGGTTTCCCACGTGGAGCGAACTGCCTCAACCATGGCAGGCTCTACTGTGGTCTCTAAGGATTTCCTCTCTGAAAACACGGCACTTTTACCCGAAGAATTCTGCTTTAGTTGCAGGTGGAACACAAGCTGCATTTCACCCACACTGTACACCAAGGGCCCTTCCCCAAATGAAGCTTCTATATGCAGGGTGTCCCGCCTGGAGCGAAGTGCCACACAAAGGCAGGGACTAGTAACGATTGTAAGCATTTCCTCTCCCAATACACGCAGTTTTACCAGAAGAACTCTGCTTTAGTTGCAGGTGGAGCACAAGCTTCATTTCACCCACACTGTACACAAAGGGGCTTTCCCCAAATGAATCTTCTATATGCAGGGTGTACCACCTGCAGCGAACTGCCACACAAAGGCAGGCACTAGTAAGGACTGTAAGCATTTCCTCTCCCAAAACACGCAGTTTTACCCAAAGAACTCTGCTGTAATAGCAGGTGGAACACAAGCAGCATTTCTCCCACTGTGTACTCTCTGAGCTCCTCCACGAATGAACTCCTATATGCCTGGTTTCCCACGTGGAGCGAACTGCCTCAAACAAGGCAGGCTTTTGCGAGGACTGTTAGCATTTCCTCTCCCTAAACACGCAGTTTTAATGGAAGAACTCTGCTTTAGTTGCATGTGGAACACAAGCATCTATTCTCCCACAGTGTACACAAATGGCACGTCCCCTAATGAACTTGTTCTATAAGAATGGTTTCCCGCGTGGAGCGAACTGCCTCAACCATGGCAGGCTCTACTGTGGTCTCTAAGGATTTTCTCTGTGAAAACACGGCACTTTTACCAGAAGAACTCTGCTTTATTTAGAGGTGGAACACAAGCTGCATTTCACCCACACTGTACACCAAGGGTCTTTCCCCAAATGAATCTTCTATATGCAGGGTGTCCCGCCTGCAGCGAACTGCCACACAAAGGCAGGCACTAGTAAGGACTGTAAGCATTTCTTCTCCCAAAACACGCAGTTTTACCCGAAGAACTCTGCTTTAGTTGCAGGTGGAACACAAGCTGCATTTCACCCACACTGTACACAAAGGGCCCTTCCCTAAATGAATCCTCTATATGCAGATTGTCCCGCCTGCAGCGAACTGCCACAACGAAGGCAGGCACTAGTAAGGACTGTAGCATTTCCTCTCACAAAACACGCAGTTTTACCTGAAGAACTCTGATTTAGTTGCAGGTGGAACACAAGCAGCATTTCTCCCACTGTGTACTCTTTGGTCTCTTCCACGAATGAACTTCTATATGCAGGGTTTCCCACGTGGTGCAAACTGCTTCAACCACAGCAGGCTGTAGAGAGGACGGTAAGCATTTCCTCTTCCAAAACACGGCAGTTTTACCCAAAGAACTCTGCTTTAGTTGCAGGTGGAACACAAGCAGCATTTCTCCCACTGTGTGCATTCTGAGCTCCTCCACGAATGAACTCCTATATGCAGGGTTTCCCTCGTGGAGCTACTTGCCTCAAACAAGGCAGGCTCTAGCGAGGACTGTAAGCATTTCCTCTCCCTAAACACGCAGTTTTAACGGAAGAACCCTGCTGTAGTTGCAGGTGGAACACAAGCATCTTTTCTCCCACAGTGAACACAATGGGCACTTCCCCTAATGAACTTGTTCTATAAGAATGGTTTCCCACGTGGAGCGAACTGCCTCAACCATGGCAGGCTCTACTGTGGTCTCTAAGGATTTCCTCTCTGAAAACACGGCACTTTTACCCGAAGAATTCTGCTTTAGTTGCAGGTGGAACACAAGCTGCATTTCACCCACACTGTACACCAAGGGCCCTTCCCCAAATGAAGCTTCTATATGCAGGGTGTCCCGCCTGGAGCGAAGTGCCACACAAAGGCAGGGACTAGTAACGATTGTAAGCATTTCCTCTCCCAATACACGCAGTTTTACCAGAAGAACTCTGCTTTAGTTGCAGGTGGAACACAAGCTTCATTTCACCCACACTGTACACAAAGGGGCTTTCCCCAAATGAATCTTCTATATGCAGGGTGTACCACCTGCAGCGAACTGCCACACAAAGGCAGGCACTAGTAAGGACTGTAAGCATTTCCTCTCCCAAAACACGCAGTTTTACCCAAAGAACTCTGCTGTAATAGCAGGTGGAACACAAGCAGCATTTCTCCCACTGTGTACTCTCTGAGCTCCTCCACGAATGAACTCCTATATGCCTGGTTTCCCACGTGGAGCGAACTGCCTCAAACAAGGCAGGCTTTTGCGAGGACTGTTAGCATTTCCTCTCCCTAAACACGCAGTTTTAATGGAAGAACTCTGCTTTAGTTGCATGTGGAACACAAGCATCTATTCTCCCACAGTGTACACAAATGGCACGTCCCCTAATGAACTTGTTCTATAAGAATTGTTTCCCGCGTGGAGCGAACTGCCTCAACCATGGCAGGCTCTACTGTGGTCTCTAAGGATTTTCTCTGTGAAAACACGGCACTTTTACCAGAAGAACTCTGCTTTATTTAGAGGTGGAACACAAGCTGCATTTCACCCACACTGTACACAAAGGGCCCTTCCCTAAATGAATCCTCTATATGCAGATTGTCCCGCCTGCAGCGAACTGCCACAACGAAGGCAGGCACTAGTAAGGACTGTAGCATTTCCTCTCACAAAACACGCAGTTTTACCTGAAGAACTCTGATTTAGTTGCAGGTGGAACACAAGCAGCATTTCTCCCACTGTGTACTCTTTGGTCTCTTCCACGAATGAACTTCTATATGCAGGGTTTCCCACGTGGTGCGAACTGCTTCAACCACAGCAGGCTGTAGAGAGGACGGTAAGCATTTCCTCTTCCAAAACACGGCAGTTTTACCCAAAGAACTCTGCTTTAGTTGCAGGTGGAACACAAGCAGCATTTCTCCCACTGTGTGCATTCTGAGCTCCTCCACGAATGAACTCCTATATGCAGGGTTTCCCTCGTGGAGCTACTTGCCTCAAACAAGGCAGGCTCTAGCGAGGACTGTAAGCATTTCCTCTCCCTAAACACGCAGTTTTAACGGAAGAACCCTGCTGTAGTTGCAGGTGGAACACAAGCATCTTTTCTCCCACAGTGAACACAATGGGCACTTCCCCTAATGAACTTGTTCTATAAGAATGGTTTCCCACGTGGAGCGAACTGCCTCAACCATGGCAGGCTCTACTGTGGTCTCTAAGGATTTCCTCTCTGAAAACACGGCACTTTTACCCGAAGAATTCTGCTTTAGTTGCAGGTGGAACACAAGCTGCATTTCACCCACACTGTACACCAAGGGCCCTTCCCCAAATGAAGCTTCTATATGCAGGGTGTCCCGCCTGGAGCGAAGTGCCACACAAAGGCAGGGACTAGTAACGATTGTAAGCATTTCCTCTCCCAATACACGCAGTTTTACCAGAAGAACTCTGCTTTAGTTGCAGGTGGAACACAAGCTTCATTTCACCCACACTGTACACAAAGGGGCTTTCCCCAAATGAATCTTCTATATGCAGGGTGTACCACCTGCAGCGAACTGCCACACAAAGGCAGGCACTAGTAAGGACTGTAAGCATTTCCTCTCCCAAAACACGCAGTTTTACCCAAAGAACTCTGCTGTAATAGCAGGTGGAACACAAGCAGCATTTCTCCCACTGTGTACTCTCTGAGCTCCTCCACGAATGAACTCCTATATGCCTTGTTTCCCACGTGGAGCGAACTGCCTCAAACAAGGCAGGCTTTTGCGAGGACTGTTAGCATTTCCTCTCCCTAAACACGCAGTTTTAATGGAAGAACTCTGCTTTAGTTGCATGTGGAACACAAGCATCTATTCTCCCACAGTGTACACAAATGGCACGTCCCCTAATGAACTTGTTCTATAAGAATGGTTTCCCGCGTGGAGCGAACTGCCTCAACCATGGCAGGCTCTACTGTGGTCTCTAAGGATTTTCTCTGTGAAAACACGGCACTTTTACCAGAAGAACTCTGCTTTATTTAGAGGTGGAACACAAGCTGCATTTCACCCACACTGTACACCAAGGGTCTTTCCCCAAATGAATCTTCTATATGCAGGGTGTCCCGCCTGCAGCGAACTGCCACACAAAGGCAGGCACTAGTAAGGACTGTAAGCATTTCTTCTCCCAAAACACGCAGTTTTACCCGAAGAACTCTGCTTTAGTTGCAGGTGGAACACAAGCTGCATTTCACCCACACTGTACACAAAGGGCCCTTCCCTAAATGAATCCTCTATATGCAGATTGTCCCGCCTGCAGCGAACTGCCACAACGAAGGCAGGCACTAGTAAGGACTGTAGCATTTCCTCTCACAAAACACGCAGTTTTACCTGAAGAACTCTGATTTAGTTGCAGGTGGAACACAAGCAGCATTTCTCCCACTGTGTACTCTTTGGTCTCTTCCACGAATGAACTTCTATATGCAGGGTTTCCCACGTGGTGCAAACTGCTTCAACCACAGCAGGCTGTAGAGAGGACGGTAAGCATTTCCTCTTCCAAAACACGGCAGTTTTACCCAAAGAACTCTGCTTTAGTTGCAGGTGGAACACAAGCAGCATTTCTCCCACTGTGTGCATTCTGAGCTCCTCCACGAATGAACTCCTATATGCAGGGTTTCCCTCGTGGAGCTACTTGCCTCAAACAAGGCAGGCTCTAGCGAGGACTGTAAGCATTTCCTCTCCCTAAACACGCAGTTTTAACGGAAGAACCCTGCTGTAGTTGCAGGTGGAACACAAGCATCTTTTCTCCCACAGTGAACACAATGGGCACTTCCCCTAATGAACTTGTTCTATAAGAATGGTTTCCCACGTGGAGCGAACTGCCTCAACCATGGCAGGCTCTACTGTGGTCTCTAAGGATTTCCTCTCTGAAAACACGGCACTTTTACCCGAAGAATTCTGCTTTAGTTGCAGGTGGAACACAAGCTGCATTTCACCCACACTGTACACCAAGGGCCCTTCCCCAAATGAAGCTTCTATATGCAGGGTGTCCCGCCTGGAGCGAAGTGCCACACAAAGGCAGGGACTAGTAACGATTGTAAGCATTTCCTCTCCCAATACACGCAGTTTTACCAGAAGAACTCTGCTTTAGTTGCAGGTGGAACACAAGCTTCATTTCACCCACACTGTACACAAAGGGGCTTTCCCCAAATGAATCTTCTATATGCAGGGTGTACCACCTGCAGCGAACTGCCACACAAAGGCAGGCACTAGTAAGGACTGTAAGCATTTCCTCTCCCAAAACACGCAGTTTTACCCAAAGAACTCTGCTGTAATAGCAGGTGGAACACAAGCAGCATTTCTCCCACTGTGTACTCTCTGAGCTCCTCCACGAATGAACTCCTATATGCCTTGTTTCCCACGTGGAGCGAACTGCCTCAAACAAGGCAGGCTTTTGCGAGGACTGTTAGCATTTCCTCTCCCTAAACACGCAGTTTTAATGGAAGAACTCTGCTTTAGTTGCATGTGGAACACAAGCATCTATTCTCCCACAGTGTACACAAATGGCACGTCCCCTAATGAACTTGTTCTATAAGAATGGTTTCCCGCGTGGAGCGAACTGCCTCAACCATGGCAGGCTCTACTGTGGTCTCTAAGGATTTTCTCTGTGAAAACACGGCACTTTTACCAGAAGAACTCTGCTTTATTTAGAGGTGGAACACAAGCTGCATTTCACCCACACTGTACACCAAGGGTCTTTCCCCAAATGAATCTTCTATATGCAGGGTGTCCCGCCTGCAGCGAACTGCCACACAAAGGCAGGCACTAGTAAGGACTGTAAGCATTTCTTCTCCCAAAACACGCAGTTTTACCCGAAGAACTCTGCTTTAGTTGCAGGTGGAACACAAGCTGCATTTCACCCACACTGTACACAAAGGGCCCTTCCCTAAATGAATCCTCTATATGCAGATTGTCCCGCCTGCAGCGAACTGCCACAACGAAGGCAGGCACTAGTAAGGACTGTAGCATTTCCTCTCACAAAACACGCAGTTTTACCTGAAGAACTCTGATTTAGTTGCAGGTGGAACACAAGCAGCATTTCTCCCACTGTGTACTCTTTGGTCTCTTCCACGAATGAACTTCTATATGCAGGGTTTCCCACGTGGTGCGAACTGCTTCAACCACAGCAGGCTGTAGAGAGGACGGTAAGCATTTCCTCTTCCAAAACACGGCAGTTTTACCCAAAGAACTCTGCTTTAGTTGCAGGTGGAACACAAGCAGCATTTCTCCCACTGTGTGCATTCTGAGCTCCTCCACGAATGAACTCCTATATGCAGGGTTTCCCTCGTGGAGCTACTTGCCTCAAACAAGGCAGGCTCTAGCGAGGACTGTAAGCATTTCCTCTCCCTAAACACGCAGTTTTAACGGAAGAACCCTGCTGTAGTTGCAGGTGGAACACAAGCATCTTTTCTCCCACAGTGAACACAATGGGCACTTCCCCTAATGAACTTGTTCTATAAGAATGGTTTCCCACGTGGAGCGAACTGCCTCAACCATGGCAGGCTCTACTGTGGTCTCTAAGGATTTCCTCTCTGAAAACACGGCACTTTTACCCGAAGAATTCTGCTTTAGTTGCAGGTGGAACACAAGCTGCATTTCACCCACACTGTACACCAAGGGCCCTTCCCCAAATGAAGCTTCTATATGCAGGGTGTCCCGCCTGGAGCGAAGTGCCACACAAAGGCAGGGACTAGTAACGATTGTAAGCATTTCCTCTCCCAATACACGCAGTTTTACCAGAAGAACTCTGCTTTAGTTGCAGGTGGAACACAAGCTTCATTTCACCCACACTGTACACAAAGGGGCTTTCCCCAAATGAATCTTCTATATGCAGGGTGTACCACCTGCAGCGAACTGCCACACAAAGGCAGGCACTAGTAAGGACTGTAAGCATTTCCTCTCCCAAAACACGCAGTTTTACCCAAAGAACTCTGCTGTAATAGCAGGTGGAACACAAGCAGCATTTCTCCCACTGTGTACTCTCTGAGCTCCTCCACGAATGAACTCCTATATGCAGGGTTTCCCACGTGGAGCGAACTGCCTCAAACAAGGCAGGCTTTTGCGAGGACTGTTAGCATTTCCTCTCCCTAAACACGCAGTTTTAATGGAAGAACTCTGCTTTAGTTGCATGTGGAACACAAGCATCTATTCTCCCACAGTGTACACAAATGGCACGTCCCCTAATGAACTTGTTCTATAAGAATTGTTTCCCGCGTGGAGCGAACTGCCTCAACCATGGCAGGCTCTACTGTGGTCTCTAAGGATTTACTCTGTGAAAACACGGCACTTTTACCAGAAGAACTCTGCTTTATTTAGAGGTGGAACACAAGCTGCATTTCACCCACACTGTACACCAAGGGTCTTTCCCCAAATGAATCTTCTATATGCAGGGTGTCCCGCCTGCAGCGAACTGCCACACAAAGGCAGGCACTAGTAAGGACTGTAAGCATTTCTTCTCCCAAAACACGCAGTTTTACCCGAAGAACTCTGCTTTAGTTGCAGGTGGAACACAAGCTGCATTTCACCCACACTGTACACAAAGGGCCCTTCCCTAAATGAATCCTCTATATGCAGATTGTCCCGCCTGCAGCGAACTGCCACAACGAAGGCAGGCACTAGTAAGGACTGTAGCATTTCCTCTCACAAAACACGCAGTTTTACCTGAAGAACTCTGATTTAGTTGCAGGTGGAACACAAGCAGCATTTCTCCCACTGTGTACTCTTTGGTCTCTTCCACGAATGAACTTCTATATGCAGGGTTTCCCACGTGGTGCGAACTGCTTCAACCACAGCAGGCTGTAGAGAGGACGGTAAGCATTTCCTCTTCCAAAACACGGCAGTTTTACCCAAAGAACTCTGCTTTAGTTGCAGGTGGAACACAAGCAGCATTTCTCCCACTGTGTGCATTCTGAGCTCCTCCACGAATGAACTCCTATATGCAGGGTTTCCCTCGTGGAGCTACTTGCCTCAAACAAGGCAGGCTCTAGCGAGGACTGTAAGCATTTCCTCTCCCTAAACACGCAGTTTTAACGGAAGAACCCTGCTGTAGTTGCAGGTGGAACACAAGCATCTTTTCTCCCACAGTGAACACAATGGGCACTTCCCCTAATGAACTTGTTCTATAAGAATGGTTTCCCACGTGGAGCGAACTGCCTCAACCATGGCAGGCTCTACTGTGGTCTCTAAGGATTTCCTCTCTGAAAACACGGCACTTTTACCCGAAGAATTCTGCTTTAGTTGCAGGTGGAACACAAGCTGCATTTCACCCACACTGTACACCAAGGGCCCTTCCCCAAATGAAGCTTCTATATGCAGGGTGTCCCGCCTGGAGCGAAGTGCCACACAAAGGCAGGGACTAGTAACGATTGTAAGCATTTCCTCTCCCAATACACGCAGTTTTACCAGAAGAACTCTGCTTTAGTTGCAGGTGGAACACAAGCTTCATTTCACCCACACTGTACACAAAGGGGCTTTCCCCAAATGAATCTTCTATATGCAGGGTGTACCACCTGCAGCGAACTGCCACACAAAGGCAGGCACTAGTAAGGACTGTAAGCATTTCCTCTCCCAAAACACGCAGTTTTACCCAAAGAACTCTGCTGTAATAGCAGGTGGAACACAAGCAGCATTTCTCCCACTGTGTACTCTCTGAGCTCCTCCACGAATGAACTCCTATATGCCTGGTTTCCCACGTGGAGCGAACTGCCTCAAACAAGGCAGGCTTTTGCGAGGACTGTTAGCATTTCCTCTCCCTAAACACGCAGTTTTAATGGAAGAACTCTGCTTTAGTTGCATGTGGAACACAAGCATCTATTCTCCCACAGTGTACACAAATGGCACGTCCCCTAATGAACTTGTTCTATAAGAATTGTTTCCCGCGTGGAGCGAACTGCCTCAACCATGGCAGGCTCTACTGTGGTCTCTAAGGATTTTCTCTGTGAAAACACGGCACTTTTACCAGAAGAACTCTGCTTTATTTAGAGGTGGAACACAAGCTGCATTTCACCCACACTGTACACAAAGGGCCCTTCCCTAAATGAATCCTCTATATGCAGATTGTCCCGCCTGCAGCGAACTGCCACAACGAAGGCAGGCACTAGTAAGGACTGTAGCATTTCCTCTCACAAAACACGCAGTTTTACCTGAAGAACTCTGATTTAGTTGCAGGTGGAACACAAGCAGCATTTCTCCCACTGTGTACTCTTTGGTCTCTTCCACGAATGAACTTCTATATGCAGGGTTTCCCACGTGGTGCGAACTGCTTCAACCACAGCAGGCTGTAGAGAGGACGGTAAGCATTTCCTCTTCCAAAACACGGCAGTTTTACCCAAAGAACTCTGCTTTAGTTGCAGGTGGAACACAAGCAGCATTTCTCCCACTGTGTGCATTCTGAGCTCCTCCACGAATGAACTCCTATATGCAGGGTTTCCCTCGTGGAG
Organism: Mesoplodon densirostris; assembly: GCF_025265405.1. NCBI lineage: Eukaryota > Metazoa > Chordata > Mammalia > Artiodactyla > Ziphiidae > Mesoplodon > Mesoplodon densirostris. The sequence goes on from NC_082667.1 coordinate 86,731,289, forward strand.
CTACTTGCCTCAAACAAGGCAGGCTCTAGCGAGGACTGTAAGCATTTCCTCTCCCTAAACACGCAGTTTTAACGGAAGAACCCTGCTGTAGTTGCAGGTGGAACACAAGCATCTTTTCTCCCACAGTGAACACAATGGGCACTTCCCCTAATGAACTTGTTCTATAAGAATGGTTTCCCACGTGGAGCGAACTGCCTCAACCATGGCAGGCTCTACTGTGGTCTCTAAGGATTTCCTCTCTGAAAACACGGCACTTTTACCCGAAGAATTCTGCTTTAGTTGCAGGTGGAACACAAGCTGCATTTCACCCACACTGTACACCAAGGGCCCTTCCCCAAATGAAGCTTCTATATGCAGGGTGTCCCGCCTGGAGCGAAGTGCCACACAAAGGCAGGGACTAGTAACGATTGTAAGCATTTCCTCTCCCAATACACGCAGTTTTACCAGAAGAACTCTGCTTTAGTTGCAGGTGGAGCACAAGCTTCATTTCACCCACACTGTACACAAAGGGGCTTTCCCCAAATGAATCTTCTATATGCAGGGTGTACCACCTGCAGCGAACTGCCACACAAAGGCAGGCACTAGTAAGGACTGTAAGCATTTCCTCTCCCAAAACACGCAGTTTTACCCAAAGAACTCTGCTGTAATAGCAGGTGGAACACAAGCAGCATTTCTCCCACTGTGTACTCTCTGAGCTCCTCCACGAATGAACTCCTATATGCATGGTTTCCCACGTGGAGCGAACTGCCTCAAACAAGGCAGGCTTTTGCGATGACTGTTAGCATTTCCTCTCCCTAAACACGCAGTTTTAATGGAAGAACTCTGCTTTAGTTGCATGTGGAACACAAGCATCTATTCTCCCACAGTGTACACAAATGGCACGTCCCCTAATGAACTTGTTCTATAAGAATTGTTTCCCGCGTGGAGCGAACTGCCTCAACCATGGCAGGCTCTACTGTGGTCTCTAAGGATTTACTCTGTGAAAACACGGCACTTTTACCAGAAGAACTCTGCTTTATTTAGAGGTGGAACACAAGCTGCATTTCACCCACACTGTACACCAAGGGTCTTTCCCCAAATGAATCTTCTATATGCAGGGTGTCCCGCCTGCAGCGAACTGCCACACAAAGGCAGGCACTAGTAAGGACTGTAAGCATTTCTTCTCCCAAAACACGCAGTTTTACCCGAAGAACTCTGCTTTAGTTGCAGGTGGAACACAAGCTGCATTTCACCCACACTGTACACAAAGGGCCCTTCCCTAAATGAATCCTCTATATGCAGATTGTCCCGCCTGCAGCGAACTGCCACAACGAAGGCAGGCACTAGTAAGGACTGTAGCATTTCCTCTCACAAAACACGCAGTTTTACCTGAAGAACTCTGATTTAGTTGCAGGTGGAACACAAGCAGCATTTCTCCCACTGTGTACTCTTTGGTCTCTTCCACGAATGAACTTCTATATGCAGGGTTTCCCACGTGGTGCGAACTGCTTCAACCACAGCAGGCTGTAGAGAGGACGGTAAGCATTTCCTCTTCCAAAACACGGCAGTTTTACCCAAAGAACTCTGCTTTAGTTGCAGGTGGAACACAAGCAGCATTTCTCCCACTGTGTGCATTCTGAGCTCCTCCACGAATGAACTCCTATATGCAGGGTTTCCCTCGTGGAGCTACTTGCCTCAAACAAGGCAGGCTCTAGCGAGGACTGTAAGCATTTCCTCTCCCTAAACACGCAGTTTTAACGGAAGAACCCTGCTGTAGTTGCAGGTGGAACACAAGCATCTTTTCTCCCACAGTGAACACAATGGGCACTTCCCCTAATGAACTTGTTCTATAAGAATGGTTTCCCACGTGGAGCGAACTGCCTCAACCATGGCAGGCTCTACTGTGGTCTCTAAGGATTTCCTCTCTGAAAACACGGCACTTTTACCCGAAGAATTCTGCTTTAGTTGCAGGTGGAACACAAGCTGCATTTCACCCACACTGTACACCAAGGGCCCTTCCCCAAATGAAGCTTCTATATGCAGGGTGTCCCGCCTGGAGCGAAGTGCCACACAAAGGCAGGGACTAGTAACGATTGTAAGCATTTCCTCTCCCAATACACGCAGTTTTACCAGAAGAACTCTGCTTTAGTTGCAGGTGGAGCACAAGCTTCATTTCACCCACACTGTACACAAAGGGGCTTTCCCCAAATGAATCTTCTATATGCAGGGTGTACCACCTGCAGCGAACTGCCACACAAAGGCAGGCACTAGTAAGGACTGTAAGCATTTCCTCTCCCAAAACACGCAGTTTTACCCAAAGAACTCTGCTGTAATAGCAGGTGGAACATAAGCAGCATTTCTCCCACTGTGTACTCTCTGAGCTCCTCCACGAATGAACTCCTATATGCATGGTTTCCCACGTGGAGCGAACTGCCTCAAACAAGGCAGGCTTTTGCGATGACTGTTAGCATTTCCTCTCCCTAAACACGCAGTTTTAATGGAAGAACTCTGCTTTAGTTGCATGTGGAACACAAGCATCTATTCTCCCACAGTGTACACAAATGGCACGTCCCCTAATGAACTTGTTCTATAAGAATTGTTTCCCGCGTGGAGCGAACTGCCTCAACCATGGCAGGCTCTACTGTGGTCTCTAAGGATTTACTCTGTGAAAACACGGCACTTTTACCAGAAGAACTCTGCTTTATTTAGAGGTGGAACACAAGCTGCATTTCACCCACACTGTACACCAAGGGTCTTTCCCCAAATGAATCTTCTATATGCAGGGTGTCCCGCCTGCAGCGAACTGCCACACAAAGGCAGGCACTAGTAAGGACTGTAAGCATTTCTTCTCCCAAAACACGCAGTTTTACCCGAAGAACTCTGCTTTAGTTGCAGGTGGAACACAAGCTGCATTTCACCCACACTGTACACAAAGGGCCCTTCCCTAAATGAATCCTCTATATGCAGATTGTCCCGCCTGCAGCGAACTGCCACAACGAAGGCAGGCACTAGTAAGGACTGTAGCATTTCCTCTCACAAAACACGCAGTTTTACCTGAAGAACTCTGATTTAGTTGCAGGTGGAACACAAGCAGCATTTCTCCCACTGTGTACTCTTTGGTCTCTTCCACGAATGAACTTCTATATGCAGGGTTTCCCACGTGGTGCGAACTGCTTCAACCACAGCAGGCTGTAGAGAGGACGGTAAGCATTTCCTCTTCCAAAACACGGCAGTTTTACCCAAAGAACTCTGCTTTAGTTGCAGGTGGAACACAAGCAGCATTTCTCCCACTGTGTGCATTCTGAGCTCCTCCACGAATGAACTCCTATATGCAGGGTTTCCCTCGTGGAGCTACTTGCCTCAAACAAGGCAGGCTCTAGCGAGGACTGTAAGCATTTCCTCTCCCTAAACACGCAGTTTTAACGGAAGAACCCTGCTGTAGTTGCAGGTGGAACACAAGCATCTTTTCTCCCACAGTGAACACAATGGGCACTTCCCCTAATGAACTTGTTCTATAAGAATGGTTTCCCACGTGGAGCGAACTGCCTCAACCATGGCAGGCTCTACTGTGGTCTCTAAGGATTTCCTCTCTGAAAACACGGCACTTTTACCCGAAGAATTCTGCTTTAGTTGCAGGTGGAACACAAGCTGCATTTCACCCACACTGTACACCAAGGGCCCTTCCCCAAATGAAGCTTCTATATGCAGGGTGTCCCGCCTGGAGCGAAGTGCCACACAAAGGCAGGGACTAGTAACGATTGTAAGCATTTCCTCTCCCAATACACGCAGTTTTACCAGAAGAACTCTGCTTTAGTTGCAGGTGGAACACAAGCTTCATTTCACCCACACTGTACACAAAGGGGCTTTCCCCAAATGAATCTTCTATATGCAGGGTGTACCACCTGCAGCGAACTGCCACACAAAGGCAGGCACTAGTAAGGACTGTAAGCATTTCCTCTCCCAAAACACGCAGTTTTACCCAAAGAACTCTGCTGTAATAGCAGGTGGAACACAAGCAGCATTTCTCCCACTGTGTACTCTCTGAGCTCCTCCACGAATGAACTCCTATATGCCTGGTTTCCCACGTGGAGCGAACTGCCTCAAACAAGGCAGGCTTTTGCGAGGACTGTTAGCATTTCCTCTCCCTAAACACGCAGTTTTAATGGAAGAACTCTGCTTTAGTTGCATGTGGAACACAAGCATCTATTCTCCCACAGTGTACACAAATGGCACGTCCCCTAATGAACTTGTTCTATAAGAATTGTTTCCCGCGTGGAGCGAACTGCCTCAACCATGGCAGGCTCTACTGTGGTCTCTAAGGATTTTCTCTGTGAAAACACGGCACTTTTACCAGAAGAACTCTGCTTTATTTAGAGGTGGAACACAAGCTGCATTTCACCCACACTGTACACCAAGGGTCTTTCCCCAAATGAATCTTCTATATGCAGGGTGTCCCGCCTGCAGCGAACTGCCACACAAAGGCAGGCACTAGTAAGGACTGTAAGCATTTCTTCTCCCAAAACACGCAGTTTTACCCGAAGAACTCTGCTTTAGTTGCAGGTGGAACACAAGCTGCATTTCACCCACACTGTACACAAAGGGCCCTTCCCTAAATGAATCCTCTATATGCAGATTGTCCCGCCTGCAGCGAACTGCCACAACGAAGGCAGGCACTAGTAAGGACTGTAGCATTTCCTCTCACAAAACACGCAGTTTTACCTGAAGAACTCTGATTTAGTTGCAGGTGGAACACAAGCAGCATTTCTCCCACTGTGTACTCTTTGGTCTCTTCCACGAATGAACTTCTATATGCAGGGTTTCCCACGTGGTGCGAACTGCTTCAACCACAGCAGGCTGTAGAGAGGACGGTAAGCATTTCCTCTTCCAAAACACGGCAGTTTTACCCAAAGAACTCTGCTTTAGTTGCAGGTGGAACACAAGCAGCATTTCTCCCACTGTGTGCATTCTGAGCTCCTCCACGAATGAACTCCTATATGCAGGGTTTCCCTCGTGGAGCTACTTGCCTCAAACAAGGCAGGCTCTAGCGAGGACTGTAAGCATTTCCTCTCCCTAAACACGCAGTTTTAACGGAAGAACCCTGCTGTAGTTGCAGGTGGAACACAAGCATCTTTTCTCCCACAGTGAACACAATGGGCACTTCCCCTAATGAACTTGTTCTATAAGAATGGTTTCCCACGTGGAGCGAACTGCCTCAACCATGGCAGGCTCTACTGTGGTCTCTAAGGATTTCCTCTCTGAAAACACGGCACTTTTACCCGAAGAATTCTGCTTTAGTTGCAGGTGGAACACAAGCTGCATTTCACCCACACTGTACACCAAGGGCCCTTCCCCAAATGAAGCTTCTATATGCAGGGTGTCCCGCCTGGAGCGAAGTGCCACACAAAGGCAGGGACTAGTAACGATTGTAAGCATTTCCTCTCCCAATACACGCAGTTTTACCAGAAGAACTCTGCTTTAGTTGCAGGTGGAGCACAAGCTTCATTTCACCCACACTGTACACAAAGGGGCTTTCCCCAAATGAATCTTCTATATGCAGGGTGTACCACCTGCAGCGAACTGCCACACAAAGGCAGGCACTAGTAAGGACTGTAAGCATTTCCTCTCCCAAAACACGCAGTTTTACCCAAAGAACTCTACTGTAATAGCAGGTGGAACACAAGCAGCATTTCTCCCACTGTGTACTCTCTGAGCTCCTCCACGAATGAACTCCTATATGCCTGGTTTCCCACGTGGAGCGAACTGCCTCAAACAAGGCAGGCTTTTGCGAGGACTGTTAGCATTTCCTCTCCCTAAACACGCAGTTTTAATGGAAGAACTCTGCTTTAGTTGCATGTGGAACACAAGCATCTATTCTCCCACAGTGTACACAAATGGCACGTCCCCTAATGAACTTGTTCTATAAGAATTGTTTCCCGCGTGGAGCGAACTGCCTCAACCATGGCAGGCTCTACTGTGGTCTCTAAGGATTTACTCTGTGAAAACACGGCACTTTTACCAGAAGAACTCTGCTTTATTTAGAGGTGGAACACAAGCTGCATTTCACCCACACTGTACACCAAGGGTCTTTCCCCAAATGAATCTTCTATATGCAGGGTGTCCCGCCTGCAGCGAACTGCCACACAAAGGCAGGCACTAGTAAGGACTGTAAGCATTTCTTCTCCCAAAACACGCAGTTTTACCCGAAGAACTCTGCTTTAGTTGCAGGTGGAACACAAGCTGCATTTCACCCACACTGTACACAAAGGGCCCTTCCCTAAATGAATCCTCTATATGCAGATTGTCCCGCCTGCAGCGAACTGCCACAACGAAGGCAGGCACTAGTAAGGACTGTAGCATTTCCTCTCACAAAACACGCAGTTTTACCTGAAGAACTCTGATTTAGTTGCAGGTGGAACACAAGCAGCATTTCTCCCACTGTGTACTCTTTGGTCTCTTCCACGAATGAACTTCTATATGCAGGGTTTCCCACGTGGTGCGAACTGCTTCAACCACAGCAGGCTGTAGAGAGGACGGTAAGCATTTCCTCTTCCAAAACACGGCAGTTTTACCCAAAGAACTCTGCTTTAGTTGCAGGTGGAACACAAGCAGCATTTCTCCCACTGTGTGCATTCTGAGCTCCTCCACGAATGAACTCCTATATGCAGGGTTTCCCTCGTGGAGCTACTTGCCTCAAACAAGGCAGGCTCTAGCGAGGACTGTAAGCATTTCCTCTCCCTAAACACGCAGTTTTAACGGAAGAACCCTGCTGTAGTTGCAGGTGGAACACAAGCATCTTTTCTCCCACAGTGAACACAATGGGCACTTCCCCTAATGAACTTGTTCTATAAGAATGGTTTCCCACGTGGAGCGAACTGCCTCAACCATGGCAGGCTCTACTGTGGTCTCTAAGGATTTCCTCTCTGAAAACACGGCACTTTTACCCGAAGAATTCTGCTTTAGTTGCAGGTGGAACACAAGCTGCATTTCACCCACACTGTACACCAAGGGCCCTTCCCCAAATGAAGCTTCTATATGCAGGGTGTCCCGCCTGGAGCGAAGTGCCACACAAAGGCAGGGACTAGTAACGATTGTAAGCATTTCCTCTCCCAATACACGCAGTTTTACCAGAAGAACTCTGCTTTAGTTGCAGGTGGAACACAAGCTTCATTTCACCCACACTGTACACAAAGGGGCTTTCCCCAAATGAATCTTCTATATGCAGGGTGTACCACCTGCAGCGAACTGCCACACAAAGGCAGGCACTAGTAAGGACTGTAAGCATTTCCTCTCCCAAAACACGCAGTTTTACCCAAAGAACTCTGCTGTAATAGCAGGTGGAACACAAGCAGCATTTCTCCCACTGTGTACTCTCTGAGCTCCTCCACGAATGAACTCCTATATGCCTGGTTTCCCACATGGAGCGAACTGCCTCAAACAAGGCAGGCTTTTGCGAGGACTGTTAGCATTTCCTCTCCCTAAACACGCAGTTTTAATGGAAGAACTCTGCTTTAGTTGCATGTGGAACACAAGCATCTATTCTCCCACAGTGTACACAAATGGCACGTCCCCTAATGAACTTGTTCTATAAGAATTGTTTCCCGCGTGGAGCGAACTGCCTCAACCATGGCAGGCTCTACTGTGGTCTCTAAGGATTTTCTCTGTGAAAACACGGCACTTTTACCAGAAGAACTCTGCTTTATTTAGAGGTGGAACACAAGCTGCATTTCACCCACACTGTACACAAAGGGCCCTTCCCTAAATGAATCCTCTATATGCAGATTGTCCCGCCTGCAGCGAACTGCCACAACGAAGGCAGGCACTAGTAAGGACTGTAGCATTTCCTCTCACAAAACACGCAGTTTTACCTGAAGAACTCTGATTTAGTTGCAGGTGGAACACAAGCAGCATTTCTCCCACTGTGTACTCTTTGGTCTCTTCCACGAATGAACTTCTATATGCAGGGTTTCCCACGTGGTGCGAACTGCTTCAACCACAGCAGGCTGTAGAGAGGACGGTAAGCATTTCCTCTTCCAAAACACGGCAGTTTTACCCAAAGAACTCTGCTTTAGTTGCAGGTGGAACACAAGCAGCATTTCTCCCACTGTGTGCATTCTGAGCTCCTCCACGAATGAACTCCTATATGCAGGGTTTCCCTCGTGGAGCTACTTGCCTCAAACAAGGCAGGCTCTAGCGAGGACTGTAAGCATTTCCTCTCCCTAAACACGCAGTTTTAACGGAAGAACCCTGCTGTAGTTGCAGGTGGAACACAAGCATCTTTTCTCCCACAGTGAACACAATGGGCACTTCCCCTAATGAACTTGTTCTATAAGAATGGTTTCCCACGTGGAGCGAACTGCCTCAACCATGGCAGGCTCTACTGTGGTCTCTAAGGATTTCCTCTCTGAAAACACGGCACTTTTACCCGAAGAATTCTGCTTTAGTTGCAGGTGGAACACAAGCTGCATTTCACCCACACTGTACACCAAGGGCCCTTCCCCAAATGAAGCTTCTATATGCAGGGTGTCCCGCCTGGAGCGAAGTGCCACACAAAGGCAGGGACTAGTAACGATTGTAAGCATTTCCTCTCCCAATACACGCAGTTTTACCAGAAGAACTCTGCTTTAGTTGCAGGTGGAACACAAGCTTCATTTCACCCACACTGTACACAAAGGGGCTTTCCCCAAATGAATCTTCTATATGCAGGGTGTACCACCTGCAGCGAACTGCCACACAAAGGCAGGAACTAGTAAGGACTGTAAGCATTTCCTCTCCCAAAACACGCAGTTTTACCCAAAGAACTCTGCTGTAATAGCAGGTGGAACACAAGCAGCATTTCTCCCACTGTGTACTCTCTGAGCTCCTCCACGAATGAACTCCTATATGCCTTGTTTCCCACGTGGAGCGAACTGCCTCAAACAAGGCAGGCTTTTGCGAGGACTGTTAGCATTTCCTCTCCCTAAACACGCAGTTTTAATGGAAGAACTCTGCTTTAGTTGCATGTGGAACACAAGCATCTATTCTCCCACAGTGTACACAAATGGCACGTCCCCTAATGAACTTGTTCTATAAGAATTGTTTCCCGCGTGGAGCGAACTGCCTCAACCATGGCAGGCTCTACTGTGGTCTCTAAGGATTTTCTCTGTGAAAACACGGCACTTTTACCAGAAGAACTCTGCTTTATTTAGAGGTGGAACACAAGCTGCATTTCACCCACACTGTACACCAAGGGTCTTTCCCCAAATGAATCTTCTATATGCAGGGTGTCCCGCCTGCAGCGAACTGCCACACAAAGGCAGGCACTAGTAAGGACTGTAAGCATTTCTTCTCCCAAAACACGCAGTTTTACCCGAAGAACTCTGCTTTAGTTGCAGGTGGAACACAAGCTGCATTTCACCCACACTGTACACAAAGGGCCCTTCCCTAAATGAATCCTCTATATGCAGATTGTCCCGCCTGCAGCGAACTGCCACAACGAAGGCAGGCACTAGTAAGGACTGTAGCATTTCCTCTCACAAAACACGCAGTTTTACCTGAAGAACTCTGATTTAGTTGCAGGTGGAACACAAGCAGCATTTCTCCCACTGTGTACTCTTTGGTCTCTTCCACGAATGAACTTCTATATGCAGGGTTTCCCACGTGGTGCGAACTGCTTCAACCACAGCAGGCTGTAGAGAGGACGGTAAGCATTTCCTCTTCCAAAACACGGCAGTTTTACCCAAAGAACTCTGCTTTAGTTGCAGGTGGAACACAAGCAGCATTTCTCCCACTGTGTGCATTCTGAGCTCCTCCACGAATGAACTCCTATATGCAGGGTTTCCCTCGTGGAGCTACTTGCCTCAAACAAGGCAGGCTCTAGCGAGGACTGTAAGCATTTCCTCTCCCTAAACACGCAGTTTTAACGGAAGAACCCTGCTGTAGTTGCAGGTGGAACACAAGCATCTTTTCTCCCACAGTGAACACAATGGGCACTTCCCCTAATGAACTTGTTCTATAAGAATGGTTTCCCACGTGGAGCGAACTGCCTCAACCATGGCAGGCTCTACTGTGGTCTCTAAGGATTTCCTCTCTGAAAACACGGCACTTTTACCCGAAGAATTCTGCTTTAGTTGCAGGTGGAACACAAGCTGCATTTCACCCACACTGTACACCAAGGGCCCTTCCCCAAATGAAGCTTCTATATGCAGGGTGTCCCGCCTGGAGCGAAGTGCCACACAAAGGCAGGGACTAGTAACGATTGTAAGCATTTCCTCTCCCAATACATGCAGTTTTACCAGAAGAACTCTGCTTTAGTTGCAGGTGGAACACAAGCTTCATTTCACCCACACTGTACACAAAGGGGCTTTCCCCAAATGAATCTTCTATATGCAGGGTGTACCACCTGCAGCGAACTGCCACACAAAGGCAGGAACTAGTAAGGACTGTAAGCATTTCCTCTCCCAAAACACGCAGTTTTACCCAAAGAACTCTGCTGTAATAGCAGGTGGAACACAAGCAGCATTTCTCCCACTGTGTACTCTCTGAGCTCCTCCACGAATGAACTCCTATATGCCTGGTTTCCCACGTGGAGCGAACTGCCTCAAACAAGGCAGGCTTTTGCGAGGACTGTTAGCATTTCCTCTCCCTAAACACGCAGTTTTAATGGAAGAACTCTGCTTTAGTTGCATGTGGAACACAAGCATCTATTCTCCCACAGTGTACACAAATGGCACGTCCCCTAATGAACTTGTTCTATAAGAATTGTTTCCCGCGTGGAGCGAACTGCCTCAACCATGGCAGGCTCTACTGTGGTCTCTAAGGATTTTCTCTGTGAAAACACGGCACTTTTACCAGAAGAACTCTGCTTTATTTAGAGGTGGAACACAAGCTGCATTTCACCCACACTGTACACCAAGGGTCTTTCCCCAAATGAATCTTCTATATGCAGGGTGTCCCGCCTGCAGCGAACTGCCACACAAAGGCAGGCACTAGTAAGGACTGTAAGCATTTCTTCTCCCAAAACACGCAGTTTTACCCGAAGAACTCTGCTTTAGTTGCAGGTGGAACACAAGCTGCATTTCACCCACACTGTACACAAAGGGCCCTTCCCTAAATGAATCCTCTATATGCAGATTGTCCCGCCTGCAGCGAACTGCCACAACGAAGGCAGGCACTAGTAAGGACTGTAGCATTTCCTCTCACAAAACACGCAGTTTTACCTGAAGAACTCTGATTTAGTTGCAGGTGGAACACAAGCAGCATTTCTCCCACTGTGTACTCTTTGGTCTCTTCCACGAATGAACTTCTATATGCAGGGTTTCCCACGTGGTGCGAACTGCTTCAACCACAGCAGGCTGTAGAGAGGACGGTAAGCATTTCCTCTTCCAAAACACGGCAGTTTTACCCAAAGAACTCTGCTTTAGTTGCAGGTGGAACACAAGCAGCATTTCTCCCACTGTGTGCATTCTGAGCTCCTCCACGAATGAACTCCTATATGCAGGGTTTCCCTCGTGGAGCTACTTGCCTCAAACAAGGCAGGCTCTAGCGAGGACTGTAAGCATTTCCTCTCCCTAAACACGCAGTTTTAACGGAAGAACCCTGCTGTAGTTGCAGGTGGAACACAAGCATCTTTTCTCCCACAGTGAACACAATGGGCACTTCCCCTAATGAACTTGTTCTATAAGAATGGTTTCCCACGTGGAGCGAACTGCCTCAACCATGGCAGGCTCTACTGTGGTCTCTAAGGATTTCCTCTCTGAAAACACGGCACTTTTACCCGAAGAATTCTGCTTTAGTTGCAGGTGGAACACAAGCTGCATTTCACCCACACTGTACACCAAGGGCCCTTCCCCAAATGAAGCTTCTATATGCAGGGTGTCCCGCCTGGAGCGAAGTGCCACACAAAGGCAGGGACTAGTAACGATTGTAAGCATTTCCTCTCCCAATACACGCAGTTTTACCAGAAGAACTCTGCTTTAGTTGCAGGTGGAGCACAAGCTTCATTTCACCCACACTGTACACAAAGGGGCTTTCCCCAAATGAATCTTCTATATGCAGGGTGTACCACCTGCAGCGAACTGCCACACAAAGGCAGGCACTAGTAAGGACTGTAAGAATTTCCTCTCCCAAAACACGCAGTTTTACCCAAAGAACTCTACTGTAATAGCAGGTGGAACACAAGCAGCATTTCTCCCACTGTGTACTCTCTGAGCTCCTCCACGAATGAACTCCTATATGCCTGGTTTCCCACGTGGAGCGAACTGCCTCAAACAAGGCAGGCTTTTGCGAGGACTGTTAGCATTTCCTCTCCCTAAACACGCAGTTTTAATGGAAGAACTCTGCTTTAGTTGCATGTGGAACACAAGCATCTATTCTCCCACAGTGTACACAAATGGCACGTCCCCTAATGAACTTGTTCTATAAGAATTGTTTCCCGCGTGGAGCGAACTGCCTCAACCATGGCAGGCTCTACTGTGGTCTCTAAGGATTTACTCTGTGAAAACACGGCACTTTTACCAGAAGAACTCTGCTTTATTTAGAGGTGGAACACAAGCTGCATTTCACCCACACTGTACACCAAGGGTCTTTCCCCAAATGAATCTTCTATATGCAGGGTGTCCCGCCTGCAGCGAACTGCCACACAAAGGCAGGCACTAGTAAGGACTGTAAGCATTTCTTCTCCCAAAACACGCAGTTTTACCCGAAGAACTCTGCTTTAGTTGCAGGTGGAACACAAGCTGCATTTCACCCACACTGTACACAAAGGGCCCTTCCCTAAATGAATCCTCTATATGCAGATTGTCCCGCCTGCAGCGAACTGCCACAACGAAGGCAGGCACTAGTAAGGACTGTAGCATTTCCTCTCACAAAACACGCAGTTTTACCTGAAGAACTCTGATTTAGTTGCAGGTGGAACACAAGCAGCATTTCTCCCACTGTGTACTCTTTGGTCTCTTCCACGAATGAACTTCTATATGCAGGGTTTCCCACGTGGTGCGAACTGCTTCAACCACAGCAGGCTGTAGAGAGGACGGTAAGCATTTCCTCTTCCAAAACACGGCAGTTTTACCCAAAGAACTCTGCTTTAGTTGCAGGTGGAACACAAGCAGCATTTCTCCCACTGTGTGCATTCTGAGCTCCTCCACGAATGAACTCCTATATGCAGGGTTTCCCTCGTGGAGCTACTTGCCTCAAACAAGGCAGGCTCTAGCGAGGACTGTAAGCATTTCCTCTCCCTAAACACGCAGTTTTAACGGAAGAACCCTGCTGTAGTTGCAGGTGGAACACAAGCATCTTTTCTCCCACAGTGAACACAATGGGCACTTCCCCTAATGAACTTGTTCTATAAGAATGGTTTCCCACGTGGAGCGAACTGCCTCAACCATGGCAGGCTCTACTGTGGTCTCTAAGGATTTCCTCTCTGAAAACACGGCACTTTTACCCGAAGAATTCTGCTTTAGTTGCAGGTGGAACACAAGCTGCATTTCACCCACACTGTACACCAAGGGCCCTTCCCCAAATGAAGCTTCTATATGCAGGGTGTCCCGCCTGGAGCGAAGTGCCACACAAAGGCAGGGACTAGTAACAATTGTAAGCATTTCCTCTCCCAATACACGCAGTTTTACCAGAAGAACTCTGCTTTAGTTGCAGGTGGAACACAAGCTTCATTTCACCCACACTGTACACAAAGGGGCTTTCCCCAAATGAATCTTCTATATGCAGGGTGTACCACCTGCAGCGAACTGCCACACAAAGGCAGGCACTAGTAAGGACTGTAAGCATTTCCTCTCCCAAAACACGCAGTTTTACCCAAAGAACTCTGCTGTAATAGCAGGTGGAACACAAGCAGCATTTCTCCCACTGTGTACTCTCTGAGCTCCTCCACGAATGAACTCCTATATGCCTGGTTTCCCACATGGAGCGAACTGCCTCAAACAAGGCAGGCTTTTGCGAGGACTGTTAGCATTTCCTCTCCCTAAACACGCAGTTTTAATGGAAGAACTCTGCTTTAGTTGCATGTGGAACACAAGCATCTATTCTCCCACAGTGTACACAAATGGCACGTCCCCTAATGAACTTGTTCTATAAGAATTGTTTCCCGCGTGGAGCGAACTGCCTCAACCATGGCAGGCTCTACTGTGGTCTCTAAGGATTTTCTCTGTGAAAACACGGCACTTTTACCAGAAGAACTCTGCTTTATTTAGAGGTGGAACACAAGCTGCATTTCACCCACACTGTACACAAAGGGCCCTTCCCTAAATGAATCCTCTATATGCAGATTGTCCCGCCTGCAGCGAACTGCCACAACGAAGGCAGGCACTAGTAAGGACTGTAGCATTTCCTCTCACAAAACACGCAGTTTTACCTGAAGAACTCTGATTTAGTTGCAGGTGGAACACAAGCAGCATTTCTCCCACTGTGTACTCTTTGGTCTCTTCCACGAATGAACTTCTATATGCAGGGTTTCCCACGTGGTGCGAACTGCTTCAACCACAGCAGGCTGTAGAGAGGACGGTAAGCATTTCCTCTTCCAAAACACGGCAGTTTTACCCAAAGAACTCTGCTTTAGTTGCAGGTGGAACACAAGCAGCATTTCTCCCACTGTGTGCATTCTGAGCTCCTCCACGAATGAACTCCTATATGCAGGGTTTCCCTCGTGGAGCTACTTGCCTCAAACAAGGCAGGCTCTAGCGAGGACTGTAAGCATTTCCTCTCCCTAAACACGCAGTTTTAACGGAAGAACCCTGCTGTAGTTGCAGGTGGAACACAAGCATCTTTTCTCCCACAGTGAACACAATGGGCACTTCCCCTAATGAACTTGTTCTATAAGAATGGTTTCCCACGTGGAGCGAACTGCCTCAACCATGGCAGGCTCTACTGTGGTCTCTAAGGATTTCCTCTCTGAAAACACGGCACTTTTACCCGAAGAATTCTGCTTTAGTTGCAGGTGGAACACAAGCTGCATTTCACCCACACTGTACACCAAGGGCCCTTCCCCAAATGAAGCTTCTATATGCAGGGTGTCCCGCCTGGAGCGAAGTGCCACACAAAGGCAGGGACTAGTAACGATTGTAAGCATTTCCTCTCCCAATACACGCAGTTTTACCAGAAGAACTCTGCTTTAGTTGCAGGTGGAACACAAGCTTCATTTCACCCACACTGTACACAAAGGGGCTTTCCCCAAATGAATCTTCTATATGCAGGGTGTACCACCTGCAGCGAACTGCCACACAAAGGCAGGAACTAGTAAGGACTGTAAGCATTTCCTCTCCCAAAACACGCAGTTTTACCCAAAGAACTCTGCTGTAATAGCAGGTGGAACACAAGCAGCATTTCTCCCACTGTGTACTCTCTGAGCTCCTCCACGAATGAACTCCTATATGCCTGGTTTCCCACGTGGAGCGAACTGCCTCAAACAAGGCAGGCTTTTGCGAGGACTGTTAGCATTTCCTCTCCCTAAACACGCAGTTTTAATGGAAGAACTCTGCTTTAGTTGCATGTGGAACACAAGCATCTATTCTCCCACAGTGTACACAAATGGCACGTCCCCTAATGAACTTGTTCTATAAGAATTGTTTCCCGCGTGGAGCGAACTGCCTCAACCATGGCAGGCTCTACTGTGGTCTCTAAGGATTTTCTCTGTGAAAACACGGCACTTTTACCAGAAGAACTCTGCTTTATTTAGAGGTGGAACACAAGCTGCATTTCACCCACACTGTACACCAAGGGTCTTTCCCCAAATGAATCTTCTATATGCAGGGTGTCCCGCCTGCAGCGAACTGCCACACAAAGGCAGGCACTAGTAAGGACTGTAAGCATTTCTTCTCCCAAAACACGCAGTTTTACCCGAAGAACTCTGCTTTAGTTGCAGGTGGAACACAAGCTGCATTTCACCCACACTGTACACAAAGGGCCCTTCCCTAAATGAATCCTCTATATGCAGATTGTCCCGCCTGCAGCGAACTGCCACAACGAAGGCAGGCACTAGTAAGGACTGTAGCATTTCCTCTCACAAAACACGCAGTTTTACCTGAAGAACTCTGATTTAGTTGCAGGTGGAACACAAGCAGCATTTCTCCCACTGTGTACTCTTTGGTCTCTTCCACGAATGAACTTCTATATGCAGGGTTTCCCACGTGGTGCGAACTGCTTCAACCACAGCAGGCTGTAGAGAGGACGGTAAGCATTTCCTCTTCCAAAACACGGCAGTTTTACCCAAAGAACTCTGCTTTAGTTGCAGGTGGAACACAAGCAGCATTTCTCCCACTGTGTGCATTCTGAGCTCCTCCACGAATGAACTCCTATATGCAGGGTTTCCCTCGTGGAGCTACTTGCCTCAAACAAGGCAGGCTCTAGCGAGGACTGTAAGCATTTCCTCTCCCTAAACACGCAGTTTTAACGGAAGAACCCTGCTGTAGTTGCAGGTGGAACACAAGCATCTTTTCTCCCACAGTGAACACAATGGGCACTTCCCCTAATGAACTTGTTCTATAAGAATGGTTTCCCACGTGGAGCGAACTGCCTCAACCATGGCAGGCTCTACTGTGGTCTCTAAGGATTTCCTCTCTGAAAACACGGCACTTTTACCCGAAGAATTCTGCTTTAGTTGCAGGTGGAACACAAGCTGCATTTCACCCACACTGTACACCAAGGGCCCTTCCCCAAATGAAGCTTCTATATGCAGGGTGTCCCGCCTGGAGCGAAGTGCCACACAAAGGCAGGGACTAGTAACGATTGTAAGCATTTCCTCTCCCAATACATGCAGTTTTACCAGAAGAACTCTGCTTTAGTTGCAGGTGGAACACAAGCTTCATTTCACCCACACTGTACACAAAGGGGCTTTCCCCAAATGAATCTTCTATATGCAGGGTGTACCACCTGCAGCGAACTGCCACACAAAGGCAGGAACTAGTAAGGACTGTAAGCATTTCCTCTCCCAAAACACGCAGTTTTACCCAAAGAACTCTGCTGTAATAGCAGGTGGAACACAAGCAGCATTTCTCCCACTGTGTACTCTCTGAGCTCCTCCACGAATGAACTCCTATATGCCTGGTTTCCCACGTGGAGCGAACTGCCTCAAACAAGGCAGGCTTTTGCGAGGACTGTTAGCATTTCCTCTCCCTAAACACGCAGTTTTAATGGAAGAACTCTGCTTTAGTTGCATGTGGAACACAAGCATCTATTCTCCCACAGTGTACACAAATGGCACGTCCCCTAATGAACTTGTTCTATAAGAATTGTTTCCCGCGTGGAGCGAACTGCCTCAACCATGGCAGGCTCTACTGTGGTCTCTAAGGATTTTCTCTGTGAAAACACGGCACTTTTACCAGAAGAACTCTGCTTTATTTAGAGGTGGAACACAAGCTGCATTTCACCCACACTGTACACCAAGGGTCTTTCCCCAAATGAATCTTCTATATGCAGGGTGTCCCGCCTGCAGCGAACTGCCACACAAAGGCAGGCACTAGTAAGGACTGTAAGCATTTCTTCTCCCAAAACACGCAGTTTTACCCGAAGAACTCTGCTTTAGTTGCAGGTGGAACACAAGCTGCATTTCACCCACACTGTACACAAAGGGCCCTTCCCTAAATGAATCCTCTATATGCAGATTGTCCCGCCTGCAGCGAACTGCCACAACGAAGGCAGGCACTAGTAAGGACTGTAGCATTTCCTCTCACAAAACACGCAGTTTTACCTGAAGAACTCTGATTTAGTTGCAGGTGGAACACAAGCAGCATTTCTCCCACTGTGTACTCTTTGGTCTCTTCCACGAATGAACTTCTATATGCAGGGTTTCCCACGTGGTGCGAACTGCTTCAACCACAGCAGGCTGTAGAGAGGACGGTAAGCATTTCCTCTTCCAAAACACGGCAGTTTTACCCAAAGAACTCTGCTTTAGTTGCAGGTGGAACACAAGCAGCATTTCTCCCACTGTGTGCATTCTGAGCTCCTCCACGAATGAACTCCTATATGCAGGGTTTCCCTCGTGGAGCTACTTGCCTCAAACAAGGCAGGCTCTAGCGAGGACTGTAAGCATTTCCTCTCCCTAAACACGCAGTTTTAACGGAAGAACCCTGCTGTAGTTGCAGGTGGAACACAAGCATCTTTTCTCCCACAGTGAACACAATGGGCACTTCCCCTAATGAACTTGTTCTATAAGAATGGTTTCCCACGTGGAGCGAACTGCCTCAACCATGGCAGGCTCTACTGTGGTCTCTAAGGATTTCCTCTCTGAAAACACGGCACTTTTACCCGAAGAATTCTGCTTTAGTTGCAGGTGGAACACAAGCTGCATTTCACCCACACTGTACACCAAGGGCCCTTCCCCAAATGAAGCTTCTATATGCAGGGTGTCCCGCCTGGAGCGAAGTGCCACACAAAGGCAGGGACTAGTAACGATTGTAAGCATTTCCTCTCCCAATACACGCAGTTTTACCAGAAGAACTCTGCTTTAGTTGCAGGTGGAGCACAAGCTTCATTTCACCCACACTGTACACAAAGGGGCTTTCCCCAAATGAATCTTCTATATGCAGGGTGTACCACCTGCAGCGAACTGCCACACAAAGGCAGGCACTAGTAAGGACTGTAAGAATTTCCTCTCCCAAAACACGCAGTTTTACCCAAAGAACTCTACTGTAATAGCAGGTGGAACACAAGCAGCATTTCTCCCACTGTGTACTCTCTGAGCTCCTCCACGAATGAACTCCTATATGCCTGGTTTCCCACGTGGAGCGAACTGCCTCAAACAAGGCAGGCTTTTGCGAGGACTGTTAGCATTTCCTCTCCCTAAACACGCAGTTTTAATGGAAGAACTCTGCTTTAGTTGCATGTGGAACACAAGCATCTATTCTCCCACAGTGTACACAAATGGCACGTCCCCTAATGAACTTGTTCTATAAGAATTGTTTCCCGCGTGGAGCGAACTGCCTCAACCATGGCAGGCTCTACTGTGGTCTCTAAGGATTTACTCTGTGAAAACACGGCACTTTTACCAGAAGAACTCTGCTTTATTTAGAGGTGGAACACAAGCTGCATTTCACCCACACTGTACACCAAGGGTCTTTCCCCAAATGAATCTTCTATATGCAGGGTGTCCCGCCTGCAGCGAACTGCCACACAAAGGCAGGCACTAGTAAGGACTGTAAGCATTTCTTCTCCCAAAACACGCAGTTTTACCCGAAGAACTCTGCTTTAGTTGCAGGTGGAACACAAGCTGCATTTCACCCACACTGTACACAAAGGGCCCTTCCCTAAATGAATCCTCTATATGCAGATTGTCCCGCCTGCAGCGAACTGCCACAACGAAGGCAGGCACTAGTAAGGACTGTAGCATTTCCTCTCACAAAACACGCAGTTTTACCTGAAGAACTCTGATTTAGTTGCAGGTGGAACACAAGCAGCATTTCTCCCACTGTGTACTCTTTGGTCTCTTCCACGAATGAACTTCTATATGCAGGGTTTCCCACGTGGTGCGAACTGCTTCAACCACAGCAGGCTGTAGAGAGGACGGTAAGCATTTCCTCTTCCAAAACACGGCAGTTTTACCCAAAGAACTCTGCTTTAGTTGCAGGTGGAACACAAGCAGCATTTCTCCCACTGTGTGCATTCTGAGCTCCTCCACGAATGAACTCCTATATGCAGGGTTTCCCTCGTGGAGCTACTTGCCTCAAACAAGGCAGGCTCTAGCGAGGACTGTAAGCATTTCCTCTCCCTAAACACGCAGTTTTAACGGAAGAACCCTGCTGTAGTTGCAGGTGGAACACAAGCATCTTTTCTCCCACAGTGAACACAATGGGCACTTCCCCTAATGAACTTGTTCTATAAGAATGGTTTCCCACGTGGAGCGAACTGCCTCAACCATGGCAGGCTCTACTGTGGTCTCTAAGGATTTCCTCTCTGAAAACACGGCACTTTTACCCGAAGAATTCTGCTTTAGTTGCAGGTGGAACACAAGCTGCATTTCACCCACACTGTACACCAAGGGCCCTTCCCCAAATGAAGCTTCTATATGCAGGGTGTCCCGCCTGGAGCGAAGTGCCACACAAAGGCAGGGACTAGTAACAATTGTAAGCATTTCCTCTCCCAATACACGCAGTTTTACCAGAAGAACTCTGCTTTAGTTGCAGGTGGAACACAAGCTTCATTTCACCCACACTGTACACAAAGGGGCTTTCCCCAAATGAATCTTCTATATGCAGGGTGTACCACCTGCAGCGAACTGCCACACAAAGGCAGGCACTAGTAAGGACTGTAAGCATTTCCTCTCCCAAAACACGCAGTTTTACCCAAAGAACTCTGCTGTAATAGCAGGTGGAACACAAGCAGCATTTCTCCCACTGTGTACTCTCTGAGCTCCTCCACGAATGAACTCCTATATGCCTGGTTTCCCACATGGAGCGAACTGCCTCAAACAAGGCAGGCTTTTGCGAGGACTGTTAGCATTTCCTCTCCCTAAACACGCAGTTTTAATGGAAGAACTCTGCTTTAGTTGCATGTGGAACACAAGCATCTATTCTCCCACAGTGTACACAAATGGCACGTCCCCTAATGAACTTGTTCTATAAGAATTGTTTCCCGCGTGGAGCGAACTGCCTCAACCATGGCAGGCTCTACTGTGGTCTCTAAGGATTTTCTCTGTGAAAACACGGCACTTTTACCAGAAGAACTCTGCTTTATTTAGAGGTGGAACACAAGCTGCATTTCACCCACACTGTACACAAAGGGCCCTTCCCTAAATGAATCCTCTATATGCAGATTGTCCCGCCTGCAGCGAACTGCCACAACGAAGGCAGGCACTAGTAAGGACTGTAGCATTTCCTCTCACAAAACACGCAGTTTTACCTGAAGAACTCTGATTTAGTTGCAGGTGGAACACAAGCAGCATTTCTCCCACTGTGTACTCTTTGGTCTCTTCCACGAATGAACTTCTATATGCAGGGTTTCCCACGTGGTGCGAACTGCTTCAACCACAGCAGGCTGTAGAGAGGACGGTAAGCATTTCCTCTTCCAAAACACGGCAGTTTTACCCAAAGAACTCTGCTTTAGTTGCAGGTGGAACACAAGCAGCATTTCTCCCACTGTGTGCATTCTGAGCTCCTCCACGAATGAACTCCTATATGCAGGGTTTCCCTCGTGGAGCTACTTGCCTCAAACAAGGCAGGCTCTAGCGAGGACTGTAAGCATTTCCTCTCCCTAAACACGCAGTTTTAACGGAAGAACCCTGCTGTAGTTGCAGGTGGAACACAAGCATCTTTTCTCCCACAGTGAACACAATGGGCACTTCCCCTAATGAACTTGTTCTATAAGAATGGTTTCCCACGTGGAGCGAACTGCCTCAACCATGGCAGGCTCTACTGTGGTCTCTAAGGATTTCCTCTCTGAAAACACGGCACTTTTACCCGAAGAATTCTGCTTTAGTTGCAGGTGGAACACAAGCTGCATTTCACCCACACTGTACACCAAGGGCCCTTCCCCAAATGAAGCTTCTATATGCAGGGTGTCCCGCCTGGAGCGAAGTGCCACACAAAGGCAGGGACTAGTAACGATTGTAAGCATTTCCTCTCCCAATACACGCAGTTTTACCAGAAGAACTCTGCTTTAGTTGCAGGTGGAACACAAGCTTCATTTCACCCACACTGTACACAAAGGGGCTTTCCCCAAATGAATCTTCTATATGCAGGGTGTACCACCTGCAGCGAACTGCCACACAAAGGCAGGAACTAGTAAGGACTGTAAGCATTTCCTCTCCCAAAACACGCAGTTTTACCCAAAGAACTCTGCTGTAATAGCAGGTGGAACACAAGCAGCATTTCTCCCACTGTGTACTCTCTGAGCTCCTCCACGAATGAACTCCTATATGCCTGGTTTCCCACGTGGAGCGAACTGCCTCAAACAAGGCAGGCTTTTGCGAGGACTGTTAGCATTTCCTCTCCCTAAACACGCAGTTTTAATGGAAGAACTCTGCTTTAGTTGCATGTGGAACACAAGCATCTATTCTCCCACAGTGTACACAAATGGCACGTCCCCTAATGAACTTGTTCTATAAGAATTGTTTCCCGCGTGGAGCGAACTGCCTCAACCATGGCAGGCTCTACTGTGGTCTCTAAGGATTTTCTCTGTGAAAACACGGCACTTTTACCAGAAGAACTCTGCTTTATTTAGAGGTGGAACACAAGCTGCATTTCACCCACACTGTACACCAAGGGTCTTTCCCCAAATGAATCTTCTATATGCAGGGTGTCCCGCCTGCAGCGAACTGCCACACAAAGGCAGGCACTAGTAAGGACTGTAAGCATTTCTTCTCCCAAAACACGCAGTTTTACCCGAAGAACTCTGCTTTAGTTGCAGGTGGAACACAAGCTGCATTTCACCCACACTGTACACAAAGGGCCCTTCCCTAAATGAATCCTCTATATGCAGATTGTCCCGCCTGCAGCGAACTGCCACAACGAAGGCAGGCACTAGTAAGGACTGTAGCATTTCCTCTCACAAAACACGCAGTTTTACCTGAAGAACTCTGATTTAGTTGCAGGTGGAACACAAGCAGCATTTCTCCCACTGTGTACTCTTTGGTCTCTTCCACGAATGAACTTCTATATGCAGGGTTTCCCACGTGGTGCGAACTGCTTCAACCACAGCAGGCTGTAGAGAGGACGGTAAGCATTTCCTCTTCCAAAACACGGCAGTTTTACCCAAAGAACTCTGCTTTAGTTGCAGGTGGAACACAAGCAGCATTTCTCCCACTGTGTGCATTCTGAGCTCCTCCACGAATGAACTCCTATATGCAGGGTTTCCCTCGTGGAGCTACTTGCCTCAAACAAGGCAGGCTCTAGCGAGGACTGTAAGCATTTCCTCTCCCTAAACACGCAGTTTTAACGGAAGAACCCTGCTGTAGTTGCAGGTGGAACACAAGCATCTTTTCTCCCACAGTGAACACAATGGGCACTTCCCCTAATGAACTTGTTCTATAAGAATGGTTTCCCACGTGGAGCGAACTGCCTCAACCATGGCAGGCTCTACTGTGGTCTCTAAGGATTTCCTCTCTGAAAACACGGCACTTTTACCCGAAGAATTCTGCTTTAGTTGCAGGTGGAACACAAGCTGCATTTCACCCACACTGTACACCAAGGGCCCTTCCCCAAATGAAGCTTCTATATGCAGGGTGTCCCGCCTGGAGCGAAGTGCCACACAAAGGCAGGGACTAGTAACGATTGTAAGCATTTCCTCTCCCAATACATGCAGTTTTACCAGAAGAACTCTGCTTTAGTTGCAGGTGGAACACAAGCTTCATTTCACCCACACTGTACACAAAGGGGCTTTCCCCAAATGAATCTTCTATATGCAGGGTGTACCACCTGCAGCGAACTGCCACACAAAGGCAGGAACTAGTAAGGACTGTAAGCATTTCCTCTCCCAAAACACGCAGTTTTACCCAAAGAACTCTGCTGTAATAGCAGGTGGAACACAAGCAGCATTTCTCCCACTGTGTACTCTCTGAGCTCCTCCACGAATGAACTCCTATATGCCTGGTTTCCCACGTGGAGCGAACTGCCTCAAACAAGGCAGGCTTTTGCGAGGACTGTTAGCATTTCCTCTCCCTAAACACGCAGTTTTAATGGAAGAACTCTGCTTTAGTTGCATGTGGAACACAAGCATCTATTCTCCCACAGTGTACACAAATGGCACGTCCCCTAATGAACTTGTTCTATAAGAATTGTTTCCCGCGTGGAGCGAACTGCCTCAACCATGGCAGGCTCTACTGTGGTCTCTAAGGATTTTCTCTGTGAAAACACGGCACTTTTACCAGAAGAACTCTGCTTTATTTAGAGGTGGAACACAAGCTGCATTTCACCCACACTGTACACCAAGGGTTTTTCCCCAAATGAATCTTCTATATGCAGGGTGTCCCGCCTGCAGCGAACTGCCACACAAAGGCAGGCACTAGTAAGGACTGTAAGCATTTCTTCTCCCAAAACACGCAGTTTTACCCGAAGAACTCTGCTTTAGTTGCAGGTGGAACACAAGCTGCATTTCACCCACACTGTACACAAAGGGCCCTTCCCTAAATGAATCCTCTATATGCAGATTGTCCCGCCTGCAGCGAACTGCCACAACGAAGGCAGGCACTAGTAAGGACTGTAGCATTTCCTCTCACAAAACACGCAGTTTTACCTGAAGAACTCTGATTTAGTTGCAGGTGGAACACAAGCAGCATTTCTCCCACTGTGTACTCTTTGGTCTCTTCCACGAATGAACTTCTATATGCAGGGTTTCCCACGTGGTGCGAACTGCTTCAACCACAGCAGGCTGTAGAGAGGACGGTAAGCATTTCCTCTTCCAAAACACGGCAGTTTTACCCAAAGAACTCTGCTTTAGTTGCAGGTGGAACACAAGCAGCATTTCTCCCACTGTGTGCATTCTGAGCTCCTCCACGAATGAACTCCTATATGCAGGGTTTCCCTCGTGGAGCTACTTGCCTCAAACAAGGCAGGCTCTAGCGAGGACTGTAAGCATTTCCTCTCCCTAAACACGCAGTTTTAACGGAAGAACCCTGCTGTAGTTGCAGGTGGAACACAAGCATCTTTTCTCCCACAGTGAACACAATGGGCACTTCCCCTAATGAACTTGTTCTATAAGAATGGTTTCCCACGTGGAGCGAACTGCCTCAACCATGGCAGGCTCTACTGTGGTCTCTAAGGATTTCCTCTCTGAAAACACGGCACTTTTACCCGAAGAATTCTGCTTTAGTTGCAGGTGGAACACAAGCTGCATTTCACCCACACTGTACACCAAGGGCCCTTCCCCAAATGAAGCTTCTATATGCAGGGTGTCCCGCCTGGAGCGAAGTGCCACACAAAGGCAGGGACTAGTAACGATTGTAAGCATTTCCTCTCCCAATACACGCAGTTTTACCAGAAGAACTCTGCTTTAGTTGCAGGTGGAGCACAAGCTTCATTTCACCCACACTGTACACAAAGGGGCTTTCCCCAAATGAATCTTCTATATGCAGGGTGTACCACCTGCAGCGAACTGCCACACAAAGGCAGGCACTAGTAAGGACTGTAAGCATTTCCTCTCCCAAAACACGCAGTTTTACCCAAAGAACTCTACTGTAATAGCAGGTGGAACACAAGCAGCATTTCTCCCACTGTGTACTCTCTGAGCTCCTCCACGAATGAACTCCTATATGCCTGGTTTCCCACGTGGAGCGAACTGCCTCAAACAAGGCAGGCTTTTGCGAGGACTGTTAGCATTTCCTCTCCCTAAACACGCAGTTTTAATGGAAGAACTCTGCTTTAGTTGCATGTGGAACACAAGCATCTATTCTCCCACAGTGTACACAAATGGCACGTCCCCTAATGAACTTGTTCTATAAGAATTGTTTCCCGCGTGGAGCGAACTGCCTCAACCATGGCAGGCTCTACTGTGGTCTCTAAGGATTTTCTCTGTGAAAACACGGCACTTTTACCAGAAGAACTCTGCTTTATTTAGAGGTGGAACACAAGCTGCATTTCACCCACACTGTACACCAAGGGTCTTTCCCCAAATGAATCTTCTATATGCAGGGTGTCCCGCCTGCAGCGAACTGCCACACAAAGGCAGGCACTAGTAAGGACTGTAAGCATTTCTTCTCCCAAAACACGCAGTTTTACCCGAAGAACTCTGCTTTAGTTGCAGGTGGAACACAAGCTGCATTTCACCCACACTGTACACAAAGGGCCCTTCCCTAAATGAATCCTCTATATGCAGATTGTCCCGCCTGCAGCGAACTGCCACAACGAAGGCAGGCACTAGTAAGGACTGTAGCATTTCCTCTCACAAAACACGCAGTTTTACCTGAAGAACTCTGATTTAGTTGCAGGTGGAACACAAGCAGCATTTCTCCCACTGTGTACTCTTTGGTCTCTTCCACGAATGAACTTCTATATGCAGGGTTTCCCACGTGGTGCGAACTGCTTCAACCACAGCAGGCTGTAGAGAGGACGGTAAGCATTTCCTCTTCCAAAACACGGCAGTTTTACCCAAAGAACTCTGCTTTAGTTGCAGGTGGAACACAAGCAGCATTTCTCCCACTGTGTGCATTCTGAGCTCCTCCACGAATGAACTCCTATATGCAGGGTTTCCCTCGTGGAGCTACTTGCCTCAAACAAGGCAGGCTCTAGCGAGGACTGTAAGCATTTCCTCTCCCTAAACACGCAGTTTTAACGGAAGAACCCTGCTGTAGTTGCAGGTGGAACACAAGCATCTTTTCTCCCACAGTGAACACAATGGGCACTTCCCCTAATGAACTTGTTCTATAAGAATGGTTTCCCACGTGGAGCGAACTGCCTCAACCATGGCAGGCTCTACTGTGGTCTCTAAGGATTTCCTCTCTGAAAACACGGCACTTTTACCCGAAGAATTCTGCTTTAGTTGCAGGTGGAACACAAGCTGCATTTCACCCACACTGTACACCAAGGGCCCTTCCCCAAATGAAGCTTCTATATGCAGGGTGTCCCGCCTGGAGCGAAGTGCCACACAAAGGCAGGGACTAGTAACGATTGTAAGCATTTCCTCTCCCAATACACGCAGTTTTACCAGAAGAACTCTGCTTTAGTTGCAGGTGGAGCACAAGCTTCATTTCACCCACACTGTACACAAAGGGGCTTTCCCCAAATGAATCTTCTATATGCAGGGTGTACCACCTGCAGCGAACTGCCACACAAAGGCAGGCACTAGTAAGGACTGTAAGCATTTCCTCTCCCAAAACACGCAGTTTTACCCAAAGAACTCTACTGTAATAGCAGGTGGAACACAAGCAGCATTTCTCCCACTGTGTACTCTCTGAGCTCCTCCACGAATGAACTCCTATATGCCTGGTTTCCCACGTGGAGCGAACTGCCTCAAACAAGGCAGGCTTTTGCGAGGACTGTTAGCATTTCCTCTCCCTAAACACGCAGTTTTAATGGAAGAACTCTGCTTTAGTTGCATGTGGAACACAAGCATCTATTCTCCCACAGTGTACACAAATGGCACGTCCCCTAATGAACTTGTTCTATAAGAATTGTTTCCCGCGTGGAGCGAACTGCCTCAACCATGGCAGGCTCTACTGTGGTCTCTAAGGATTTTCTCTGTGAAAACACGGCACTTTTACCAGAAGAACTCTGCTTTATTTAGAGGTGGAACACAAGCTGCATTTCACCCACACTGTACACAAAGGGCCCTTCCCTAAATGAATCCTCTATATGCAGATTGTCCCGCCTGCAGCGAACTGCCACAACGAAGGCAGGCACTAGTAAGGACTGTAGCATTTCCTCTCACAAAACACGCAGTTTTACCTGAAGAACTCTGATTTAGTTGCAGGTGGAACACAAGCAGCATTTCTCCCACTGTGTACTCTTTGGTCTCTTCCACGAATGAACTTCTATATGCAGGGTTTCCCACGTGGTGCGAACTGCTTCAACCACAGCAGGCTGTAGAGAGGACGGTAAGCATTTCCTCTTCCAAAACACGGCAGTTTTACCCAAAGAACTCTGCTTTAGTTGCAGGTGGAACACAAGCAGCATTTCTCCCACTGTGTGCATTCTGAGCTCCTCCACGAATGAACTCCTATATGCAGGGTTTCCCTCGTGGAGCTACTTGCCTCAAACAAGGCAGGCTCTAGCGAGGACTGTAAGCATTTCCTCTCCCTAAACACGCAGTTTTAACGGAAGAACCCTGCTGTAGTTGCAGGTGGAACACAAGCATCTTTTCTCCCACAGTGAACACAATGGGCACTTCCCCTAATGAACTTGTTCTATAAGAATGGTTTCCCACGTGGAGCGAACTGCCTCAACCATGGCAGGCTCTACTGTGGTCTCTAAGGATTTCCTCTCTGAAAACACGGCACTTTTACCCGAAGAATTCTGCTTTAGTTGCAGGTGGAACACAAGCTGCATTTCACCCACACTGTACACCAAGGGCCCTTCCCCAAATGAAGCTTCTATATGCAGGGTGTCCCGCCTGGAGCGAAGTGCCACACAAAGGCAGGGACTAGTAACGATTGTAAGCATTTCCTCTCCCAATACACGCAGTTTTACCAGAAGAACTCTGCTTTAGTTGCAGGTGGAACACAAGCTTCATTTCACCCACACTGTACACAAAGGGGCTTTCCCCAAATGAATCTTCTATATGCAGGGTGTACCACCTGCAGCGAACTGCCACACAAAGGCAGGAACTAGTAAGGACTGTAAGCATTTCCTCTCCCAAAACACGCAGTTTTACCCAAAGAACTCTGCTGTAATAGCAGGTGGAACACAAGCAGCATTTCTCCCACTGTGTACTCTCTGAGCTCCTCCACGAATGAACTCCTATATGCCTTGTTTCCCACGTGGAGCGAACTGCCTCAAACAAGGCAGGCTTTTGCGAGGACTGTTAGCATTTCCTCTCCCTAAACACGCAGTTTTAATGGAAGAACTCTGCTTTAGTTGCATGTGGAACACAAGCATCTATTCTCCCACAGTGTACACAAATGGCACGTCCCCTAATGAACTTGTTCTATAAGAATTGTTTCCCGCGTGGAGCGAACTGCCTCAACCATGGCAGGCTCTACTGTGGTCTCTAAGGATTTTCTCTGTGAAAACACGGCACTTTTACCAGAAGAACTCTGCTTTATTTAGAGGTGGAACACAAGCTGCATTTCACCCACACTGTACACCAAGGGTCTTTCCCCAAATGAATCTTCTATATGCAGGGTGTCCCGCCTGCAGCGAACTGCCACACAAAGGCAGGCACTAGTAAGGACTGTAAGCATTTCTTCTCCCAAAACACGCAGTTTTACCCGAAGAACTCTGCTTTAGTTGCAGGTGGAACACAAGCTGCATTTCACCCACACTGTACACAAAGGGCCCTTCCCTAAATGAATCCTCTATATGCAGATTGTCCCGCCTGCAGCGAACTGCCACAACGAAGGCAGGCACTAGTAAGGACTGTAGCATTTCCTCTCACAAAACACGCAGTTTTACCTGAAGAACTCTGATTTAGTTGCAGGTGGAACACAAGCAGCATTTCTCCCACTGTGTACTCTTTGGTCTCTTCCACGAATGAACTTCTATATGCAGGGTTTCCCACGTGGTGCGAACTGCTTCAACCACAGCAGGCTGTAGAGAGGACGGTAAGCATTTCCTCTTCCAAAACACGGCAGTTTTACCCAAAGAACTCTGCTTTAGTTGCAGGTGGAACACAAGCAGCATTTCTCCCACTGTGTGCATTCTGAGCTCCTCCACGAATGAACTCCTATATGCAGGGTTTCCCTCGTGGAGCTACTTGCCTCAAACAAGGCAGGCTCTAGCGAGGACTGTAAGCATTTCCTCTCCCTAAACACGCAGTTTTAACGGAAGAACCCTGCTGTAGTTGCAGGTGGAACACAAGCATCTTTTCTCCCACAGTGAACACAATGGGCACTTCCCCTAATGAACTTGTTCTATAAGAATGGTTTCCCACGTGGAGCGAACTGCCTCAACCATGGCAGGCTCTACTGTGGTCTCTAAGGATTTCCTCTCTGAAAACACGGCACTTTTACCCGAAGAATTCTGCTTTAGTTGCAGGTGGAACACAAGCTGCATTTCACCCACACTGTACACCAAGGGCCCTTCCCCAAATGAAGCTTCTATATGCAGGGTGTCCCGCCTGGAGCGAAGTGCCACACAAAGGCAGGGACTAGTAACGATTGTAAGCATTTCCTCTCCCAATACATGCAGTTTTACCAGAAGAACTCTGCTTTAGTTGCAGGTGGAACACAAGCTTCATTTCACCCACACTGTACACAAAGGGGCTTTCCCCAAATGAATCTTCTATATGCAGGGTGTACCACCTGCAGCGAACTGCCACACAAAGGCAGGAACTAGTAAGGACTGTAAGCATTTCCTCTCCCAAAACACGCAGTTTTACCCAAAGAACTCTGCTGTAATAGCAGGTGGAACACAAGCAGCATTTCTCCCACTGTGTACTCTCTGAGCTCCTCCACGAATGAACTCCTATATGCCTGGTTTCCCACGTGGAGCGAACTGCCTCAAACAAGGCAGGCTTTTGCGAGGACTGTTAGCATTTCCTCTCCCTAAACACGCAGTTTTAATGGAAGAACTCTGCTTTAGTTGCATGTGGAACACAAGCATCTATTCTCCCACAGTGTACACAAATGGCACGTCCCCTAATGAACTTGTTCTATAAGAATTGTTTCCCGCGTGGAGCGAACTGCCTCAACCATGGCAGGCTCTACTGTGGTCTCTAAGGATTTTCTCTGTGAAAACACGGCACTTTTACCAGAAGAACTCTGCTTTATTTAGAGGTGGAACACAAGCTGCATTTCACCCACACTGTACACCAAGGGTCTTTCCCCAAATGAATCTTCTATATGCAGGGTGTCCCGCCTGCAGCGAACTGCCACACAAAGGCAGGCACTAGTAAGGACTGTAAGCATTTCTTCTCCCAAAACACGCAGTTTTACCCGAAGAACTCTGCTTTAGTTGCAGGTGGAACACAAGCTGCATTTCACCCACACTGTACACAAAGGGCCCTTCCCTAAATGAATCCTCTATATGCAGATTGTCCCGCCTGCAGCGAACTGCCACAACGAAGGCAGGCACTAGTAAGGACTGTAGCATTTCCTCTCACAAAACACGCAGTTTTACCTGAAGAACTCTGATTTAGTTGCAGGTGGAACACAAGCAGCATTTCTCCCACTGTGTACTCTTTGGTCTCTTCCACGAATGAACTTCTATATGCAGGGTTTCCCACGTGGTGCGAACTGCTTCAACCACAGCAGGCTGTAGAGAGGACGGTAAGCATTTCCTCTTCCAAAACACGGCAGTTTTACCCAAAGAACTCTGCTTTAGTTGCAGGTGGAACACAAGCAGCATTTCTCCCACTGTGTGCATTCTGAGCTCCTCCACGAATGAACTCCTATATGCAGGGTTTCCCTCGTGGAGCTACTTGCCTCAAACAAGGCAGGCTCTAGCGAGGACTGTAAGCATTTCCTCTCCCTAAACACGCAGTTTTAACGGAAGAACCCTGCTGTAGTTGCAGGTGGAACACAAGCATCTTTTCTCCCACAGTGAACACAATGGGCACTTCCCCTAATGAACTTGTTCTGTAAGAATGGTTTCCCACGTGGAGCGAACTGCCTCAACCATGGCAGGCTCTACTGTGGTCTCTAAGGATTTCCTCTCTGAAAACACGGCACTTTTACCCGAAGAATTCTGCTTTAGTTGCAGGTGGAACACAAGCTGCATTTCACCCACACTGTACACCAAGGGCCCTTCCCCAAATGAAGCTTCTATATGCAGGGTGTCCCGCCTGGAGCGAAGTGCCACACAAAGGCAGGGACTAGTAACGATTGTAAGCATTTCCTCTCCCAATACACGCAGTTTTACCAGAAGAACTCTGCTTTAGTTGCAGGTGGAGCACAAGCTTCATTTCACCCACACTGTACACAAAGGGGCTTTCCCCAAATGAATCTTCTATATGCAGGGTGTACCACCTGCAGCGAACTGCCACACAAAGGCAGGCACTAGTAAGGACTGTAAGCATTTCCTCTCCCAAAACACGCAGTTTTACCCAAAGAACTCTACTGTAATAGCAGGTGGAACACAAGCAGCATTTCTCCCACTGTGTACTCTCTGAGCTCCTCCACGAAGGAACTCCTATATGCCTGGTTTCCCACGTGGAGCGAACTGCCTCAAACAAGGCAGGCTTTTGCGAGGACTGTTAGCATTTCCTCTCCCTAAACACGCAGTTTTAATGGAAGAACTCTGCTTTAGTTGCATGTGGAACACAAGCATCTATTCTCCCACAGTGTACACAAATGGCACGTCCCCTAATGAACTTGTTCTATAAGAATTGTTTCCCGCGTGGAGCGAACTGCCTCAACCATGGCAGGCTCTACTGTGGTCTCTAAGGATTTTCTCTGTGAAAACACGGCACTTTTACCAGAAGAACTCTGCTTTATTTAGAGGTGGAACACAAGCTGCATTTCACCCACACTGTACACAAAGGGCCCTTCCCTAAATGAATCATCTATATGCAGATTGTCCCGCCTGCAGCGAACTGCCACAACGAAGGCAGGCACTAGTAAGGACTGTAGCATTTCCTCTCACAAAACACGCAGTTTTACCTGAAGAACTCTGATTTAGTTGCAGGTGGAACACAAGCAGCATTTCTCCCACTGTGTACTCTTTGGTCTCTTCCACGAATGAACTTCTATATGCAGGGTTTCCCACGTGGTGCGAACTGCTTCAACCACAGCAGGCTGTAGAGAGGACGGTAAGCATTTCCTCTTCCAAAACACGGCAGTTTTACCCAAAGAACTCTGCTTTAGTTGCAGGTGGAACACAAGCAGCATTTCTCCCACTGTGTGCATTCTGAGCTCCTCCACGAATGAACTCCTATATGCAGGGTTTCCCTCGTGGAGCTACTTGCCTCAAACAAGGCAGGCTCTAGCGAGGACTGTAAGCATTTCCTCTCCCTAAACACGCAGTTTTAACGGAAGAACCCTGCTGTAGTTGCAGGTGGAACACAAGCATCTTTTCTCCCACAGTGAACACAATGGGCACTTCCCCTAATGAACTTGTTCTATAAGAATGGTTTCCCACGTGGAGCGAACTGCCTCAACCATGGCAGGCTCTACTGTGGTCTCTAAGGATTTCCTCTCTGAAAACACGGCACTTTTACCCGAAGAATTCTGCTTTAGTTGCAGGTGGAACACAAGCTGCATTTCACCCACACTGTACACCAAGGGCCCTTCCCCAAATGAAGCTTCTATATGCAGGGTGTCCCGCCTGGAGCGAAGTGCCACACAAAGGCAGGGACTAGTAACGATTGTAAGCATTTCCTCTCCCAATACACGCAGTTTTACCAGAAGAACTCTGCTTTAGTTGCAGGTGGAACACAAGCTTCATTTCACCCACACTGTACACAAAGGGGCTTTCCCCAAATGAATCTTCTATATGCAGGGTGTACCACCTGCAGCGAACTGCCACACAAAGGCAAGCACTAGTAAGGACTGTAAGCATTTCCTCTCCCAAAACACGCAGTTTTACCCAAAGAACTCTGCTGTAATAGCAGGTGGAACACAAGCAGCATTTCTCCCACTGTGTACTCTCTGAGCTCCTCCACGAATGAACTCCTATATGCCTGGTTTCCCACGTGGAGCGAACTGCCTCAAACAAGGCAGGCTTTTGCGAGGACTGTTAGCATTTCCTCTCCCTAAACACGCAGTTTTAATGGAAGAACTCTGCTTTAGTTGCATGTGGAACACAAGCATCTATTCTCCCACAGTGTACACAAATGGCACGTCCCCTAATGAACTTGTTCTATAAGAATTGTTTCCCGCGTGGAGCGAACTGCCTCAACCATGGCAGGCTCTACTGTGGTCTCTAAGGATTTTCTCTGTGAAAACACGGCACTTTTACCAGAAGAACTCTGCTTTATTTAGAGGTGGAACACAAGCTGCATTTCACCCACACTGTACACCAAGGGTCTTTCCCCAAATGAATCTTCTATATGCAGGGTGTCCCGCCTGCAGCGAACTGCCACACAAAGGCAGGCACTAGTAAGGACTGTAAGCATTTCTTCTCCCAAAACACGCAGTTTTACCCGAAGAACTCTGCTTTAGTTGCAGGTGGAACACAAGCTGCATTTCACCCACACTGTACACAAAGGGCCCTTCCCTAAATGAATCCTCTATATGCAGATTGTCCCGCCTGCAGCGAACTGCCACAACGAAGGCAGGCACTAGTAAGGACTGTAGCATTTCCTCTCACAAAACACGCAGTTTTACCTGAAGAACTCTGATTTAGTTGCAGGTGGAACACAAGCAGCATTTCTCCCACTGTGTACTCTTTGGTCTCTTCCACGAATGAACTTCTATATGCAGGGTTTCCCACGTGGTGCGAACTGCTTCAACCACAGCAGGCTGTAGAGAGGACGGTAAGCATTTCCTCTTCCAAAACACGGCAGTTTTACCCAAAGAACTCTGCTTTAGTTGCAGGTGGAACACAAGCAGCATTTCTCCCACTGTGTGCATTCTGAGCTCCTCCACGAATGAACTCCTATATGCAGGGTTTCCCTCGTGGAGCTACTTGCCTCAAACAAGGCAGGCTCTAGCGAGGACTGTAAGCATTTCCTCTCCCTAAACACGCAGTTTTAACGGAAGAACCCTGCTGTAGTTGCAGGTGGAACACAAGCATCTTTTCTCCCACAGTGAACACAATGGGCACTTCCCCTAATGAACTTGTTCTATAAGAATGGTTTCCCACGTGGAGCGAACTGCCTCAACCATGGCAGGCTCTACTGTGGTCTCTAAGGATTTCCTCTCTGAAAACACGGCACTTTTACCCGAAGAATTCTGCTTTAGTTGCAGGTGGAACACAAGCTGCATTTCACCCACACTGTACACCAAGGGCCCTTCCCCAAATGAAGCTTCTATATGCAGGGTGTCCCGCCTGGAGCGAAGTGCCACACAAAGGCAGGGACTAGTAACGATTGTAAGCATTTCCTCTCCCAATACACGCAGTTTTACCAGAAGAACTCTGCTTTAGTTGCAGGTGGAACACAAGCTTCATTTCACCCACACTGTACACAAAGGGGCTTTCCCCAAATGAATCTTCTATATGCAGGGTGTACCACCTGCAGCGAACTGCCACACAAAGGCAGGCACTAGTAAGGACTGTAAGCATTTCCTCTCCCAAAACACGCAGTTTTACCCAAAGAACTCTGCTGTAATAGCAGGTGGAACACAAGCAGCATTTCTCCCACTGTGTACTCTCTGAGCTCCTCCACGAATGAACTCCTATATGCCTGGTTTCCCACGTGGAGCGAACTGCCTCAAACAAGGCAGGCTTTTGCGAGGACTGTTAGCATTTCCTCTCCCTAAACACGCAGTTTTAATGGAAGAACTCTGCTTTAGTTGCATGTGGAACACAAGCATCTATTCTCCCACAGTGTACACAAATGGCACGTCCCCTAATGAACTTGTTCTATAAGAATTGTTTCCCGCGTGGAGCGAACTGCCTCAACCATGGCAGGCTCTACTGTGGTCTCTAAGGATTTTCTCTGTGAAAACACGGCACTTTTACCAGAAGAACTCTGCTTTATTTAGAGGTGGAACACAAGCTGCATTTCACCCACACTGTACACAAAGGGCCCTTCCCTAAATGAATCCTCTATATGCAGATTGTCCCGCCTGCAGCGAACTGCCACAACGAAGGCAGGCACTAGTAAGGACTGTAGCATTTCCTCTCACAAAACACGCAGTTTTACCTGAAGAACTCTGATTTAGTTGCAGGTGGAACACAAGCAGCATTTCTCCCACTGTGTACTCTTTGGTCTCTTCCACGAATGAACTTCTATATGCAGGGTTTCCCACGTGGTGCGAACTGCTTCAACCACAGCAGGCTGTAGAGAGGACGGTAAGCATTTCCTCTTCCAAAACACGGCAGTTTTACCCAAAGAACTCTGCTTTAGTTGCAGGTGGAACACAAGCAGCATTTCTCCCACTGTGTGCATTCTGAGCTCCTCCACGAATGAACTCCTATATGCAGGGTTTCCCTCGTGGAGCTACTTGCCTCAAACAAGGCAGGCTCTAGCGAGGACTGTAAGCATTTCCTCTCCCTAAACACGCAGTTTTAACGGAAGAACCCTGCTGTAGTTGCAGGTGGAACACAAGCATCTTTTCTCCCACAGTGAACACAATGGGCACTTCCCCTAATGAACTTGTTCTATAAGAATGGTTTCCCACGTGGAGCGAACTGCCTCAACCATGGCAGGCTCTACTGTGGTCTCTAAGGATTTCCTCTCTGAAAACACGGCACTTTTACCCGAAGAATTCTGCTTTAGTTGCAGGTGGAACACAAGCTGCATTTCACCCACACTGTACACCAAGGGCCCTTCCCCAAATGAAGCTTCTATATGCAGGGTGTCCCGCCTGGAGCGAAGTGCCACACAAAGGCAGGGACTAGTAACGATTGTAAGCATTTCCTCTCCCAATACACGCAGTTTTACCAGAAGAACTCTGCTTTAGTTGCAGGTGGAACACAAGCTTCATTTCACCCACACTGTACACAAAGGGGCTTTCCCCAAATGAATCTTCTATATGCAGGGTGTACCACCTGCAGCGAACTGCCACACAAAGGCAGGCACTAGTAAGGACTGTAAGCATTTCCTCTCCCAAAACACGCAGTTTTACCCAAAGAACTCTGCTGTAATAGCAGGTGGAACACAAGCAGCATTTCTCCCACTGTGTACTCTCTGAGCTCCTCCACGAATGAACTCCTATATGCCTGGTTTCCCACGTGGAGCGAACTGCCTCAAACAAGGCAGGCTTTTGCGAGGACTGTTAGCATTTCCTCTCCCTAAACACGCAGTTTTAATGGAAGAACTCTGCTTTAGTTGCATGTGGAACACAAGCATCTATTCTCCCACAGTGTACACAAATGGCACGTCCCCTAATGAACTTGTTCTATAAGAATTGTTTCCCGCGTGGAGCGAACTGCCTCAACCATGGCAGGCTCTACTGTGGTCTCTAAGGATTTTCTCTGTGAAAACACGGCACTTTTACCAGAAGAACTCTGCTTTATTTAGAGGTGGAACACAAGCTGCATTTCACCCACACTGTACACCAAGGGTCTTTCCCCAAATGAATCTTCTATATGCAGGGTGTCCCGCCTGCAGCGAACTGCCACACAAAGGCAGGCACTAGTAAGGACTGTAAGCATTTCTTCTCCCAAAACACGCAGTTTTACCCGAAGAACTCTGCTTTAGTTGCAGGTGGAACACAAGCTGCATTTCACCCACACTGTACACAAAGGGCCCTTCCCTAAATGAATCCTCTATATGCAGATTGTCCCGCCTGCAGCGAACTGCCACAACGAAGGCAGGCACTAGTAAGGACTGTAGCATTTCCTCTCACAAAACACGCAGTTTTACCTGAAGAACTCTGATTTAGTTGCAGGTGGAACACAAGCAGCATTTCTCCCACTGTGTACTCTTTGGTCTCTTCCACGAATGAACTTCTATATGCAGGGTTTCCCACGTGGTGCGAACTGCTTCAACCACAGCAGGCTGTAGAGAGGACGGTAAGCATTTCCTCTTCCAAAACACGGCAGTTTTACCCAAAGAACTCTGCTTTAGTTGCAGGTGGAACACAAGCAGCATTTCTCCCACTGTGTGCATTCTGAGTTCCTCCACGAATGAACTCCTATATGCAGGGTTTCCCTCGTGGAGCTACTTGCCTCAAACAAGGCAGGCTCTAGCGAGGACTGTAAGCATTTCCTCTCCCTAAACACGCAGTTTTAACGGAAGAACCCTGCTGTAGTTGCAGGTGGAACACAAGCATCTTTTCTCCCACAGTGAACACAATGGGCACTTCCCCTAATGAACTTGTTCTATAAGAATGGTTTCCCACGTGGAGCGAACTGCCTCAACCATGGCAGGCTCTACTGTGGTCTCTAAGGATTTCCTCTCTGAAAACACGGCACTTTTACCCGAAGAATTCTGCTTTAGTTGCAGGTGGAACACAAGCTGCATTTCACCCACACTGTACACCAAGGGCCCTTCCCCAAATGAAGCTTCTATATGCAGGGTGTCCCGCCAGGAGCAAAGTGCCACACAAAGGCAGGGACTAGTAACGATTGTAAGCATTTCCTCTCCCAATACACGCAGTTTTACCAGAAGAACTCTGCTTTAGTTGCAGGTGGAATACAAGCTTCATTTCACCCACACTGTACACAAAGGGGCTTTCCCCAAATGAATCTTCTATATGCAGGGTGTACCACCTGCAGCGAACTGCCACACAAAGGCAGGCACTAGTAAGGACTGTAAGCATTTCCTCTCCCAAAACACGCAGTTTTACCCAAAGAACTCTGCTGTAATAGCAGGTGGAACACAAGCAGCATTTCTCCCACTGTGTACTCTCTGAGCTCCTCCACGAATGAACTCCTATATGCATGGTTTCCCACGTGGAGCGAACTGCCTCAAACAAGGCAGGCTTTTGCGATGACTGTTAGCATTTCCTCTCCCTAAACACGCAGTTTTAATGGAAGAACTCTGCTTTAGTTGCATGTGGAACACAAGCATCTATTCTCCCACAGTGTACACAAATGGCACGTCCCCTAATGAACTTGTTCTATAAGAATTGTTTC
Source organism: Mesoplodon densirostris (assembly GCF_025265405.1). Classification (NCBI taxonomy): domain Eukaryota; kingdom Metazoa; phylum Chordata; class Mammalia; order Artiodactyla; family Ziphiidae; genus Mesoplodon; species Mesoplodon densirostris. The sequence continues at coordinate 86,769,397 of NC_082667.1, forward strand.
CCGCGTGGAGCGAACTGCCTCAACCATGGCAGGCTCTACTGTGGTCTCTAAGGATTTTCTCTGTGAAAACACGGCACTTTTACCAGAAGAACTCTGCTTTATTTAGAGGTGGAACACAAGCTGCATTTCACCCACACTGTACACCAAGGGTCTTTCCCCAAATGAATCTTCTATATGCAGGGTGTCCCGCCTGCAGCGAACTGCCACACAAAGGCAGGCACTAGTAAGGACTGTAAGCATTTCTTCTCCCAAAACACGCAGTTTTACCCGAAGAACTCTGCTTTAGTTGCAGGTGGAACACAAGCTGCATTTCACCCACACTGTACACAAAGGGCCCTTCCCTAAATGAATCCTCTATATGCAGATTGTCCCGCCTGCAGCGAACTGCCACAACGAAGGCAGGCACTAGTAAGGACTGTAGCATTTCCTCTCACAAAACACGCAGTTTTACCTGAAGAACTCTGATTTAGTTGCAGGTGGAACACAAGCAGCATTTCTCCCACTGTGTACTCTTTGGTCTCTTCCACGAATGAACTTCTATATGCAGGGTTTCCCACGTGGTGCGAACTGCTTCAACCACAGCAGGCTGTAGAGAGGACGGTAAACATTTCCTCTTCCAAAACACGGCAGTTTTACCCAAAGAACTCTGCTTTAGTTGCAGGTGGAACACAAGCAGCATTTCTCCCACTGTGTGCATTCTGAGCTCCTCCACGAATGAACTCCTATATGCAGGGTTTCCCTCGTGGAGCTACTTGCCTCAAACAAGGCAGGCTCTAGCGAGGACTGTAAGCATTTCCTCTCCCTAAACACGCAGTTTTAACAGAAGAACCCTGCTGTAGTTGCAGGTGGAACACAAGCATCTTTTCTCCCACAGTGAACACAATGGGCACTTCCCCTAATGAACTTGTTCTATAAGAATGGTTTCCCACGTGGAGCGAACTGCCTCAACCATGGCAGGCTCTACTGTGGTCTCTAAGGATTTCCTCTCTGAAAACACGGCACTTTTACCCGAAGAATTCTGCTTTAGTTGCAGGTGGAACACAAGCTGCATTTCACCCACACTGTACACCAAGGGCCCTTCCCCAAATGAAGCTTCTATATGCAGGGTGTCCCGCCTGGAGCGAAGTGCCACACAAAGGCAGGGACTAGTAACGATTGTAAGCATTTCCTCTCCCAATACACGCAGTTTTACCAGAAGAACTCTGCTTTAGTTGCAGGTGGAACACAAGCTTCATTTCACCCACACTGTACACAAAGGGGCTTTCCCCAAATGAATCTTCTATATGCAGGGTGTACCACCTGCAGCGAACTGCCACACAAAGGCAGGCACTAGTAAGGACTGTAAGCATTTCCTCTCCCAAAACACGCAGTTTTACCCAAAGAACTCTGCTGTAATAGCAGGTGGAACACAAGCAGCATTTCTCCCACTGTGTACTCTCTGAGCTCCTCCACGAAAGAACTCCTATATGCATGGTTTCCCACGTGGAGCGAACTGCCTCAAACAAGGCAGGCTTTTGCGAGGACTGTTAGCATTTCCTCTCCCTAAACACGCAGTTTTAATGGAAGAACTCTGCTTTAGTTGCATGTGGAACACAAGCATCTATTCTCCCACAGTGTACACAAATGGCACGTCCCCTAATGAACTTGTTCTATAAGAATTGTTTCCCACGTGGAGCGAACTGCCTCAACCATGGCAGGCTCTACTGTGGTCTCTAAGGATTTTCTCTGTGAAAACACGGCACTTTTACCAGAATAACTCTGCTTTATTTAGAGGTGGAACACAAGCTGCATTTCACCCACACTGTACACCAAGGGTCTTTCCCCAAATGAATCTTCTATATGCAGGGTGTCCCGCCTGCAGCGAACTGCCACACAAAGGCAGGCACTAGTAAGGACTGTAAGCATTTCTTCTCCCAAAACTCGCAGTTTTACCCGAAGAACTCTGCTTTAGTTGCAGGTGGAACACAAGCTGCATTTCACCCACACTGTACACAAAGGGCCCTTCCCTAAATGAATCCTCTATATGCAGATTGTCCCGCCTGCAGCGAACTGCCACAACGAAGGCAGGCACTAGTAAGGACTGTAGCATTTCCTCTCACAAAACACGCAGTTTTACCCGAAGAACTCTGATTTAGTTGCAGGTGGAACACAAGCAGCATTTCTCCCACTGTGTACTCTTTGGTCTCTTCCACGAATGAACTTCTATATGCAGGGTTTCCCACGTGGTGCGAACTGCTTCAACCACAGCAGGCTGTAGAGAGGACGGTAAGCATTTCCTCTTCCAAAACACGGCAGTTTTACCCAAAGAACTCTGCTTTAGTTGCAGGTGGAACACAAGCAGCATTTCTCCCACTGTGTGCATTCTGAGCTCCTCCACGAATGAACTCCTATATGCAGGGTTTCCCTCGTGGAGCTACTTGCCTCAAACAAGGCAGGCTCTAGCGAGGACTGTAAGCATTTCCTCTCCCTAAACACGCAGTTTTAACGGAAGAACCCTGCTGTAGTTGCAGGTGGAACACAAGCATCTTTTCTCCCACAGTGAACACAATGGGCACTTCCCCTAATGAACTTGTTCTATAAGAATGGTTTCCCACGTGGAGCGAACTGCCTCAACCATGGCAGGCTCTACTGTGGTCTCTAAGGATTTCCTCTCTGAAAACACGGCACTTTTACCCGAAGAATTCTGCTTTAGTTGCAGGTGGAACACAAGCTGCATTTCACCCACACTGTACACCAAGGGCCCTTCCCCAAATGAAGCTTCTATATGCAGGGTGTCCCGCCTGGAGCGAAGTGCCACACAAAGGCAGGGACTAGTAACGATTGTAAGCATTTCCTCTCCCAATACACGCAGTTTTACCAGAAGAACTCTGCTTTAGTTGCAGGTGGAACACAAGCTTCATTTCACCCACACTGTACACAAAGGGGCTTTCCCCAAATGAATCTTCTATATGCAGGGTGTACCACCTGCAGCGAACTGCCACACAAAGGCAGGAACTAGTAAGGACTGTAAGCATTTCCTCTCCCAAAACACGCAGTTTTACCCAAAGAACTCTGCTGTAATAGCAGGTGGAACACAAGCAGCATTTCTCCCACTGTGTACTCTCTGAGCTCCTCCACGAATGAACTCCTATATGCCTGGTTTCCCACGTGGAGCGAACTGCCTCAAACAAGGCAGGCTTTTGCGAGGACTGTTAGCATTTCCTCTCCCTAAACACGCAGTTTTAATGGAAGAACTCTGCTTTAGTTGCATGTGGAACACAAGCATCTATTCTCCCACAGTGTACACAAATGGCACGTCCCCTAATGAACTTGTTCTATAAGAATTGTTTCCCGCGTGGAGCGAACTGCCTCAACCATGGCAGGCTCTACTGTGGTCTCTAAGGATTTTCTCTGTGAAAACACGGCACTTTTACCAGAAGAACTCTGCTTTATTTAGAGGTGGAACACAAGCTGCATTTCACCCACACTGTACACCAAGGGTCTTTCCCCAAATGAATCTTCTATATGCAGGGTGTCCCGCCTGCAGCGAACTGCCACACAAAGGCAGGCACTAGTAAGGACTGTAAGCATTTCTTCTCCCAAAACACGCAGTTTTACCCGAAGAACTCTGCTTTAGTTGCAGGTGGAACACAAGCTGCATTTCACCCACACTGTACACAAAGGGCCCTTCCCTAAATGAATCCTCTATATGCAGATTGTCCCGCCTGCAGCGAACTGCCACAACGAAGGCAGGCACTAGTAAGGACTGTAGCATTTCCTCTCACAAAACACGCAGTTTTACCCGAAGAACTCTGATTTAGTTGCAGGTGGAACACAAGCAGCATTTCTCCCACTGTGTACTCTTTGGTCTCTTCCACGAATGAACTTCTATATGCAGGGTTTCCCACGTGGTGCGAACTGCTTCAACCACAGCAGGCTGTAGAGAGGACGGTAAACATTTCCTCTTCCAAAACACGGCAGTTTTACCCAAAGAACTCTGCTTTAGTTGCAGGTGGAACACAAGCAGCATTTCTCCCACTGTGTGCATTCTGAGCTCCTCCACGAATGAACTCCTATATGCAGGGTTTCCCTCGTGGAGCTACTTGCCTCAAACAAGGCAGGCTCTAGCGAGGACTGTAAGCATTTCCTCTCCCTAAACACGCAGTTTTAACAGAAGAACCCTGCTGTAGTTGCAGGTGGAACACAAGCATCTTTTCTCCCACAGTGAACACAATGGGCACTTCCCCTAATGAACTTGTTCTATAAGAATGGTTTCCCACGTGGAGCGAACTGCCTCAACCATGGCAGGCTCTACTGTGGTCTCTAAGGATTTCCTCTCTGAAAACACGGCACTTTTACCCGAAGAATTCTGCTTTAGTTGCAGGTGGAACACAAGCTGCATTTCACCCACACTGTACACCAAGGGCCCTTCCCCAAATGAAGCTTCTATATGCAGGGTGTCCCGCCTGGAGCGAAGTGCCACACAAAGGCAGGGACTAGTAACGATTGTAAGCATTTCCTCTCCCAATACACGCAGTTTTACCAGAAGAACTCTGCTTTAGTTGCAGGTGGAACACAAGCTTCATTTCACCCACACTGTACACAAAGGGGCTTTCCCCAAATGAATCTTCTATATGCAGGGTGTACCACCTGCAGCGAACTGCCACACAAAGGCAGGCACTAGTAAGGACTGTAAGCATTTCCTCTCCCAAAACACGCAGTTTTACCCAAAGAACTCTGCTGTAATAGCAGGTGGAACACAAGCAGCATTTCTCCCACTGTGTACTCTCTGAGCTCCTCCACGAAAGAACTCCTATATGCATGGTTTCCCACGTGGAGCGAACTGCCTCAAACAAGGCAGGCTTTTGCGAGGACTGTTAGCATTTCCTCTCCCTAAACACGCAGTTTTAATGGAAGAACTCTGCTTTAGTTGCATGTGGAACACAAGCATCTATTCTCCCACAGTGTACACAAATGGCACGTCCCCTAATGAACTTGTTCTATAAGAATTGTTTCCCGCGTGGAGCGAACTGCCTCAACCATGGCAGGCTCTACTGTGGTCTCTAAGGATTTTCTCTGTGAAAACACGGCACTTTTACCAGAATAACTCTGCTTTATTTAGAGGTGGAACACAAGCTGCATTTCACCCACACTGTACACCAAGGGTCTTTCCCCAAATGAATCTTCTATATGCAGGGTGTCCCGCCTGCAGCGAACTGCCACACAAAGGCAGGCACTAGTAAGGACTGTAAGCATTTCTTCTCCCAAAACTCGCAGTTTTACCCGAAGAACTCTGCTTTAGTTGCAGGTGGAACACAAGCTGCATTTCACCCACACTGTACACAAAGGGCCCTTCCCTAAATGAATCCTCTATATGCAGATTGTCCCGCCTGCAGCGAACTGCCACAACGAAGGCAGGCACTAGTAAGGACTGTAGCATTTCCTCTCACAAAACACGCAGTTTTACCCGAAGAACTCTGATTTAGTTGCAGGTGGAACACAAGCAGCATTTCTCCCACTGTGTACTCTTTGGTCTCTTCCACGAATGAACTTCTATATGCAGGGTTTCCCACGTGGTGCGAACTGCTTCAACCACAGCAGGCTGTAGAGAGGACGGTAAGCATTTCCTCTTCCAAAACACGGCAGTTTTACCCAAAGAACTCTGCTTTAGTTGCAGGTGGAACACAAGCAGCATTTCTCCCACTGTGTGCATTCTGAGCTCCTCCACGAATGAACTCCTATATGCAGGGTTTCCCTCGTGGAGCTACTTGCCTCAAACAAGGCAGGCTCTAGCGAGGACTGTAAGCATTTCCTCTCCCTAAACACGCAGTTTTAACGGAAGAACCCTGCTGTAGTTGCAGGTGGAACACAAGCATCTTTTCTCCCACAGTGAACACAATGGGCACTTCCCCTAATGAACTTGTTCTATAAGAATGGTTTCCCACGTGGAGCGAACTGCCTCAACCATGGCAGGCTCTACTGTGGTCTCTAAGGATTTCCTCTCTGAAAACACGGCACTTTTACCCGAAGAATTCTGCTTTAGTTGCAGGTGGAACACAAGCTGCATTTCACCCACACTGTACACCAAGGGCCCTTCCCCAAATGAAGCTTCTATATGCAGGGTGTCCCGCCTGGAGCGAAGTGCCACACAAAGGCAGGGACTAGTAACGATTGTAAGCATTTCCTCTCCCAATACACGCAGTTTTACCAGAAGAACTCTGCTTTAGTTGCAGGTGGAACACAAGCTTCATTTCACCCACACTGTACACAAAGGGGCTTTCCCCAAATGAATCTTCTATATGCAGGGTGTACCACCTGCAGCGAACTGCCACACAAAGGCAGGAACTAGTAAGGACTGTAAGCATTTCCTCTCCCAAAACACGCAGTTTTACCCAAAGAACTCTGCTGTAATAGCAGGTGGAACACAAGCAGCATTTCTCCCACTGTGTACTCTCTGAGCTCCTCCACGAATGAACTCCTATATGCCTGGTTTCCCACGTGGAGCGAACTGCCTCAAACAAGGCAGGCTTTTGCGAGGACTGTTAGCATTTCCTCTCCCTAAACACGCAGTTTTAATGGAAGAACTCTGCTTTAGTTGCATGTGGAACACAAGCATCTATTCTCCCACAGTGTACACAAATGGCACGTCCCCTAATGAACTTGTTCTATAAGAATTGTTTCCCGCGTGGAGCGAACTGCCTCAACCATGGCAGGCTCTACTGTGGTCTCTAAGGATTTTCTCTGTGAAAACACGGCACTTTTACCAGAAGAACTCTGCTTTATTTAGAGGTGGAACACAAGCTGCATTTCACCCACACTGTACACCAAGGGTCTTTCCCCAAATGAATCTTCTATATGCAGGGTGTCCCGCCTGCAGCGAACTGCCACACAAAGGCAGGCACTAGTAAGGACTGTAAGCATTTCTTCTCCCAAAACACGCAGTTTTACCCGAAGAACTCTGCTTTAGTTGCAGGTGGAACACAAGCTGCATTTCACCCACACTGTACACAAAGGGCCCTTCCCTAAATGAATCCTCTATATGCAGATTGTCCCGCCTGCAGCGAACTGCCACAACGAAGGCAGGCACTAGTAAGGACTGTAGCATTTCCTCTCACAAAACACGCAGTTTTACCTGAAGAACTCTGATTTAGTTGCAGGTGGAACACAAGCAGCATTTCTCCCACTGTGTACTCTTTGGTCTCTTCCACGAATGAACTTCTATATGCAGGGTTTCCCACGTGGTGCGAACTGCTTCAACCACAGCAGGCTGTAGAGAGGACGGTAAACATTTCCTCTTCCAAAACACGGCAGTTTTACCCAAAGAACTCTGCTTTAGTTGCAGGTGGAACACAAGCAGCATTTCTCCCACTGTGTGCATTCTGAGCTCCTCCACGAATGAACTCCTATATGCAGGGTTTCCCTCGTGGAGCTACTTGCCTCAAACAAGGCAGGCTCTAGCGAGGACTGTAAGCATTTCCTCTCCCTAAACACGCAGTTTTAACAGAAGAACCCTGCTGTAGTTGCAGGTGGAACACAAGCATCTTTTCTCCCACAGTGAACACAATGGGCACTTCCCCTAATGAACTTGTTCTATAAGAATGGTTTCCCACGTGGAGCGAACTGCCTCAACCATGGCAGGCTCTACTGTGGTCTCTAAGGATTTCCTCTCTGAAAACACGGCACTTTTACCCGAAGAATTCTGCTTTAGTTGCAGGTGGAACACAAGCTGCATTTCACCCACACTGTACACCAAGGGCCCTTCCCCAAATGAAGCTTCTATATGCAGGGTGTCCCGCCTGGAGCGAAGTGCCACACAAAGGCAGGGACTAGTAACGATTGTAAGCATTTCCTCTCCCAATACACGCAGTTTTACCAGAAGAACTCTGCTTTAGTTGCAGGTGGAACACAAGCTTCATTTCACCCACACTGTACACAAAGGGGCTTTCCCCAAATGAATCTTCTATATGCAGGGTGTACCACCTGCAGCGAACTGCCACACAAAGGCAGGCACTAGTAAGGACTGTAAGCATTTCCTCTCCCAAAACACGCAGTTTTACCCAAAGAACTCTGCTGTAATAGCAGGTGGAACACAAGCAGCATTTCTCCCACTGTGTACTCTCTGAGCTCCTCCACGAATGAACTCCTATATGCAGGGTTTCCCACGTGGAGCGAACTGCCTCAAACAAGGCAGGCTTTTGCGAGGACTGTTAGCATTTCCTCTCCCTAAACACGCAGTTTTAATGGAAGAACTCTGCTTTAGTTGCATGTGGAACACAAGCATCTATTCTCCCACAGTGTACACAAATGGCACGTCCCCTAATGAACTTGTTCTATAAGAATTGTTTCCCGCGTGGAGCGAACTGCCTCAACCATGGCAGGCTCTACTGTGGTCTCTAAGGATTTTCTCTGTGAAAACACGGCACTTTTACCAGAAGAACTCTGCTTTATTTAGAGGTGGAACACAAGCTGCATTTCACCCACACTGTACACCAAGGGTCTTTCCCCAAATGAATCTTCTATATGCAGGGTGTCCCGCCTGCAGCGAACTGCCACACAAAGGCAGGCACTAGTAAGGACTGTAAGCATTTCTTCTCCCAAAACACGCAGTTTTACCCGAAGAACTCTGCTTTAGTTGCAGGTGGAACACAAGCTGCATTTCACCCACACTGTACACAAAGGGCCCTTCCCTAAATGAATCCTCTATATGCAGATTGTCCCGCCTGCAGCGAACTGCCCCAACGAAGGCAGGCACTAGTAAGGACTGTAGCATTTCCTCTCACAAAACACGCAGTTTTACCCGAAGAACTCTGATTTAGTTGCAGGTGGAACACAAGCAGCATTTCTCCCACTGTGTACTCTTTGGTCTCTTCCACGAATGAACTTCTATATGCAGGGTTTCCCACGTGGTGTGAACTGCTTCAACCACAGCAGGCTGTAGAGAGGACGGTAAGCATTTCCTCTTCCAAAACATGGCAGTTTTACCCAAAGAACTCTGCTTTAGTTGCAGGTGGAACACAAGCAGCATTTCTCCCACTGTGTACATTCTGAGCTCCTCCACGAATGAACTCCTATATGCAGGGTTTCCCTCGTGGAGCTACTTGCCTCAAACAAGGCAGGCTCTAGCGAGGACTGTAAGCATTTCCTCTCCCTAAACACGCAGTTTTAACGGAAGAACCCTGCTGTAGTTGCAGGTGGAACACAAGCATCTTTTCTCCCACAGTGAACACAATGGGCACTTCCCCTAATGAACTTGTTCTATAAGAATGGTTTCCCACGTGGAGCGAACTGCCTCAACCATGGCAGGCTCTACTGTGGTCTCTAAGGATTTCCTCTCTGAAAACACGGCACTTTTACCCGAAGAATTCTGCTTTAGTTGCAGGTGGAACACAAGCTGCATTTCACCCACACTGTACACCAAGGGCCCTTCCCCAAATGAAGCTTCTATATGCAGGGTGTCCCGCCTGGAGCGAAGTGCCACACAAAGGCAGGGACTAGTAACGATTGTAAGCATTTCCTCTCCCAATACACGCAGTTTTACCAGAAGAACTCTGCTTTAGTTGCAGGTGGAACACAAGCTTCATTTCACCCACACTGTACACAAAGGGGCTTTCCCCAAATGAATCTTCTATATGCAGGGTGTACCACCTGCAGCGAACTGCCACACAAAGGCAGGGACTAGTAAGGACTGTAAGCATTTCCTCTCCCAAAACACGCAGTTTTACCCAAAGAACTCTGCTGTAATAGCAGGTGGAACACAAGCAGCATTTCTCCCACTGTGTACTCTCTGAGCTCCTCCACGAATGAACTCCTATATGCAGGGTTTCCCACGTGGAGCGAACTGCCTCAAACAAGGCAGGCTTTTGCGAGGACTGTTAGCATTTCCTCTCCCTAAACACGCAGTTTTAATGGAAGAACTCTGCTTTAGTTGCATGTGGAACACAAGCATCTATTCTCCCACAGTGTACACAAATGGCACGTCCCCTAATGAACTTGTTCTATAAGAATTGTTTCCCGCGTGGAGCGAACTGCCTCAACCATGGCAGGCTCTACTGTGGTCTCTAAGGATTTACTCTGTGAAAACACGGCACTTTTACCAGAAGAACTCTGCTTTATTTAGAGGTGGAACACAAGCTGCATTTCACCCACACTGTACACCAAGGGTCTTTCCCCAAATGAATCTTCTATATGCAGGGTGTCCCGCCTGCAGCGAACTGCCACACAAAGGCAGGCACTAGTAAGGACTGTAAGCATTTCTTCTCCCAAAACACGCAGTTTTACCCGAAGAACTCTGCTTTAGTTGCAGGTGGAACACAAGCTGCATTTCACCCACACTGTACACAAAGGGCCCTTCCCTAAATGAATCCTCTATATGCAGATTGTCCCGCCTGCAGCGAACTGCCACAACGAAGGCAGGCACTAGTAAGGACTGTAGCATTTCCTCTCACAAAACACGCAGTTTTACCCGAAGAACTCTGATTTAGTTGCAGGTGGAACACAAGCAGCATTTCTCCCACTGTGTACTCTTTGGTCTCTTCCACGAATGAACTTCTATATGCAGGGTTTCCCACGTGGTGCGAACTGCTTCAACCACAGCAGGCTGTAGAGAGGACGGTAAGCATTTCCTCTTCCAAAACACGGCAGTTTTACCCAAAGAACTCTGCTTTAGTTGCAGGTGGAACACAAGCAGCATTTCTCCCACTGTGTGCATTCTGAGCTCCTCCACGAATGAACTCCTATATGCAGGGTTTCCCTCGTGGAGCTACTTGCCTCAAACAAGGCAGGCTCTAGCGAGGACTGTAAGCATTTCCTCTCCCTAAACACGCAGTTTTAACGGAAGAACCCTGCTGTAGTTGCAGGTGGAACACAAGCATCTTTTCTCCCACAGTGAACACAATGGGCACTTCCCCTAATGAACTTGTTCTATAAGAATGGTTTCCCACGTGGAGCGAACTGCCTCAACCATGGCAGGCTCTACTGTGGTCTCTAAGGATTTCCTCTCTGAAAACACGGCACTTTTACCCGAAGAATTCTGCTTTAGTTGCAGGTGGAACACAAGCTGCATTTCACCCACACTGTACACCAAGGGCCCTTCCCCAAATGAAGCTTCAATATGCAGGGTGTCCCGCCTGGAGCGAAGTGCCACACAAAGGCAGGGACTAGTAACGATTGTAAGCATTTCCTCTCCCAATACACGCAGTTTTACCAGAAGAACTCTGCTTTAGTTGCAGGTGGAACACAAGCTTCATTTCACCCACACTGTACACAAAGGGGCTTTCCCCAAATGAATCTTCTATATGCAGGGTGTACCACCTGCAGCGAACTGCCACACAAAGGCAGGCACTAGTAAGGACTGTAAGCATTTCCTCTCCCAAAACACGCAGTTTTACCCAAAGAACTCTGCTGTAATAGCAGGTGGAACACAAGCAGCATTTCTCCCACTGTGTACTCTCTGAGCTCCTCCACGAATGAACTCCTATATGCAGGGTTTCCCACGTGGAGCGAACTGCCTCAAACAAGGCAGGCTTTTGCGAGGACTGTTAGCATTTCCTCTCCCTAAACACGCAGTTTTAATGGAAGAACTCTGCTTTAGTTGCATGTGGAACACAAGCATCTATTCTCCCACAGTGTACACAAATGGCACGTCCCCTAATGAACTTGTTCTATAAGAATTGTTTCCCGCGTGGAGCGAACTGCCTCAACCATGGCAGGCTCTACTGTGGTCTCTAAGGATTTTCTCTGTGAAAACACGGCACTTTTACCAGAATAACTCTGCTTTATTTAGAGGTGGAACACAAGCTGCATTTCACCCACACTGTACACCAAGGGTCTTTCCCCAAATGAATCTTCTATATGCAGGGTGTCCCGCCTGCAGCGAACTGCCACACAAAGGCTGGCACTAGTAAGGACTGTAAGCATTTCTTCTCCCAAAACTCGCAGTTTTACCCGAAGAACTCTGCTTTAGTTGCAGGTGGAACACAAGCTGCATTTCACCCACACTGTACACAAAGGGCCCTTCCCTAAATGAATCCTCTATATGCAGATTGTCCCGCCTGCAGCGAACTGCCACAACGAAGGCAGGCACTAGTAAGGACTGTAGCATTTCCTCTCACAAAACACGCAGTTTTACCCGAAGAACTCTGATTTAGTTGCAGGTGGAACACAAGCAGCATTTCTCCCACTGTGTACTCTTTGGTCTCTTCCACGAATGAACTTCTATATGCAGGGTTTCCCACGTGGTGCGAACTGCTTCAACCACAGCAGGCTGTAGAGAGGACGGTAAGCATTTCCTCTTCCAAAACACGGCAGTTTTACCCAAAGAACTCTGCTTTAGTTGCAGGTGGAACACAAGCAGCATTTCTCCCACTGTGTGCATTCTGAGCTCCTCCACGAATGAACTCCTATATGCAGGGTTTCCCTCGTGGAGCTACTTGCCTCAAACAAGGCAGGCTCTAGCGAGGACTGTAAGCATTTCCTCTCCCTAAACACGCAGTTTTAACGGAAGAACCCTGCTGTAGTTGCAGGTGGAACACAAGCATCTTTTCTCCCACAGTGAACACAATGGGCACTTCCCCTAATGAACTTGTTCTATAAGAATGGTTTCCCACGTGGAGCGAACTGCCTCAACCATGGCAGGCTCTACTGTGGTCTCTAAGGATTTCCTCTCTGAAAACACGGCACTTTTACCCGAAGAATTCTGCTTTAGTTGCAGGTGGAACACAAGCTGCATTTCACCCACACTGTACACCAAGGGCCCTTCCCCAAATGAAGCTTCTATATGCAGGGTGTCCCGCCTGGAGCGAAGTGCCACACAAAGGCAGGGACTAGTAACGATTGTAAGCATTTCCTCTCCCAATACACGCAGTTTTACCAGAAGAACTCTGCTTTAGTTGCAGGTGGAACACAAGCTTCATTTCACCCACACTGTACACAAAGGGGCTTTCCCCAAATGAATCTTCTATATGCAGGGTGTACCACCTGCAGCGAACTGCCACACAAAGGCAGGAACTAGTAAGGACTGTAAGCATTTCCTCTCCCAAAACACGCAGTTTTACCCAAAGAACTCTGCTGTAATAGCAGGTGGAACACAAGCAGCATTTCTCCCACTGTGTACTCTCTGAGCTCCTCCACGAATGAACTCCTATATGCCTGGTTTCCCACGTGGAGCGAACTGCCTCAAACAAGGCAGGCTTTTGCGAGGACTGTTAGCATTTCCTCTCCCTAAACACGCAGTTTTAATGGAAGAACTCTGCTTTAGTTGCATGTGGAACACAAGCATCTATTCTCCCACAGTGTACACAAATGGCACGTCCCCTAATGAACTTGTTCTATAAGAATTGTTTCCCGCGTGGAGCGAACTGCCTCAACCATGGCAGGCTCTACTGTGGTCTCTAAGGATTTTCTCTGTGAAAACACGGCACTTTTACCAGAAGAACTCTGCTTTATTTAGAGGTGGAACACAAGCTGCATTTCACCCACACTGTACACCAAGGGTCTTTCCCCAAATGAATCTTCTATATGCAGGGTGTCCCGCCTGCAGCGAACTGCCACACAAAGGCAGGCACTAGTAAGGACTGTAAGCATTTCTTCTCCCAAAACACGCAGTTTTACCCGAAGAACTCTGCTTTAGTTGCAGGTGGAACACAAGCTGCATTTCACCCACACTGTACACAAAGGGCCCTTCCCTAAATGAATCCTCTATATGCAGATTGTCCCCCCTGCAGCGAACTGCCACAACGAAGGCAGGCACTAGTAAGGACTGTAGCATTTCCTCTCACAAAACACGCAGTTTTACCCGAAGAACTCTGATTTAGTTGCAGGTGGAACACAAGCAGCATTTCTCCCACTGTGTACTCTTTGGTCTCTTCCACGAATGAACTTCTATATGCAGGGTTTCCCACGTGGTGCGAACTACTTCAACCACAGCAGGCTGTAGAGAGGACGGTAAGCATTTCCTCTTCCAAAACACGGCAGTTTTACCCAAAGAACTCTGCTTTAGTTGCAGGTGGAACACAAGCAGCATTTCTCCCACTGTGTGCATTCTGAGCTCCTCCACGAATGAACTCCTATATGCAGGGTTTCCCTCGTGGAGCTACTTGCCTCAAACAAGGCAGGCTCTAGCGAGGACTGTAAGCATTTCCTCTCCCTAAACACGCAGTTTTAACGGAAGAACCCTGCTGTAGTTGCAGGTGGAACACAAGCATCTTTTCTCCAACAGTGAACACAATGGGCACTTCCCCTAATGAACTTGTTCTATAAGAATGGTTTCCCACGTGGAGCGAACTGCCTCAACCATGGCAGGCTCTACTGTGGTCTCTAAGGATTTCCTCTCTGAAAACACGGCACTTTTACCCGAAGAATTCTGCTTTAGTTGCAGGTGGAACACAAGCTGCATTTCACCCACACTGTACACCAAGGGCCCTTCCCCAAATGAAGCTTCTATATGCAGGGTGTCCCGCCTGGAGCGAAGTGCCACACAAAGGCAGGGACTAGTAACGATTGTAAGCATTTCCTCTCCCAATACATGCAGTTTTACCAGAAGAACTCTGCTTTAGTTGCAGGTGGAACACAAGCTTCATTTCACCCACACTGTACACAAAGGGGCTTTCCCCAAATGAATCTTCTATATGCAGGGTGTACCACCTGCAGCGAACTGCCACACAAAGGCAAGCACTAGTAAGGACTGTAAGCATTTCCTCTCCCAAAACACGCAGTTTTACCCAAAGAACTCTGCTGTAATAGCAGGTGGAACACAAGCAGCATTTCTCCCACTGTGTACTCTCTGAGCTCCTCCACGAATGAACTCCTATATGCCTGGTTTCCCACGTGGAGCGAACTGCCTCAAACAAGGCAGGCTTTTGCGAGGACTGTTAGCATTTCCTCTCCCTAAACACGCAGTTTTAATGGAAGAACTCTGCTTTAGTTGCATGTGGAACACAAGCATCTATTCTCCCACAGTGTACACAAATGGCACGTCCCCTAATGAACTTGTTCTATAAGAATTGTTTCCCGCGTGGAGCGAACTGCCTCAACCATGGCAGGCTCTACTGTGGTCTCTAAGGATTTTCTCTGTGAAAACACGGCACTTTTACCAGAAGAACTCTGCTTTATTTAGAGGTGGAACACAAGCTGCATTTCACCCACACTGTACACCAAGGGTCTTTCCCCAAATGAATCTTCTATATGCAGGGTGTCCCGCCTGCAGCGAACTGCCACACAAAGGCAGGCACTAGTAAGGACTGTAAGCATTTCTTCTCCCAAAACACGCAGTTTTACCCGAAGAACTCTGCTTTAGTTGCAGGTGGAACACAAGCTGCATTTCACCCACACTGTACACAAAGGGCCCTTCCCTAAATGAATCCTCTATATGCAGATTGTCCCGCCTGCAGCGAACTGCCACAACGAAGGCAGGCACTAGTAAGGACTGTAGCATTTCCTCTCACAAAACACGCAGTTTTACCTGAAGAACTCTGATTTAGTTGCAGGTGGAACACAAGCAGCATTTCTCCCACTGTGTACTCTTTGGTCTCTTCCACGAATGAACTTCTATATGCAGGGTTTCCCACGTGGTGCGAACTGCTTCAACCACAGCAGGCTGTAGAGAGGACGGTAAGCATTTCCTCTTCCAAAACACGGCAGTTTTACCCAAAGAACTCTGCTTTAGTTGCAGGTGGAACACAAGCAGCATTTCTCCCACTGTGTGCATTCTGAGCTCCTCCACGAATGAACTCCTATATGCAGGGTTTCCCTCGTGGAGCTACTTGCCTCAAACAAGGCAGGCTCTAGCGAGGACTGTAAGCATTTCCTCTCCCTAAACACGCAGTTTTAACGGAAGAACCCTGCTGTAGTTGCAGGTGGAACACAAGCATCTTTTCTCCCACAGTGAACACAATGGGCACTTCCCCTAATGAACTTGTTCTATAAGAATGGTTTCCCACGTGGAGCGAACTGCCTCAACCATGGCAGGCTCTACTGTGGTCTCTAAGGATTTCCTCTCTGAAAACACGGCACTTTTACCCGAAGAATTCTGCTTTAGTTGCAGGTGGAACACAAGCTGCATTTCACCCACACTGTACACCAAGGGCCCTTCCCCAAATGAAGCTTCTATATGCAGGGTGTCCCGCCTGGAGCGAAGTGCCACACAAAGGCAGGGACTAGTAACGATTGTAAGCATTTCCTCTCCCAATACACGCAGTTTTACCAGAAGAACTCTGCTTTAGTTGCAGGTGGAGCACAAGCTTCATTTCACCCACACTGTACACAAAGGGGCTTTCCCCAAATGAATCTTCTATATGCAGGGTGTACCACCTGCAGCGAACTGCCACACAAAGGCAGGCACTAGTAAGGACTGTAAGCATTTCCTCTCCCAAAACACGCAGTTTTACCCAAAGAACTCTACTGTAATAGCAGGTGGAACACAAGCAGCATTTCTCCCACTGTGTACTCTCTGAGCTCCTCCACGAATGAACTCCTATATGCCTGGTTTCCCACGTGGAGCGAACTGCCTCAAACAAGGCAGGCTTTTGCGAGGACTGTTAGCATTTCCTCTCCCTAAACACGCAGTTTTAATGGAAGAACTCTGCTTTAGTTGCATGTGGAACACAAGCATCTATTCTCCCACAGTGTACACAAATGGCACGTCCCCTAATGAACTTGTTCTATAAGAATTGTTTCCCGCGTGGAGCGAACTGCCTCAACCATGGCAGGCTCTACTGTGGTCTCTAAGGATTTTCTCTGTGAAAACACGGCACTTTTACCAGAAGAACTCTGCTTTATTTAGAGGTGGAACACAAGCTGCATTTCACCCACACTGTACACCAAGGGTCTTTCCCCAAATGAATCTTCTATATGCAGGGTGTCCCGCCTGCAGCGAACTGCCACACAAAGGCAGGCACTAGTAAGGATTGTAAACATTTCTTCTCCCAAAACACGCAGTTTTACCCGAAGAACTCTGCTTTAGTTGCAGGTGGAACACAAGCTGCATTTCACCCACACTGTACAATAAGGGCCCTTCCCTAAATGAATCCTCTATATGCAGAGTGTCCCGCCTGCAGCGAACTGCCACAACGAAGGCAGGCACTAGTAAGGACTGTAGCATTTCCTCTCACAAAACACGCAGTTTTACCCAAAGAACTCTGATTTAGTTGCAGGTGGAACACAAGCAGCATTTCTCCCACTGTGTACTCTTTGGTCTCTTCCACGAATGAACTTCTATATGCAGGGTTTCCCACGTGGTGCGAACTGCTTCAACCACAGCAGGCTGTAGAGAGGACGGTAAGCATTTCCTCTTCCAAAACACGGCAGTTTTACCCAAAGAACTCTGCTTTAGTTGCAGGTGGAACACAAGCAGCATTTCTCCCACTGTGTGCATTCTGAGCTCCTCCACGAATGAACTCCTATATGCAGGGTTTCCCTCGTGGAGCTACTTGCCTCAAACAAGGCAGGCTCTAGCGAGGACTGTAAGCATTTCCTCTCCCTAAACACGCAGTTTTAACGGAAGAACCCTGCTGTAGTTGCAGGTGGAACACAAGCATCTTTTCTCCCACAGTGAACACAATGGGCACTTCCCCTAATGAACTTGTTCTATAAGAATGGTTTCCCACGTGGAGCGAACTGCCTCAACCATGGCAGGCTCTACTGTGGTCTCTAAGGATTTCCTCTCTGAAAACACGGCACTTTTACCCGAAGAATTCTGCTTTAGTTGCAGGTGGAACACAAGCTGCATTTCACCCACACTGTACACCAAGGGCCCTTCCCCAAATGAAGCTTCTATATGCAGGGTGTCCCGCCTGGAGCGAAGTGCCACACAAAGGCAGGGACTAGTAACGATTGTAAGCATTTCCTCTCCCAATACACGCAGTTTTACCAGAAGAACTCTGCTTTAGTTGCAGGTGGAACACAAGCTTCATTTCACCCACACTGTACACAAAGGGGCTTTCCCCAAATGAATCTTCTATATGCAGGGTGTACCACCTGCAGCGAACTGCCACACAAAGGCAGGCACTAGTAAGGACTGTAAGCATTTCCTCTCCCAAAACACGCAGTTTTACCCAAAGAACTCTGCTGTAATAGCAGGTGGAACACAAGCAGCATTTCTCCCACTGTGTACTCTCTGAGCTCCTCCACGAATGAACTCCTATATGCAGGGTTTCCCACGTGGAGCGAACTGCCTCAAACAAGGCAGGCTTTTGCGAGGACTGTTAGCATTTCCTCTCCCTAAACACGCAGTTTTAATGGAAGAACTCTGCTTTAGTTGCATGTGGAACACAAGCATCTATTCTCCCACAGTGTACACAAATGGCACGTCCCCTAATGAACTTGTTCTATAAGAATTGTTTCCCGCGTGGAGCGAACTGCCTCAACCATGGCAGGCTCTACTGTGGTCTCTAAGGATTTCCTCTCTGAAAACACGGCACTTTTACCCGAAGAATTCTGCTTTAGTTGCAGGTGGAACACAAGCTGCATTTCACCCACACTGTACACCAAGGGCCCTTCCCCAAATGAAGCTTCTATATGCAGGGTGTCCCGCCTGGAGCGAAGTGCCACACAAAGGCAGGGACTAGTAACGATTGTAAGCATTTCCTCTCCCAATACACGCAGTTTTACCAGAAGAACTCTGCTTTAGTTGCAGGTGGAACACAAGCTTCATTTCACCCACACTGTACACAAAGGGGCTTTCCCCAAATGAATCTTCTATATGCAGGGTGTACCACCTGCAGCGAACTGCCACACAAAGGCAGGCACTAGTAAGGACTGTAAGCATTTCCTCTCCCAAAACACGCAGTTTTACCCAAAGAACTCTGCTGTAATAGCAGGTGGAACACAAGCAGCATTTCTCCCACTGTGTACTCTCTGAGCTCCTCCACGAATGAACTCCTATATGCATGGTTTCCCACGTGGAGCGAACTGCCTCAAACAAGGCAGGCTTTTGCGATGACTGTTAGCATTTCCTCTCCCTAAACACGCAGTTTTAATGGAAGAACTCTGCTTTAGTTGCATGTGGAACACAAGCATCTATTCTCCCACAGTGTACACAAATGGCACGTCCCCTAATGAACTTGTTCTATAAGAATTGTTTCCCGCGTGGAGCGAACTGCCTCAACCATGGCAGGCTCTACTGTGGTCTCTAAGGATTTTCTCTGTGAAAACACGGCACTTTTACCAGAAGAACTCTGCTTTATTTAGAGGTGGAACACAAGCTGCATTTCACCCACACTGTACACCAAGGGTCTTTCCCCAAATGAATCTTCTATATGCAGGGTGTCCCGCCTGCAGCGAACTGCCACACAAAGGCAGGCATTAGTAAGGACTGTAAGCATTTCTTCTCCCAAAACACGCAGTTTTACCCGAAGAACTCTGCTTTAGTTGCAGGTGGAACACAAGCTGCATTTCACCCACACTGTACACAAAGGGCCCTTCCCTAAATGAATCCTCTATATGCAGATTGTCCCGCCTGCAGCGAACTGCCACAACGAAGGCAGGCACTAGTAAGGACTGTAGCATTTCCTCTCACAAAACACGCAGTTTTACCTGAAGAACTCTGATTTAGTTGCAGGTGGAACACAAGCAGCATTTCTCCCACTGTGTACTCTTTGGTCTCTTCCACGAATGAACTTCTATATGCAGGGTTTCCCACGTGGTGCGAACTGCTTCAACCACAGCAGGCTGTAGAGAGGACGGTAAACATTTCCTCTTCCAAAACACGGCAGTTTTACCCAAAGAACTCTGCTTTAGTTGCAGGTGGAACACAAGCAGCATTTCTCCCACTGTGTACATTCTGAGCTCCTCCACGAATGAACTCCTATATGCAGGGTTTCCCTCGTGGAGCTACTTGCCTCAAACAAGGCAGGCTCTAGCGAGGACTGTAAGCATTTCCTCTCCCTAAACACGCAGTTTTAACGGAAGAACCCTGCTGTAGTTGCAGGTGGAACACAAGCATCTTTTCTCCCACAGTGAACACAATGGGCACTTCCCCTAATGAACTTGTTCTATAAGAATGGTTTCCCACGTGGAGCGAACTGCCTCAACCATGGCAGGCTCTACTGTGGTCTCTAAGGATTTCCTCTCTGAAAACACGGCACTTTTACCCGAAGAATTCTGCTTTAGTTGCAGGTGGAACACAAGCTGCATTTCACCCACACTGTACACCAAGGGCCCTTCCCCAAATGAAGCTTCTATATGCAGGGTGTCCCGCCAGGAGCAAAGTGCCACACAAAGGCAGGGACTAGTAACGATTGTAAGCATTTCCTCTCCCAATACACGCAGTTTTACCAGAAGAACTCTGCTTTAGTTGCAGGTGGAACACAAGCTTCATTTCACCCACACTGTACACAAAGGGGCTTTCCCCAAATGAATCTTCTATATGCAGGGTGTACCACCTGCAGCGAACTGCCACACAAAGGCAGGCACTAGTAAGGACTGTAAGCATTTCCTCTCCCAAAACACGCAGTTTTACCCAAAGAACTCTGCTGTAATAGCAGGTGGAACACAAGCAGCATTTCTCCCACTGTGTACTCTCTGAGCTCCTCCACGAATGAACTCCTATATGCATGGTTTCCCACGTGGAGCGAACTGCCTCAAACAAGGCAGGCTTTTGCGAGGACTGTTAGCATTTCCTCTCCCTAAACACGCAGTTTTAATGGAAGAACTCTGCTTTAGTTGCATGTGGAACACAAGCATCTATTCTCCCACAGTGTACACAAATGGCACGTCCCCTAATGAACTTGTTCTATAAGAATTGTTTCCCGCGTGGAGCGAACTGCCTCAACCATGGCAGGCTCTACTGTGGTCTCTAAGGATTTTCTCTGTGAAAACACGGCACTTTTACCAGAAGAACTCTGCTTTATTTAGAGGTGGAACACAAGCTGCATTTCACCCACACTGTACACCAAGGGTCTTTCCCCAAATGAATCTTCTATATGCAGGGTGTCCCGCCTGCAGCGAACTGCCACACAAAGGCAGGCACTAGTAAGGACTGTAAGCATTTCTTCTCCCAAAACTCGCAGTTTTACCCGAAGAACTCTGCTTTAGTTGCAGGTGGAACACAAGCTGCATTTCACCCACACTGTACACAAAGGGCCCTTCCCTAAATGAATCCTCTATATGCAGATTGTCCCGCCTGCAGCGAACTGCCACAACGAAGGCAGGCACTAGTAAGGACTGTAGCATTTCCTCTCACAAAACACGCAGTTTTACCCGAAGAACTCTGATTTAGTTGCAGGTGGAACACAAGCAGCATTTCTCCCACTGTGTACTCTTTGGTCTCTTCCACGAATGAACTTCTATATGCAGGGTTTCCCACGTGGTGCGAACTGCTTCAACCACAGCAGGCTGTAGAGAGGACGGTAAGCATTTCCTCTTCCAAAATACGGCAGTTTTACCCAAAGAACTCTGCTTTAGTTGCAGGTGGAACACAAGCAGCATTTCTCCCACTGTGTACATTCTGAGCTCCTCCACGAATGAACTCCTATATGCAGGGTTTCCCTCGTGGAGCTACTTGCCTCAAACAAGGCAGGCTCTAGCGAGGACTGTAAGCATTTCCTCTCCCTAAACACGCAGTTTTAACGGAAGAACCCTGCTGTAGTTGCAGGTGGAACACAAGCATCTTTTCTCCCACAGTGAACACAATGGGCACTTCCCCTAATGAACTTGTTCTATAAGAATGGTTTCCCACGTGGAGCGAACTGCCTCAACCATGGCAGGCTCTACTGTGGTCTCTAAGGATTTCCTCTCTGAAAACACGGCACTTTTACCCGAAGAATTCTGCTTTAGTTGCAGGTGGAACACAAGCTGCATTTCACCCACACTGTACACCAAGGGCCCTTCCCCAAATGAAGCTTCTATATGCAGGGTGTCCCGCCTGGAGCGAAGTGCCACACAAAGGCAGGGACTAGTAACGATTGTAAGCATTTCCTCTCCCAATACACGCAGTTTTACCAGAAGAACTCTGCTTTAGTTGCAGGTGGAACACAAGCTTCATTTCACCCACACTGTACACAAAGGGGCTTTCCCCAAATGAATCTTCTATATGCAGGGTGTACCACCTGCAGCGAACTGCCACACAAAGGCAGGCACTAGTAAGGACTGTAAGCATTTCCTCTCCCAAAACACGCAGTTTTACCCAAAGAACTCTGCTGTAATAGCAGGTGGAACACAAGCAGCATTTCTCCCACTGTGTACTCTCTGAGCTCCTCCACGAATGAACTCCTATATGCAGGGTTTCCCACGTGGAGCGAACTGCCTCTAACAAGGCAGGCTTTTGCGAGGACTGTTAGCATTTCCTCTCCCTAAACACGCAGTTTTAATGGAAGAACTCTGCTTTAGTTGCATGTGGAACACAAGCATCTATTCTCCCACAGTGTACACAAATGGCACGTCCCCTAATGAACTTGTTCTATAAGAATTGTTTCCCGCGTGGAGCGAACTGCCTCAACCATGGCAGGCTCTACTGTGGTCTCTAAGGATTTACTCTGTGAAAACACGGCACTTTTACCAGAAGAACTCTGCTTTATTTAGAGGTGGAACACAAGCTGCATTTCACCCACACTGTACACCAAGGGTCTTTCCCCAAATGAATCTTCTATATGCAGGGTGTCCCGCCTGCAGCGAACTGCCACACAAAGGCAGGCACTAGTAAGGACTGTAAGCATTTCTTCTCCCAAAACACGCAGTTTTACCCGAAGAACTCTGCTTTAGTTGCAGGTGGAACACAAGCTGCATTTCACCCACACTGTACACAAAGGGCCCTTCCCTAAATGAATCCTCTATATGCAGATTGTCCCGCCTGCAGCGAACTGCCACAACGAAGGCAGGCACTAGTAAGGACTGTAGCATTTCCTCTCACAAAACACGCAGTTTTACCCGAAGAACTCTGATTTAGTTGCAGGTGGAACACAAGCAGCATTTCTCCCACTGTGTACTCTTTGGTCTCTTCCACGAATGAACTTCTATATGCAGGGTTTCCCACGTGGTGCGAACTGCTTCAACCACAGCAGGCTGTAGAGAGGACGGTAAGCATTTCCTCTTCCAAAACACGGCAGTTTTACCCAAAGAACTCTGCTTTAGTTGCAGGTGGAACACAAGCAGCATTTCTCCCACTGTGTACATTCTGAGCTCCTCCACGAATGAACTCCTATATGCAGGGTTTCCCTCGTGGAGCTACTTGCCTCAAACAAGGCAGGCTCTAGCGAGGACTGTAAGCATTTCCTCTCCCTAAACACGCAGTTTTAACGGAAGAACCCTGCTGTAGTTGCAGGTGGAACACAAGCATCTTTTCTCCCACAGTGAACACAATGGGCACTTCCCCTAATGAACTTGTTCTATAAGAATGGTTTCCCACGTGGAGCGAACTGCCTCAACCATGGCAGGCTCTACTGTGGTCTCTAAGGATTTCCTCTCTGAAAACACGGCACTTTTACCCGAAGAATTCTGCTTTAGTTGCAGGTGGAACACAAGCTGCATTTCACCCACACTGTACACCAAGGGCCCTTCCCCAAATGAAGCTTCTATATGCAGGGTGTCCCGCCTGGAGCGAAGTGCCACACAAAGGCAGGGACTAGTAACGATTGTAAGCATTTCCTCTCCCAATACACGCAGTTTTACCAGAAGAACTCTGCTTTAGTTGCAGGTGGAACACAAGCTTCATTTCACCCACACTGTACACAAAGGGGCTTTCCCCAAATGAATCTTCTATATGCAGGGTGTACCACCTGCAGCGAACTGCCACACAAAGGCAGGCACTAGTAAGGACTGTAAGCATTTCCTCTCCCAAAACACGCAGTTTTACCCAAAGAACTCTGCTGTAATAGCAGGTGGAACACAAGCAGCATTTCTCCCACTGTGTACTCTCTGAGCTCCTCCACGAATGAACTCCTATATGCAGGGTTTCCCACGTGGAGCGAACTGCCTCTAACAAGGCAGGCTTTTGCGAGGACTGTTAGCATTTCCTCTCCCTAAACACGCAGTTTTAATGGAAGAACTCTGCTTTAGTTGCATGTGGAACACAAGCATCTATTCTCCCACAGTGTACACAAATGGCACGTCCCCTAATGAACTTGTTCTATAAGAATTGTTTCCCGCGTGGAGCGAACTGCCTCAACCATGGCAGGCTCTACTGTGGTCTCTAAGGATTTACTCTGTGAAAACACGGCACTTTTACCAGAAGAACTCTGCTTTATTTAGAGGTGGAACACAAGCTGCATTTCACCCACACTGTACACCAAGGGTCTTTCCCCAAATGAATCTTCTATATGCAGGGTGTCCCGCCTGCAGCGAACTGCCACACAAAGGCAGGCACTAGTAAGGACTGTAAGCATTTCTTCTCCCAAAACACGCAGTTTTACCCGAAGAACTCTGCTTTAGTTGCAGGTGGAACACAAGCTGCATTTCACCCACACTGTACACAAAGGGCCCTTCCCTAAATGAATCCTCTATATGCAGATTGTCCCGCCTGCAGCGAACTGCCACAACGAAGGCAGGCACTAGTAAGGACTGTAGCATTTCCTCTCACAAAACACGCAGTTTTACCCGAAGAACTCTGATTTAGTTGCAGGTGGAACACAAGCAGCATTTCTCCCACTGTGTACTCTTTGGTCTCTTCCACGAATGAACTTCTATATGCAGGGTTTCCCACGTGGTGCGAACTGCTTCAACCACAGCAGGCTGTAGAGAGGACGGTAAGCATTTCCTCTTCCAAAACACGGCAGTTTTACCCAAAGAACTCTGCTTTAGTTGCAGGTGGAACACAAGCAGCATTTCTCCCACTGTGTACATTCTGAGCTCCTCCACGAATGAACTCCTATATGCAGGGTTTCCCTCGTGGAGCTACTTGCCTCAAACAAGGCAGGCTCTAGCGAGGACTGTAAGCATTTCCTCTCCCTAAACACGCAGTTTTAACGGAAGAACCCTGCTGTAGTTGCAGGTGGAACACAAGCATCTTTTCTCCCACAGTGAACACAATGGGCACTTCCCCTAATGAACTTGTTCTATAAGAATGGTTTCCCACGTGGAGCGAACTGCCTCAACCATGGCAGGCTCTACTGTGGTCTCTAAGGATTTCCTCTCTGAAAACACGGCACTTTTACCCGAAGAATTCTGCTTTAGTTGCAGGTGGAACACAAGCTGCATTTCACCCACACTGTACACCAAGGGCCCTTCCCCAAATGAAGCTTCTATATGCAGGGTGTCCCGCCTGGAGCGAAGTGCCACACAAAGGCAGGGACTAGTAACGATTGTAAGCATTTCCTCTCCCAATACACGCAGTTTTACCAGAAGAACTCTGCTTTAGTTGCAGGTGGAACACAAGCTTCATTTCACCCACACTGTACACAAAGGGGCTTTCCCCAAATGAATCTTCTATATGCAGGGTGTACCACCTGCAGCGAACTGCCACACAAAGGCAGGCACTAGTAAGGACTGTAAGCATTTCCTCTCCCAAAACACGCAGTTTTACCCAAAGAACTCTGCTGTAATAGCAGGTGGAACACAAGCAGCATTTCTCCCACTGTGTACTCTCTGAGCTCCTCCACGAATGAACTCCTATATGCAGGGTTTCCCACGTGGAGCGAACTGCCTCAAACAAGGCAGGCTTTTGCGAGGACTGTTAGCATTTCCTCTCCCTAAACACGCAGTTTTAATGGAAGAACTCTGCTTTAGTTGCATGTGGAACACAAGCATCTATTCTCCCACAGTGTACACAAATGGCACGTCCCCTAATGAACTTGTTCTATAAGAATTGTTTCCCGCGTGGAGCGAACTGCCTCAACCATGGCAGGCTCTACTGTGGTCTCTAAGGATTTTCTCTGTGAAAACACGGCACTTTTACCAGAAGAACTCTGCTTTATTTAGAGGTGGAACACAAGCTGCATTTCACCCACACTGTACACCAAGGGTCTTTCCCCAAATGAATCTTCTATATGCAGGGTGTCCCGCCTGCAGCGAACTGCCACACAAAGGCAGGCACTAGTAAGGACTGTAAGCATTTCTTCTCCCAAAACACGCAGTTTTACCCGAAGAACTCTGCTTTAGTTGCAGGTGGAACACAAGCTGCATTTCACCCACACTGTACACAAAGGGCCCTTCCCTAAATGAATCCTCTATATGCAGATTGTCCCGCCTGCAGCGAACTGCCCCAACGAAGGCAGGCACTAGTAAGGACTGTAGCATTTCCTCTCACAAAACACGCAGTTTTACCCGAAGAACTCTGATTTAGTTGCAGGTGGAACACAAGCAGCATTTCTCCCACTGTGTACTCTTTGGTCTCTTCCACGAATGAACTTCTATATGCAGGGTTTCCCACGTGGTGTGAACTGCTTCAACCACAGCAGGCTGTAGAGAGGACGGTAAGCATTTCCTCTTCCAAAACATGGCAGTTTTACCCAAAGAACTCTGCTTTAGTTGCAGGTGGAACACAAGCAGCATTTCTCCCACTGTGTACATTCTGAGCTCCTCCACGAATGAACTCCTATATGCAGGGTTTCCCTCGTGGAGCTACTTGCCTCAAACAAGGCAGGCTCTAGCGAGGACTGTAAGCATTTCCTCTCCCTAAACACGCAGTTTTAACGGAAGAACCCTGCTGTAGTTGCAGGTGGAACACAAGCATCTTTTCTCCCACAGTGAACACAATGGGCACTTCCCCTAATGAACTTGTTCTATAAGAATGGTTTCCCACGTGGAGCGAACTGCCTCAACCATGGCAGGCTCTACTGTGGTCTCTAAGGATTTCCTCTCTGAAAACACGGCACTTTTACCCGAAGAATTCTGCTTTAGTTGCAGGTGGAACACAAGCTGCATTTCACCCACACTGTACACCAAGGGCCCTTCCCCAAATGAAGCTTCTATATGCAGGGTGTCCCGCCTGGAGCGAAGTGCCACACAAAGGCAGGGACTAGTAACGATTGTAAGCATTTCCTCTCCCAATACACGCAGTTTTACCAGAAGAACTCTGCTTTAGTTGCAGGTGGAACACAAGCTTCATTTCACCCACACTGTACACAAAGGGGCTTTCCCCAAATGAATCTTCTATATGCAGGGTGTACCACCTGCAGCGAACTGCCACACAAAGGCAGGGACTAGTAAGGACTGTAAGCATTTCCTCTCCCAAAACACGCAGTTTTACCCAAAGAACTCTGCTGTAATAGCAGGTGGAACACAAGCAGCATTTCTCCCACTGTGTACTCTCTGAGCTCCTCCACGAATGAACTCCTATATGCAGGGTTTCCCACGTGGAGCGAACTGCCTCAAACAAGGCAGGCTTTTGCGAGGACTGTTAGCATTTCCTCTCCCTAAACACGCAGTTTTAATGGAAGAACTCTGCTTTAGTTGCATGTGGAACACAAGCATCTATTCTCCCACAGTGTACACAAATGGCACGTCCCCTAATGAACTTGTTCTATAAGAATTGTTTCCCGCGTGGAGCGAACTGCCTCAACCATGGCAGGCTCTACTGTGGTCTCTAAGGATTTACTCTGTGAAAACACGGCACTTTTACCAGAAGAACTCTGCTTTATTTAGAGGTGGAACACAAGCTGCATTTCACCCACACTGTACACCAAGGGTCTTTCCCCAAATGAATCTTCTATATGCAGGGTGTCCCGCCTGCAGCGAACTGCCACACAAAGGCAGGCACTAGTAAGGACTGTAAGCATTTCTTCTCCCAAAACACGCAGTTTTACCCGAAGAACTCTGCTTTAGTTGCAGGTGGAACACAAGCTGCATTTCACCCACACTGTACACAAAGGGCCCTTCCCTAAATGAATCCTCTATATGCAGATTGTCCCGCCTGCAGCGAACTGCCACAACGAAGGCAGGCACTAGTAAGGACTGTAGCATTTCCTCTCACAAAACACGCAGTTTTACCCGAAGAACTCTGATTTAGTTGCAGGTGGAACACAAGCAGCATTTCTCCCACTGTGTACTCTTTGGTCTCTTCCACGAATGAACTTCTATATGCAGGGTTTCCCACGTGGTGCGAACTGCTTCAACCACAGCAGGCTGTAGAGAGGACGGTAAGCATTTCCTCTTCCAAAACACGGCAGTTTTACCCAAAGAACTCTGCTTTAGTTGCAGGTGGAACACAAGCAGCATTTCTCCCACTGTGTGCATTCTGAGCTCCTCCACGAATGAACTCCTATATGCAGGGTTTCCCTCGTGGAGCTACTTGCCTCAAACAAGGCAGGCTCTAGCGAGGACTGTAAGCATTTCCTCTCCCTAAACACGCAGTTTTAACGGAAGAACCCTGCTGTAGTTGCAGGTGGAACACAAGCATCTTTTCTCCCACAGTGAACACAATGGGCACTTCCCCTAATGAACTTGTTCTATAAGAATGGTTTCCCACGTGGAGCGAACTGCCTCAACCATGGCAGGCTCTACTGTGGTCTCTAAGGATTTCCTCTCTGAAAACACGGCACTTTTACCCGAAGAATTCTGCTTTAGTTGCAGGTGGAACACAAGCTGCATTTCACCCACACTGTACACCAAGGGCCCTTCCCCAAATGAAGCTTCTATATGCAGGGTGTCCCGCCTGGAGCGAAGTGCCACACAAAGGCAGGGACTAGTAACGATTGTAAGCATTTCCTCTCCCAATACACGCAGTTTTACCAGAAGAACTCTGCTTTAGTTGCAGGTGGAACACAAGCTTCATTTCACCCACACTGTACACAAAGGGGCTTTCCCCAAATGAATCTTCTATATGCAGGGTGTACCACCTGCAGCGAACTGCCACACAAAGGCAGGCACTAGTAAGGACTGTAAGCATTTCCTCTCCCAAAACACGCAGTTTTACCCAAAGAACTCTGCTGTAATAGCAGGTGGAACACAAGCAGCATTTCTCCCACTGTGTACTCTCTGAGCTCCTCCACGAATGAACTCCTATATGCAGGGTTTCCCACGTGGAGCGAACTGCCTCAAACAAGGCAGGCTTTTGCGAGGACTGTTAGCATTTCCTCTCCCTAAACACGCAGTTTTAATGGAAGAACTCTGCTTTAGTTGCATGTGGAACACAAGCATCTATTCTCCCACAGTGTACACAAATGGCACGTCCCCTAATGAACTTGTTCTATAAGAATTGTTTCCCGCGTGGAGCGAACTGCCTCAACCATGGCAGGCTCTACTGTGGTCTCTAAGGATTTTCTCTGTGAAAACACGGCACTTTTACCAGAAGAACTCTGCTTTATTTAGAGGTGGAACACAAGCTGCATTTCACCCACACTGTACACCAAGGGTCTTTCCCCAAATGAATCTTCTATATGCAGGGTGTCCCGCCTGCAGCGAACTGCCACACAAAGGCAGGCACTAGTAAGGACTGTAAGCATTTCTTCTCCCAAAACACGCAGTTTTACCCGAAGAACTCTGCTTTAGTTGCAGGTGGAACACAAGCTGCATTTCACCCACACTGTACACAAAGGGCCCTTCCCTAAATGAATCCTCTATATGCAGATTGTCCCGCCTGCAGCGAACTGCCACAACGAAGGCAGGCACTAGTAAGGACTGTAGCATTTCCTCTCACAAAACACGCAGTTTTACCCGAAGAACTCTGATTTAGTTGCAGGTGGAACACAAGCAGCATTTCTCCCACTGTGTACTCTTTGGTCTCTTCCACGAATGAACTTCTATATGCAGGGTTTCCCACGTGGTGTGAACTGCTTCAACCACAGCAGGCTGTAGAGAGGACGGTAAGCATTTCCTCTTCCAAAACATGGCAGTTTTACCCAAAGAACTCTGCTTTAGTTGCAGGTGGAACACAAGCAGCATTTCTCCCACTGTGTACATTCTGAGCTCCTCCACGAATGAACTCCTATATGCAGGGTTTCCCTCGTGGAGCTACTTGCCTCAAACAAGGCAGGCTCTAGCGAGGACTGTAAGCATTTCCTCTCCCTAAACACGCAGTTTTAACGGAAGAACCCTGCTGTAGTTGCAGGTGGAACACAAGCATCTTTTCTCCCACAGTGAACACAATGGGCACTTCCCCTAATGAACTTGTTCTATAAGAATGGTTTCCCACGTGGAGCGAACTGCCTCAACCATGGCAGGCTCTACTGTGGTCTCTAAGGATTTCCTCTCTGAAAACACGGCACTTTTACCCGAAGAATTCTGCTTTAGTTGCAGGTGGAACACAAGCTGCATTTCACCCACACTGTACACCAAGGGCCCTTCCCCAAATGAAGCTTCTATATGCAGGGTGTCCCGCCTGGAGCGAAGTGCCACACAAAGGCAGGGACTAGTAACGATTGTAAGCATTTCCTCTCCCAATACACGCAGTTTTACCAGAAGAACTCTGCTTTAGTTGCAGGTGGAACACAAGCTTCATTTCACCCACACTGTACACAAAGGGGCTTTCCCCAAATGAATCTTCTATATGCAGGGTGTACCACCTGCAGCGAACTGCCACACAAAGGCAGGGACTAGTAAGGACTGTAAGCATTTCCTCTCCCAATACACGCAGTTTTACCCAAAGAACTCTGCTGTAATAGCAGGTGGAACACAAGCAGCATTTCTCCCACTGTGTACTCTCTGAGCTCCTCCACGAATGAACTCCTATATGCAGGGTTTCCCACGTGGAGCGAACTGCCTCTAACAAGGCAGGCTTTTGCGAGGACTGTTAGCATTTCCTCTCCCTAAACACGCAGTTTTAATGGAAGAACTCTGCTTTAGTTGCATGTGGAACACAAGCATCTATTCTCCCACAGTGTACACAAATGGCACGTCCCCTAATGAACTTGTTCTATAAGAATTGTTTCCCGCGTGGAGCGAACTGCCTCAACCATGGCAGGCTCTACTGTGGTCTCTAAGGATTTACTCTGTGAAAACACGGCACTTTTACCAGAAGAACTCTGCTTTATTTAGAGGTGGAACACAAGCTGCATTTCACCCACACTGTACACCAAGGGTCTTTCCCCAAATGAATCTTCTATATGCAGGGTGTCCCGCCTGCAGCGAACTGCCACACAAAGGCAGGCACTAGTAAGGACTGTAAGCATTTCTTCTCCCAAAACACGCAGTTTTACCCGAAGAACTCTGCTTTAGTTGCAGGTGGAACACAAGCTGCATTTCACCCACACTGTACACAAAGGGCCCTTCCCTAAATGAATCCTCTATATGCAGATTGTCCCGCCTGCAGCGAACTGCCACAACGAAGGCAGGCACTAGTAAGGACTGTAGCATTTCCTCTCACAAAACACGCAGTTTTACCTGAAGAACTCTGATTTAGTTGCAGGTGGAACACAAGCAGCATTTCTCCCACTGTGTACTCTTTGGTCTCTTCCACGAATGAACTTCTATATGCAGGGTTTCCCACGTGGTGCGAACTGCTTCAACCACAGCAGGCTGTAGAGAGGACGGTAAGCATTTCCTCTTCCAAAACACGGCAGTTTTACCCAAAGAACTCTGCTTTAGTTGCAGGTGGAACACAAGCAGCATTTCTCCCACTGTGTGCATTCTGAGCTCCTCCACGAATGAACTCCTATATGCAGGGTTTCCCTCGTGGAGCTACTTGCCTCAAACAAGGCAGGCTCTAGCGAGGACTGTAAGCATTTCCTCTCCCTAAACACGCAGTTTTAACGGAAGAACCCTGCTGTAGTTGCAGGTGGAACACAAGCATCTTTTCTCCCACAGTGAACACAATGGGCACTTCCCCTAATGAACTTGTTCTATAAGAATGGTTTCCCACGTGGAGCGAACTGCCTCAACCATGGCAGGCTCTACTGTGGTCTCTAAGGATTTCCTCTCTGAAAACACGGCACTTTTACCCGAAGAATTCTGCTTTAGTTGCAGGTGGAACACAAGCTGCATTTCACCCACACTGTACACCAAGGGCCCTTCCCCAAATGAAGCTTCTATATGCAGGGTGTCCCGCCTGGAGCGAAGTGCCACACAAAGGCAGGGACTAGTAACGATTGTAAGCATTTCCTCTCCCAATACACGCAGTTTTACCAGAAGAACTCTGCTTTAGTTGCAGGTGGAACACAAGCTTCATTTCACCCACACTGTACACAAAGGGGCTTTCCCCAAATGAATCTTCTATATGCAGGGTGTACCACCTGCAGCGAACTGCCACACAAAGGCAGGCACTAGTAAGGACTGTAAGCATTTCCTCTCCCAAAACACGCAGTTTTACCCAAAGAACTCTGCTGTAATAGCAGGTGGAACACAAGCAGCATTTCTCCCACTGTGTACTCTCTGAGCTCCTCCACGAATGAACTCCTATATGCAGGGTTTCCCACGTGGAGCGAACTGCCTCAAACAAGGCAGGCTTTTGCGAGGACTGTTAGCATTTCCTCTCCCTAAACACGCAGTTTTAATGGAAGAACTCTGCTTTAGTTGCATGTGGAACACAAGCATCTATTCTCCCACAGTGTACACAAATGGCACGTCCCCTAATGAACTTGTTCTATAAGAATTGTTTCCCGCGTGGAGCGAACTGCCTCAACCATGGCAGGCTCTACTGTGGTCTCTAAGGATTTACTCTGTGAAAACACGGCACTTTTACCAGAAGAACTCTGCTTTATTTAGAGGTGGAACACAAGCTGCATTTCACCCACACTGTACACCAAGGGTCTTTCCCCAAATGAATCTTCTATATGCAGGGTGTCCCGCCTGCAGCGAACTGCCACACAAAGGCAGGCACTAGTAAGGACTGTAAGCATTTCTTCTCCCAAAACACGCAGTTTTACCCGAATAACTCTGCTTTAGTTGCAGGTGGAACACAAGCTGCATTTCACCCACACTGTACACAAAGGGCCCTTCCCTAAATGAATCCTCTATATGCAGATTGTCCCGCCTGCAGCGAACTGCCACAACGAAGGCAGGCACTAGTAAGGACTGTAGCATTTCCTCTCACAAAACACGCAGTTTTACCCGAAGAACTCTGATTTAGTTGCAGGTGGAACACAAGCAGCATTTCTCCCACTGTGTACTCTTTGGTCTCTTCCACGAATGAACTTCTATATGCAGGGTTTCCCACGTGGTGCGAACTGCTTCAACCACAGCAGGCTGTAGAGAGGACGGTAAGCATTTCCTCTTCCAAAACACGGCAGTTTTACCCAAAGAACTCTGCTTTAGTTGCAGGTGGAACACAAGCAGCATTTCTCCCACTGTGTACATTCTGAGCTCCTCCACGAATGAACTCCTATATGCAGGGTTTCCCTCGTGGAGCTACTTGCCTCAAACAAGGCAGGCTCTAGCGAGGACTGTAAGCATTTCCTCTCCCTAAACACGCAGTTTTAACGGAAGAACCCTGCTGTAGTTGCAGGTGGAACACAAGCATCTTTTCTCCCACAGTGAACACAATGGGCACTTCCCCTAATGAACTTGTTCTATAAGAATGGTTTCCCACGTGGAGCGAACTGCCTCAACCATGGCAGGCTCTACTGTGGTCTCTAAGGATTTCCTCTCTGAAAACACGGCACTTTTACCCGAAGAATTCTGCTTTAGTTGCAGGTGGAACACAAGCTGCATTTCACCCACACTGTACACCAAGGGCCCTTCCCCAAATGAAGCTTCTATATGCAGGGTGTCCCGCCTGGAGCGAAGTGCCACACAAAGGCAGGGACTAGTAACGATTGTAAGCATTTCCTCTCCCAATACACGCAGTTTTACCAGAAGAACTCTGCTTTAGTTGCAGGTGGAGCACAAGCTTCATTTCACCCACACTGTACACAAAGGGGCTTTCCCCAAATGAATCTTCTATATGCAGGGTGTACCACCTGCAGCGAACTGCCACACAAAGGCAGGCACTAGTAAGGACTGTAAGCATTTCCTCTCCCAAAACACGCAGTTTTACCCAAAGAACTCTGCTGTAATAGCAGGTGGAACACAAGCAGCATTTCTCCCACTGTGTACTCTCTGAGCTCCTCCACGAATGAACTCCTATATGCAGGGTTTCCCACGTGGAGCGAACTGCCTCAAACAA
Organism: Mesoplodon densirostris; assembly: GCF_025265405.1. NCBI lineage: Eukaryota > Metazoa > Chordata > Mammalia > Artiodactyla > Ziphiidae > Mesoplodon > Mesoplodon densirostris. The sequence continues at coordinate 86,803,277 of NC_082667.1, forward strand.
GGCAGGCTTTTGCGAGGACTGTTAGCATTTCCTCTCCCTAAACACGCAGTTTTAATGGAAGAACTCTGCTTTAGTTGCATGTGGAACACAAGCATCTATTCTCCCACAGTGTACACAAATGGCACGTCCCCTAATGAACTTGTTCTATAAGAATTGTTTCCCGCGTGGAGCGAACTGCCTCAACCATGGCAGGCTCTACTGTGGTCTCTAAGGATTTACTCTGTGAAAACACGGCACTTTTACCAGAAGAACTCTGCTTTATTTAGAGGTGGAACACAAGCTGCATTTCACCCACACTGTACACCAAGGGTCTTTCCCCAAATGAATCTTCTATATGCAGGGTGTCCCGCCTGCAGCGAACTGCCACACAAAGGCAGGCACTAGTAAGGACTGTAAGCATTTCTTCTCCCAAAACACGCAGTTTTACCCGAAGAACTCTGCTTTAGTTGCAGGTGGAACACAAGCTGCATTTCACCCACACTGTACACAAAGGGCCCTTCCCTAAATGAATCCTCTATATGCAGATTGTCCCGCCTGCAGCGAACTGCCACAACGAAGGCAGGCACTAGTAAGGACTGTAGCATTTCCTCTCACAAAACACGCAGTTTTACCTGAAGAACTCTGATTTAGTTGCAGGTGGAACACAAGCAGCATTTCTCCCACTGTGTACTCTTTGGTCTCTTCCACGAATGAACTTCTATATGCAGGGTTTCCCACGTGGTGCGAACTGCTTCAACCACAGCAGGCTGTAGAGAGGACGGTAAGCATTTCCTCTTCCAAAACACGGCAGTTTTACCCAAAGAACTCTGCTTTAGTTGCAGGTGGAACACAAGCAGCATTTCTCCCACTGTGTACATTCTGAGCTCCTCCACGAATGAACTCCTATATGCAGGGTTTCCCTCGTGGAGCTACTTGCCTCAAACAAGGCAGGCTCTAGCGAGGACTGTAAGCATTTCCTCTCCCTAAACACGCAGTTTTAACGGAAGAACCCTGCTGTAGTTGCAGGTGGAACACAAGCATCTTTTCTCCCACAGTGAACACAATGGGCACTTCCCCTAATGAACTTGTTCTATAAGAATGGTTTCCCACGTGGAGCGAACTGCCTCAACCATGGCAGGCTCTACTGTGGTCTCTAAGGATTTCCTCTCTGAAAACACGGCACTTTTACCCGAAGAATTCTGCTTTAGTTGCAGGTGGAACACAAGCTGCATTTCACCCACACTGTACACCAAGGGCCCTTCCCCAAATGAAGCTTCTATATGCAGGGTGTCCCGCCTGGAGCGAAGTGCCACACAAAGGCAGGGACTAGTAACGATTGTAAGCATTTCCTCTCCCAATACACGCAGTTTTACCAGAAGAACTCTGCTTTAGTTGCAGGTGGAGCACAAGCTTCATTTCACCCACACTGTACACAAAGGGGCTTTCCCCAAATGAATCTTCTATATGCAGGGTGTACCACCTGCAGCGAACTGCCACACAAAGGCAGGCACTAGTAAGGACTGTAAGCATTTCCTCTCCCAAAACACGCAGTTTTACCCAAAGAACTCTGCTGTAATAGCAGGTGGAACACAAGCAGCATTTCTCCCACTGTGTACTCTCTGAGCTCCTCCACGAATGAACTCCTATATGCAGGGTTTCCCACGTGGAGCGAACTGCCTCAAACAAGGCAGGCTTTTGCGAGGACTGTTAGCATTTCCTCTCCCTAAACACGCAGTTTTAATGGAAGAACTCTGCTTTAGTTGCATGTGGAACACAAGCATCTATTCTCCCACAGTGTACACAAATGGCACGTCCCCTAATGAACTTGTTCTATAAGAATTGTTTCCCGCGTGGAGCGAACTGCCTCAACCATGGCAGGCTCTACTGTGGTCTCTAAGGATTTACTCTGTGAAAACACGGCACTTTTACCAGAAGAACTCTGCTTTATTTAGAGGTGGAACACAAGCTGCATTTCACCCACACTGTACACCAAGGGTCTTTCCCCAAATGAATCTTCTATATGCAGGGTGTCCCGCCTGCAGCGAACTGCCACACAAAGGCAGGCACTAGTAAGGACTGTAAGCATTTCTTCTCCCAAAACACGCAGTTTTACCCGAAGAACTCTGCTTTAGTTGCAGGTGGAACACAAGCTGCATTTCACCCACACTGTACACAAAGGGCCCTTCCCTAAATGAATCCTCTATATGCAGAGTGTCCCGCCTGCAGCGAACTGCCACAACGAAGGCAGGCACTAGTAAGGACTGTAGCATTTCCTCTCACAAAACACGCAGTTTTACCCGAAGAACTCTGATTTAGTTGCAGGTGGAACACAAGCAGCATTTCTCCCACTGTGTACTCTTTGGTCTCTTCCACGAATGAACTTCTATATGCAGGGTTTCCCACGTGGTGCGAACTGCTTCAACCACAGCAGGCTGTAGAGAGGACGGTAAGCATTTCCTCTTCCAAAACACGGCAGTTTTACCCAAAGAACTCTGCTTTAGTTGCAGGTGGAACACAAGCAGCATTTCTCCCACTGTGTACATTCTGAGCTCCTCCACGAATGAACTCCTATATGCAGGGTTTCCCTCGTGGAGCTACTTGCCTCAAACAAGGCAGGCTCTAGCGAGGACTGTAAGCATTTCCTCTCCCTAAACACGCAGTTTTAACGGAAGAACCCTGCTGTAGTTGCAGGTGGAACACAAGCATCTTTTCTCCCACAGTGAACACAATGGGCACTTCCCCTAATGAACTTGTTCTATAAGAATGGTTTCCCACGTGGAGCGAACTGCCTCAACCATGGCAGGCTCTACTGTGGTCTCTAAGGATTTCCTCTCTGAAAACACGGCACTTTTACCCGAAGAATTCTGCTTTAGTTGCAGGTGGAACACAAGCTGCATTTCACCCACACTGTACACCAAGGGCCCTTCCCCAAATGAAGCTTCTATATGCAGGGTGTCCCGCCTGGAGCGAAGTGCCACACAAAGGCAGGGACTAGTAACGATTGTAAGCATTTCCTCTCCCAATACACGCAGTTTTACCCAAAGAACTCTGCTGTAATAGCAGGTGGAACACAAGCAGCATTTCTCCCACTGTGTACTCTCTGAGCTCCTCCACGAATGAACTCCTATATGCAGGGTTTCCCACGTGGAGCGAACTGCCTCTAACAAGGCAGGCTTTTGCGAGGACTGTTAGCATTTCCTCTCCCTAAACACGCAGTTTTAATGGAAGAACTCTGCTTTAGTTGCATGTGGAACACAAGCATCTATTCTCCCACAGTGTACACAAATGGCACGTCCCCTAATGAACTTGTTCTATAAGAATTGTTTCCCGCGTGGAGCGAACTGCCTCAACCATGGCAGGCTCTACTGTGGTCTCTAAGGATTTACTCTGTGAAAACACGGCACTTTTACCAGAAGAACTCTGCTTTATTTAGAGGTGGAACACAAGCTGCATTTCACCCACACTGTACACCAAGGGTCTTTCCCCAAATGAATCTTCTATATGCAGGGTGTCCCGCCTGCAGCGAACTGCCACACAAAGGCAGGCACTAGTAAGGACTGTAAGCATTTCTTCTCCCAAAACACGCAGTTTTACCCGAAGAACTCTGCTTTAGTTGCAGGTGGAACACAAGCTGCATTTCACCCACACTGTACACAAAGGGCCCTTCCCTAAATGAATCCTCTATATGCAGAGTGTCCCGCCTGCAGCGAACTGCCACAACGAAGGCAGGCACTAGTAAGGACTGTAGCATTTCCTCTCACAAAACACGCAGTTTTACCCGAAGAACTCTGATTTAGTTGCAGGTGGAACACAAGCAGCATTTCTCCCACTGTGTACTCTTTGGTCTCTTCCACGAATGAACTTCTATATGCAGGGTTTCCCACGTGGTGCGAACTGCTTCAACCACAGCAGGCTGTAGAGAGGACGGTAAGCATTTCCTCTTCCAAAACACGGCAGTTTTACCCAAAGAACTCTGCTTTAGTTGCAGGTGGAACACAAGCAGCATTTCTCCCACTGTGTACATTCTGAGCTCCTCCACGAATGAACTCCTATATGCAGGGTTTCCCTCGTGGAGCTACTTGCCTCAAACAAGGCAGGCTCTAGCGAGGACTGTAAGCATTTCCTCTCCCTAAACACGCAGTTTTAACGGAAGAACCCTGCTGTAGTTGCAGGTGGAACACAAGCATCTTTTCTCCCACAGTGAACACAATGGGCACTTCCCCTAATGAACTTGTTCTATAAGAATGGTTTCCCACGTGGAGCGAACTGCCTCAACCATGGCAGGCTCTACTGTGGTCTCTAAGGATTTCCTCTCTGAAAACACGGCACTTTTACCCGAAGAATTCTGCTTTAGTTGCAGGTGGAACACAAGCTGCATTTCACCCACACTGTACACCAAGGGCCCTTCCCCAAATGAAGCTTCTATATGCAGGGTGTCCCGCCTGGAGCGAAGTGCCACACAAAGGCAGGGACTAGTAACGATTGTAAGCATTTCCTCTCCCAATACACGCAGTTTTACCAGAAGAACTCTGCTTTAGTTGCAGGTGGAACACAAGCTTCATTTCACCCACACTGTACACAAAGGGGCTTTCCCCAAATGAATCTTCTATATGCAGGGTGTACCACCTGCAGCGAACTGCCACACAAAGGCAGGCACTAGTAAGGACTGTAAGCATTTCCTCTCCCAAAACACGCAGTTTTACCCAAAGAACTCTGCTGTAATAGCAGGTGGAACACAAGCAGCATTTCTCCCACTGTGTACTCTCTGAGCTCCTCCACGAATGAACTCCTATATGCAGGGTTTCCCACGTGGAGCGAACTGCCTCTAACAAGGCAGGCTTTTGCGAGGACTGTTAGCATTTCCTCTCCCTAAACACGCAGTTTTAATGGAAGAACTCTGCTTTAGTTGCATGTGGAACACAAGCATCTATTCTCCCACAGTGTACACAAATGGCACGTCCCCTAATGAACTTGTTCTATAAGAATTGTTTCCCGCGTGGAGCGAACTGCCTCAACCATGGCAGGCTCTACTGTGGTCTCTAAGGATTTTCTCTGTGAAAACACGGCACTTTTACCAGAAGAACTCTGCTTTATTTAGAGGTGGAACACAAGCTGCATTTCACCCACACTGTACACCAAGGGTCTTTCCCCAAATGAATCTTCTATATGCAGGGTGTCCCGCCTGCAGCGAACTGCCACACAAAGGCAGGCACTAGTAAGGACTGTAAGCATTTCTTCTCCCAAAACACGCAGTTTTACCCGAAGAACTCTGCTTTAGTTGCAGGTGGAACACAAGCTGCATTTCACCCACACTGTACACAAAGGGCCCTTCCCTAAATGAATCCTCTATATGCAGAGTGTCCCGCCTGCAGCGAACTGCCACAACGAAGGCAGGCACTAGTAAGGACTGTAGCATTTCCTCTCACAAAACACGCAGTTTTACCCGAAGAACTCTGATTTAGTTGCAGGTGGAACACAAGCAGCATTTCTCCCACTGTGTACTCTTTGGTCTCTTCCACGAATGAACTTCTATATGCAGGGTTTCCCACGTGGTGCGAACTGCTTCAACCACAGCAGGCTGTAGAGAGGACGGTAAGCATTTCCTCTTCCAAAACACGGCAGTTTTACCCAAAGAACTCTGCTTTAGTTGCAGGTGGAACACAAGCAGCATTTCTCCCACTGTGTGCATTCTGAGCTCCTCCACGAATGAACTCCTATATGCAGGGTTTCCCTCGTGGAGCTACTTGCCTCAAACAAGGCAGGCTCTAGCGAGGACTGTAAGCATTTCCTCTCCCTAAACACGCAGTTTTAACGGAAGAACCCTGCTGTAGTTGCAGGTGGAACACAAGCATCTTTTCTCCCACAGTGAACACAATGGGCACTTCCCCTAATGAACTTGTTCTATAAGAATGGTTTCCCACGTGGAGCGAACTGCCTCAACCATGGCAGGCTCTACTGTGGTCTCTAAGGATTTCCTCTCTGAAAACACGGCACTTTTACCCGAAGAATTCTGCTTTAGTTGCAGGTGGAACACAAGCTGCATTTCACCCACACTGTACACCAAGGGCCCTTCCCCAAATGAAGCTTCTATATGCAGGGTGTCCCGCCTGGAGCGAAGTGCCACACAAAGGCAGGGACTAGTAACGATTGTAAGCATTTCCTCTCCCAATACACGCAGTTTTACCCAAAGAACTCTGCTGTAATAGCAGGTGGAACACAAGCAGCATTTCTCCCACTGTGTACTCTCTGAGCTCCTCCACGAATGAACTCCTATATGCAGGGTTTCCCACGTGGAGCGAACTGCCTCTAACAAGGCAGGCTTTTGCGAGGACTGTTAGCATTTCCTCTCCCTAAACACGCAGTTTTAATGGAAGAACTCTGCTTTAGTTGCATGTGGAACACAAGCATCTATTCTCCCACAGTGTACACAAATGGCACGTCCCCTAATGAACTTGTTCTATAAGAATTGTTTCCCGCGTGGAGCGAACTGCCTCAACCATGGCAGGCTCTACTGTGGTCTCTAAGGATTTACTCTGTGAAAACACGGCACTTTTACCAGAAGAACTCTGCTTTATTTAGAGGTGGAACACAAGCTGCATTTCACCCACACTGTACACCAAGGGTCTTTCCCCAAATGAATCTTCTATATGCAGGGTGTCCCGCCTGCAGCGAACTGCCACACAAAGGCAGGCACTAGTAAGGACTGTAAGCATTTCTTCTCCCAAAACACGCAGTTTTACCCGAAGAACTCTGCTTTAGTTGCAGGTGGAACACAAGCTGCATTTCACCCACACTGTACACAAAGGGCCCTTCCCTAAATGAATCCTCTATATGCAGATTGTCCCGCCTGCAGCGAACTGCCACAACGAAGGCAGGCACTAGTAAGGACTGTAGCATTTCCTCTCACAAAACACGCAGTTTTACCCGAAGAACTCTGATTTAGTTGCAGGTGGAACACAAGCAGCATTTCTCCCACTGTGTACTCTTTGGTCTCTTCCACGAATGAACTTCTATATGCAGGGTTTCCCACGTGGTGCGAACTGCTTCAACCACAGCAGGCTGTAGAGAGGACGGTAAGCATTTCCTCTTCCAAAACACGGCAGTTTTACCCAAAGAACTCTGCTTTAGTTGCAGGTGGAACACAAGCAGCATTTCTCCCACTGTGTACATTCTGAGCTCCTCCACGAATGAACTCCTATATGCAGGGTTTCCCTCGTGGAGCTACTTGCCTCAAACAAGGCAGGCTCTAGCGAGGACTGTAAGCATTTCCTCTCCCTAAACACGCAGTTTTAACGGAAGAACCCTGCTGTAGTTGCAGGTGGAACACAAGCATCTTTTCTCCCACAGTGAACACAATGGGCACTTCCCCTAATGAACTTGTTCTATAAGAATGGTTTCCCACGTGGAGCGAACTGCCTCAACCATGGCAGGCTCTACTGTGGTCTCTAAGGATTTCCTCTCTGAAAACACGGCACTTTTACCCGAAGAATTCTGCTTTAGTTGCAGGTGGAACACAAGCTGCATTTCACCCACACTGTACACCAAGGGCCCTTCCCCAAATGAAGCTTCTATATGCAGGGTGTCCCGCCTGGAGCGAAGTGCCACACAAAGGCAGGGACTAGTAACGATTGTAAGCATTTCCTCTCCCAATACACGCAGTTTTACCAGAAGAACTCTGCTTTAGTTGCAGGTGGAACACAAGCTTCATTTCACCCACACTGTACACAAAGGGGCTTTCCCCAAATGAATCTTCTATATGCAGGGTGTACCACCTGCAGCGAACTGCCACACAAAGGCAGGCACTAGTAAGGACTGTAAGCATTTCCTCTCCCAAAACACGCAGTTTTACCCAAAGAACTCTGCTGTAATAGCAGGTGGAACACAAGCAGCATTTCTCCCACTGTGTACTCTCTGAGCTCCTCCACGAATGAACTCCTATATGCAGGGTTTCCCACGTGGAGCGAACTGCCTCTAACAAGGCAGGCTTTTGCGAGGACTGTTAGCATTTCCTCTCCCTAAACACGCAGTTTTAATGGAAGAACTCTGCTTTAGTTGCATGTGGAACACAAGCATCTATTCTCCCACAGTGTACACAAATGGCACGTCCCCTAATGAACTTGTTCTATAAGAATTGTTTCCCGCGTGGAGCGAACTGCCTCAACCATGGCAGGCTCTACTGTGGTCTCTAAGGATTTTCTCTGTGAAAACACGGCACTTTTACCAGAAGAACTCTGCTTTATTTAGAGGTGGAACACAAGCTGCATTTCACCCACACTGTACACCAAGGGTCTTTCCCCAAATGAATCTTCTATATGCAGGGTGTCCCGCCTGCAGCGAACTGCCACACAAAGGCAGGCACTAGTAAGGACTGTAAGCATTTCTTCTCCCAAAACACGCAGTTTTACCCGAAGAACTCTGCTTTAGTTGCAGGTGGAACACAAGCTGCATTTCACCCACACTGTACACAAAGGGCCCTTCCCTAAATGAATCCTCTATATGCAGATTGTCCCGCCTGCAGCGAACTGCCACAACGAAGGCAGGCACTAGTAAGGACTGTAGCATTTCCTCTCACAAAACACGCAGTTTTACCCGAAGAACTCTGATTTAGTTGCAGGTGGAACACAAGCAGCATTTCTCCCACTGTGTACTCTTTGGTCTCTTCCACGAATGAACTTCTATATGCAGGGTTTCCCACGTGGTGCGAACTGCTTCAACCACAGCAGGCTGTAGAGAGGACGGTAAGCATTTCCTCTTCCAAAACACGGCAGTTTTACCCAAAGAACTCTGCTTTAGTTGCAGGTGGAACACAAGCAGCATTTCTCCCACTGTGTGCATTCTGAGCTCCTCCACGAATGAACTCCTATATGCAGGGTTTCCCTCGTGGAGCTACTTGCCTCAAACAAGGCAGGCTCTAGCGAGGACTGTAAGCATTTCCTCTCCCTAAACACGCAGTTTTAACGGAAGAACCCTGCTGTAGTTGCAGGTGGAACACAAGCATCTTTTCTCCCACAGTGAACACAATGGGCACTTCCCCTAATGAACTTGTTCTATAAGAATGGTTTCCCACGTGGAGCGAACTGCCTCAACCATGGCAGGCTCTACTGTGGTCTCTAAGGATTTCCTCTCTGAAAACACGGCACTTTTACCCGAAGAATTCTGCTTTAGTTGCAGGTGGAACACAAGCTGCATTTCACCCACACTGTACACCAAGGGCCCTTCCCCAAATGAAGCTTCTATATGCAGGGTGTCCCGCCTGGAGCGAAGTGCCACACAAAGGCAGGGACTAGTAACGATTGTAAGCATTTCCTCTCCCAATACACGCAGTTTTACCCAAAGAACTCTGCTGTAATAGCAGGTGGAACACAAGCAGCATTTCTCCCACTGTGTACTCTCTGAGCTCCTCCACGAATGAACTCCTATATGCAGGGTTTCCCACGTGGAGCGAACTGCCTCTAACAAGGCAGGCTTTTGCGAGGACTGTTAGCATTTCCTCTCCCTAAACACGCAGTTTTAATGGAAGAACTCTGCTTTAGTTGCATGTGGAACACAAGCATCTATTCTCCCACAGTGTACACAAATGGCACGTCCCCTAATGAACTTGTTCTATAAGAATTGTTTCCCGCGTGGAGCGAACTGCCTCAACCATGGCAGGCTCTACTGTGGTCTCTAAGGATTTACTCTGTGAAAACACGGCACTTTTACCAGAAGAACTCTGCTTTATTTAGAGGTGGAACACAAGCTGCATTTCACCCACACTGTACACCAAGGGTCTTTCCCCAAATGAATCTTCTATATGCAGGGTGTCCCGCCTGCAGCGAACTGCCACACAAAGGCAGGCACTAGTAAGGACTGTAAGCATTTCTTCTCCCAAAACACGCAGTTTTACCCGAAGAACTCTGCTTTAGTTGCAGGTGGAACACAAGCTGCATTTCACCCACACTGTACACAAAGGGCCCTTCCCTAAATGAATCCTCTATATGCAGATTGTCCCGCCTGCAGCGAACTGCCACAACGAAGGCAGGCACTAGTAAGGACTGTAGCATTTCCTCTCACAAAACACGCAGTTTTACCCGAAGAACTCTGATTTAGTTGCAGGTGGAACACAAGCAGCATTTCTCCCACTGTGTACTCTTTGGTCTCTTCCACGAATGAACTTCTATATGCAGGGTTTCCCACGTGGTGCGAACTGCTTCAACCACAGCAGGCTGTAGAGAGGACGGTAAGCATTTCCTCTTCCAAAACACGGCAGTTTTACCCAAAGAACTCTGCTTTAGTTGCAGGTGGAACACAAGCAGCATTTCTCCCACTGTGTACATTCTGAGCTCCTCCACGAATGAACTCCTATATGCAGGGTTTCCCTCGTGGAGCTACTTGCCTCAAACAAGGCAGGCTCTAGCGAGGACTGTAAGCATTTCCTCTCCCTAAACACGCAGTTTTAACGGAAGAACCCTGCTGTAGTTGCAGGTGGAACACAAGCATCTTTTCTCCCACAGTGAACACAATGGGCACTTCCCCTAATGAACTTGTTCTATAAGAATGGTTTCCCACGTGGAGCGAACTGCCTCAACCATGGCAGGCTCTACTGTGGTCTCTAAGGATTTCCTCTCTGAAAACACGGCACTTTTACCCGAAGAATTCTGCTTTAGTTGCAGGTGGAACACAAGCTGCATTTCACCCACACTGTACACCAAGGGCCCTTCCCCAAATGAAGCTTCTATATGCAGGGTGTCCCGCCTGGAGCGAAGTGCCACACAAAGGCAGGGACTAGTAACGATTGTAAGCATTTCCTCTCCCAATACACGCAGTTTTACCAGAAGAACTCTGCTTTAGTTGCAGGTGGAACACAAGCTTCATTTCACCCACACTGTACACAAAGGGGCTTTCCCCAAATGAATCTTCTATATGCAGGGTGTACCACCTGCAGCGAACTGCCACACAAAGGCAGGCACTAGTAAGGACTGTAAGCATTTCCTCTCCCAAAACACGCAGTTTTACCCAAAGAACTCTGCTGTAAGAGCAGGTGGAACACAAGCAGCATTTCTCCCACTGTGTACTCTCTGAGCTCCTCCACGAATGAACTCCTATATGCAGGGTTTCCCACGTGGAGCGAACTGCCTCTAACAAGGCAGGCTTTTGCGAGGACTGTTAGCATTTCCTCTCCCTAAACACGCAGTTTTAATGGAAGAACTCTGCTTTAGTTGCATGTGGAACACAAGCATCTATTCTCCCACAGTGTACACAAATGGCACGTCCCCTAATGAACTTGTTCTATAAGAATTGTTTCCCGCGTGGAGCGAACTGCCTCAACCATGGCAGGCTCTACTGTGGTCTCTAAGGATTTTCTCTGTGAAAACACGGCACTTTTACCAGAAGAACTCTGCTTTATTTAGAGGTGGAACACAAGCTGCATTTCACCCACACTGTACACCAAGGGTCTTTCCCCAAATGAATCTTCTATATGCAGGGTGTCCCGCCTGCAGCGAACTGCCACACAAAGGCAGGCACTAGTAAGGACTGTAAGCATTTCTTCTCCCAAAACACGCAGTTTTACCCGAAGAACTCTGCTTTAGTTGCAGGTGGAACACAAGCTGCATTTCACCCACACTGTACACAAAGGGCCCTTCCCTAAATGAATCCTCTATATGCAGATTGTCCCGCCTGCAGCGAACTGCCACAACGAAGGCAGGCACTAGTAAGGACTGTAGCATTTCCTCTCACAAAACACGCAGTTTTACCCGAAGAACTCTGATTTAGTTGCAGGTGGAACACAAGCAGCATTTCTCCCACTGTGTACTCTTTGGTCTCTTCCACGAATGAACTTCTATATGCAGGGTTTCCCACGTGGTGCGAACTGCTTCAACCACAGCAGGCTGTAGAGAGGACGGTAAGCATTTCCTCTTCCAAAACACGGCAGTTTTACCCAAAGAACTCTGCTTTAGTTGCAGGTGGAACACAAGCAGCATTTCTCCCACTGTGTGCATTCTGAGCTCCTCCACGAATGAACTCCTATATGCAGGGTTTCCCTCGTGGAGCTACTTGCCTCAAACAAGGCAGGCTCTAGCGAGGACTGTAAGCATTTCCTCTCCCTAAACACGCAGTTTTAACGGAAGAACCCTGCTGTAGTTGCAGGTGGAACACAAGCATCTTTTCTCCCACAGTGAACACAATGGGCACTTCCCCTAATGAACTTGTTCTATAAGAATGGTTTCCCACGTGGAGCGAACTGCCTCAACCATGGCAGGCTCTACTGTGGTCTCTAAGGATTTCCTCTCTGAAAACACGGCACTTTTACCCGAAGAATTCTGCTTTAGTTGCAGGTGGAACACAAGCTGCATTTCACCCACACTGTACACCAAGGGCCCTTCCCCAAATGAAGCTTCTATATGCAGGGTGTCCCGCCTGGAGCGAAGTGCCACACAAAGGCAGGGACTAGTAACGATTGTAAGCATTTCCTCTCCCAATACACGCAGTTTTACCAGAAGAACTCTGCTTTAGTTGCAGGTGGAACACAAGCTTCATTTCACCCACACTGTACACAAAGGGGCTTTCCCCAAATGAATCTTCTATATGCAGGGTGTACCACCTGCAGCGAACTGCCACACAAAGGCAGGCACTAGTAAGGACTGTAAGCATTTCCTCTCCCAAAACACGCAGTTTTACCCAAAGAACTCTGCTGTAATAGCAGGTGGAACACAAGCAGCATTTCTCCCACTGTGTACTCTCTGAGCTCCTCCACGAATGAACTCCTATATGCAGGGTTTCCCACGTGGAGCGAACTGCCTCAAACAAGGCAGGCTTTTGCGAGGACTGTTAGCATTTCCTCTCCCTAAACACGCAGTTTTAATGGAAGAACTCTGCTTTAGTTGCATGTGGAACACAAGCATCTATTCTCCCACAGTGTACACAAATGGCACGTCCCCTAATGAACTTGTTCTATAAGAATTGTTTCCCGCGTGGAGCGAACTGCCTCAACCATGGCAGGCTCTACTGTGGTCTCTAAGGATTTTCTCTGTGAAAACACGGCACTTTTACCAGAAGAACTCTGCTTTATTTAGAGGTGGAACACAAGCTGCATTTCACCCACACTGTACACCAAGGGTCTTTCCCCAAATGAATCTTCTATATGCAGGGTGTCCCGCCTGCAGCGAACTGCCACACAAAGGCAGGCACTAGTAAGGACTGTAAGCATTTCTTCTCCCAAAACACGCAGTTTTACCCGAAGAACTCTGCTTTAGTTGCAGGTGGAACACAAGCTGCATTTCACCCACACTGTACACAAAGGGCCCTTCCCTAAATGAATCCTCTATATGCAGATTGTCCCGCCTGCAGCGAACTGCCACAACGAAGGCAGGCACTAGTAAGGACTGTAGCATTTCCTCTCACAAAACACGCAGTTTTACCTGAAGAACTCTGATTTAGTTGCAGGTGGAACACAAGCAGCATTTCTCCCACTGTGTACTCTTTGGTCTCTTCCACGAATGAACTTCTATATGCAGGGTTTCCCACGTGGTGCGAACTGCTTCAACCACAGCAGGCTGTAGAGAGGACGGTAAGCATTTCCTCTTCCAAAACACGGCAGTTTTACCCAAAGAACTCTGCTTTAGTTGCAGGTGGAACACAAGCAGCATTTCTCCCACTGTGTGCATTCTGAGCTCCTCCACGAATGAACTCCTATATGCAGGGTTTCCCTCGTGGAGCTACTTGCCTCAAACAAGGCAGGCTCTAGCGAGGACTGTAAGCATTTCCTCTCCCTAAACACGCAGTTTTAACGGAAGAACCCTGCTGTAGTTGCAGGTGGAACACAAGCATCTTTTCTCCCACAGTGAACACAATGGGCACTTCCCCTAATGAACTTGTTCTATAAGAATGGTTTCCCACGTGGAGCGAACTGCCTCAACCATGGCAGGCTCTACTGTGGTCTCTAAGGATTTCCTCTCTGAAAACACGGCACTTTTACCCGAAGAATTCTGCTTTAGTTGCAGGTGGAACACAAGCTGCATTTCACCCACACTGTACACCAAGGGCCCTTCCCCAAATGAAGCTTCTATATGCAGGGTGTCCCGCCTGGAGCGAAGTGCCACACAAAGGCAGGGACTAGTAACGATTGTAAGCATTTCCTCTCCCAATACACGCAGTTTTACCAGAAGAACTCTGCTTTAGTTGCAGGTGGAACACAAGCTTCATTTCACCCACACTGTACACAAAGGGGCTTTCCCCAAATGAATCTTCTATATGCAGGGTGTACCACCTGCAGCGAACTGCCACACAAAGGCAGGCACTAGTAAGGACTGTAAGCATTTCCTCTCCCAAAACACGCAGTTTTACCCAAAGAACTCTGCTGTAATAGCAGGTGGAACACAAGCAGCATTTCTCCCACTGTGTACTCTCTGAGCTCCTCCACGAATGAACTCCTATATGCAGGGTTTCCCACGTGGAGCGAACTGCCTCAAACAAGGCAGGCTTTTGCGAGGACTGTTAGCATTTCCTCTCCCTAAACACGCAGTTTTAATGGAAGAACTCTGCTTTAGTTGCATGTGGAACACAAGCATCTATTCTCCCACAGTGTACACAAATGGCACGTCCCCTAATGAACTTGTTCTATAAGAATTGTTTCCCGCGTGGAGCGAACTGCCTCAACCATGGCAGGCTCTACTGTGGTCTCTAAGGATTTACTCTGTGAAAACACGGCACTTTTACCAGAAGAACTCTGCTTTATTTAGAGGTGGAACACAAGCTGCATTTCACCCACACTGTACACCAAGGGTCTTTCCCCAAATGAATCTTCTATATGCAGGGTGTCCCGCCTGCAGCGAACTGCCACACAAAGGCAGGCACTAGTAAGGACTGTAAGCATTTCTTCTCCCAAAACACGCAGTTTTACCCGAAGAACTCTGCTTTAGTTGCAGGTGGAACACAAGCTGCATTTCACCCACACTGTACACAAAGGGCCCTTCCCTAAATGAATCCTCTATATGCAGAGTGTCCCGCCTGCAGCGAACTGCCACAACGAAGGCAGGCACTAGTAAGGACTGTAGCATTTCCTCTCACAAAACACGCAGTTTTACCCGAAGAACTCTGATTTAGTTGCAGGTGGAACACAAGCAGCATTTCTCCCACTGTGTACTCTTTGGTCTCTTCCACGAATGAACTTCTATATGCAGGGTTTCCCACGTGGTGCGAACTGCTTCAACCACAGCAGGCTGTAGAGAGGACGGTAAGCATTTCCTCTTCCAAAACACGGCAGTTTTACCCAAAGAACTCTGCTTTAGTTGCAGGTGGAACACAAGCAGCATTTCTCCCACTGTGTACATTCTGAGCTCCTCCACGAATGAACTCCTATATGCAGGGTTTCCCTCGTGGAGCTACTTGCCTCAAACAAGGCAGGCTCTAGCGAGGACTGTAAGCATTTCCTCTCCCTAAACACGCAGTTTTAACGGAAGAACCCTGCTGTAGTTGCAGGTGGAACACAAGCATCTTTTCTCCCACAGTGAACACAATGGGCACTTCCCCTAATGAACTTGTTCTATAAGAATGGTTTCCCACGTGGAGCGAACTGCCTCAACCATGGCAGGCTCTACTGTGGTCTCTAAGGATTTCCTCTCTGAAAACACGGCACTTTTACCCGAAGAATTCTGCTTTAGTTGCAGGTGGAACACAAGCTGCATTTCACCCACACTGTACACCAAGGGCCCTTCCCCAAATGAAGCTTCTATATGCAGGGTGTCCCGCCTGGAGCGAAGTGCCACACAAAGGCAGGGACTAGTAACGATTGTAAGCATTTCCTCTCCCAATACACGCAGTTTTACCAGAAGAACTCTGCTTTAGTTGCAGGTGGAGCACAAGCTTCATTTCACCCACACTGTACACAAAGGGGCTTTCCCCAAATGAATCTTCTATATGCGGGGTGTACCACCTGCAGCGAACTGCCACACAAAGGCAGGCACTAGTAAGGACTGTAAGCATTTCCTCTCCCAAAACACGCAGTTTTACCCAAAGAACTCTGCTGTAATAGCAGGTGGAACACAAGCAGCATTTCTCCCACTGTGTACTCTCTGAGCTCCTCCACGAATGAACTCCTATATGCAGGGTTTCCCACGTGGAGCGAACTGCCTCAAACAAGGCAGGCTTTTGCGAGGACTGTTAGCATTTCCTCTCCCTAAACACGCAGTTTTAATGGAAGAACTCTGCTTTAGTTGCATGTGGAACACAAGCATCTATTCTCCCACAGTGTACACAAATGGCACGTCCCCTAATGAACTTGTTCTATAAGAATTGTTTCCCGCGTGGAGCGAACTGCCTCAACCATGGCAGGCTCTACTGTGGTCTCTAAGGATTTACTCTGTGAAAACACGGCACTTTTACCAGAAGAACTCTGCTTTATTTAGAGGTGGAACACAAGCTGCATTTCACCCACACTGTACACCAAGGGTCTTTCCCCAAATGAATCTTCTATATGCAGGGTGTCCCGCCTGCAGCGAACTGCCACACAAAGGCAGGCACTAGTAAGGACTGTAAGCATTTCTTCTCCCAAAACACGCAGTTTTACCCGAAGAACTCTGCTTTAGTTGCAGGTGGAACACAAGCTGCATTTCACCCACACTGTACACAAAGGGCCCTTCCCTAAATGAATCCTCTATATGCAGAGTGTCCCGCCTGCAGCGAACTGCCACAACGAAGGCAGGCACTAGTAAGGACTGTAGCATTTCCTCTCACAAAACACGCAGTTTTACCCGAAGAACTCTGATTTAGTTGCAGGTGGAACACAAGCAGCATTTCTCCCACTGTGTACTCTTTGGTCTCTTCCACGAATGAACTTCTATATGCAGGGTTTCCCACGTGGTGCGAACTGCTTCAACCACAGCAGGCTGTAGAGAGGACGGTAAGCATTTCCTCTTCCAAAACACGGCAGTTTTACCCAAAGAACTCTGCTTTAGTTGCAGGTGGAACACAAGCAGCATTTCTCCCACTGTGTACATTCTGAGCTCCTCCACGAATGAACTCCTATATGCAGGGTTTCCCTCGTGGAGCTACTTGCCTCAAACAAGGCAGGCTCTAGCGAGGACTGTAAGCATTTCCTCTCCCTAAACACGCAGTTTTAACGGAAGAACCCTGCTGTAGTTGCAGGTGGAACACAAGCATCTTTTCTCCCACAGTGAACACAATGGGCACTTCCCCTAATGAACTTGTTCTATAAGAATGGTTTCCCACGTGGAGCGAACTGCCTCAACCATGGCAGGCTCTACTGTGGTCTCTAAGGATTTCCTCTCTGAAAACACGGCACTTTTACCCGAAGAATTCTGCTTTAGTTGCAGGTGGAACACAAGCTGCATTTCACCCACACTGTACACCAAGGGCCCTTCCCCAAATGAAGCTTCTATATGCAGGGTGTCCCGCCTGGAGCGAAGTGCCACACAAAGGCAGGGACTAGTAACGATTGTAAGCATTTCCTCTCCCAATACACGCAGTTTTACCCGAAGAACTCTGCTTTAGTTGCAGGTGGAACACAAGCTTCATTTCACCCACACTGTACACAAAGGGGCTTTCCCCAAATGAATCTTCTATATGCAGGGTGTACCACCTGCAGCGAACTGCCACACAAAGGCAGGCACTAGTAAGGACTGTAAGCATTTCCTCTCCCAAAACACGCAGTTTTACCCAAAGAACTCTGCTGTAATAGCAGGTGGAACACAAGCAGCATTTCTCCCACTGTGTACTCTCTGAGCTCCTCCACGAATGAACTCCTATATGCAGGGTTTCCCACGTGGAGCGAACTGCCTCTAACAAGGCAGGCTTTTGCGAGGACTGTTAGCATTTCCTCTCCCTAAACACGCAGTTTTAATGGAAGAACTCTGCTTTAGTTGCATGTGGAACACAAGCATCTATTCTCCCACAGTGTACACAAATGGCACGTCCCCTAATGAACTTGTTCTATAAGAATTGTTTCCCGCGTGGAGCGAACTGCCTCAACCATGGCAGGCTCTACTGTGGTCTCTAAGGATTTACTCTGTGAAAACACGGCACTTTTACCAGAAGAACTCTGCTTTATTTAGAGGTGGAACACAAGCTGCATTTCACCCACACTGTACACCAAGGGTCTTTCCCCAAATGAATCTTCTATATGCAGGGTGTCCCGCCTGCAGCGAACTGCCACACAAAGGCAGGCACTAGTAAGGACTGTAAGCATTTCTTCTCCCAAAACACGCAGTTTTACCCGAAGAACTCTGCTTTAGTTGCAGGTGGAACACAAGCTGCATTTCACCCACACTGTACACAAAGGGCCCTTCCCTAAATGAATCCTCTATATGCAGATTGTCCCGCCTGCAGCGAACTGCCACAACGAAGGCAGGCACTAGTAAGGACTGTAGCATTTCCTCTCACAAAACACGCAGTTTTACCCGAAGAACTCTGATTTAGTTGCAGGTGGAACACAAGCAGCATTTCTCCCACTGTGTACTCTTTGGTCTCTTCCACGAATGAACTTCTATATGCAGGGTTTCCCACGTGGTGCGAACTGCTTCAACCACAGCAGGCTGTAGAGAGGACGGTAAGCATTTCCTCTTCCAAAACACGGCAGTTTTACCCAAAGAACTCTGCTTTAGTTGCAGGTGGAACACAAGCAGCATTTCTCCCACTGTGTGCATTCTGAGCTCCTCCACGAATGAACTCCTATATGCAGGGTTTCCCTCGTGGAGCTACTTGCCTCAAACAAGGCAGGCTCTAGCGAGGACTGTAAGCATTTCCTCTCCCTAAACACGCAGTTTTAACGGAAGAACCCTGCTGTAGTTGCAGGTGGAACACAAGCATCTTTTCTCCCACAGTGAACACAATGGGCACTTCCCCTAATGAACTTGTTCTATAAGAATGGTTTCCCACGTGGAGCGAACTGCCTCAACCATGGCAGGCTCTACTGTGGTCTCTAAGGATTTCCTCTCTGAAAACACGGCACTTTTACCCGAAGAATTCTGCTTTAGTTGCAGGTGGAACACAAGCTGCATTTCACCCACACTGTACACCAAGGGCCCTTCCCCAAATGAAGCTTCTATATGCAGGGTGTCCCGCCTGGAGCGAAGTGCCACACAAAGGCAGGGACTAGTAACGATTGTAAGCATTTCCTCTCCCAATACACGCAGTTTTACCAGAAGAACTCTGCTTTAGTTGCAGGTGGAACACAAGCTTCATTTCACCCACACTGTACACAAAGGGGCTTTCCCCAAATGAATCTTCTATATGCAGGGTGTACCACCTGCAGCGAACTGCCACACAAAGGCAGGCACTAGTAAGGACTGTAAGCATTTCCTCTCCCAAAACACGCAGTTTTACCCAAAGAACTCTGCTGTAATAGCAGGTGGAACACAAGCAGCATTTCTCCCACTGTGTACTCTCTGAGCTCCTCCACGAATGAACTCCTATATGCAGGGTTTCCCACGTGGAGCGAACTGCCTCAAACAAGGCAGGCTTTTGCGAGGACTGTTAGCATTTCCTCTCCCTAAACACGCAGTTTTAATGGAAGAACTCTGCTTTAGTTGCATGTGGAACACAAGCATCTATTCTCCCACAGTGTACACAAATGGCACGTCCCCTAATGAACTTGTTCTATAAGAATTGTTTCCCGCGTGGAGCGAACTGCCTCAACCATGGCAGGCTCTACTGTGGTCTCTAAGGATTTTCTCTGTGAAAACACGGCACTTTTACCAGAAGAACTCTGCTTTATTTAGAGGTGGAACACAAGCTGCATTTCACCCACACTGTACACCAAGGGTCTTTCCCCAAATGAATCTTCTATATGCAGGGTGTCCCGCCTGCAGCGAACTGCCACACAAAGGCAGGCACTAGTAAGGACTGTAAGCATTTCTTCTCCCAAAACACGCAGTTTTACCCGAAGAACTCTGCTTTAGTTGCAGGTGGAACACAAGCTGCATTTCACCCACACTGTACACAAAGGGCCCTTCCCTAAATGAATCCTCTATATGCAGATTGTCCCGCCTGCAGCGAACTGCCACAACGAAGGCAGGCACTAGTAAGGACTGTAGCATTTCCTCTCACAAAACACGCAGTTTTACCCGAAGAACTCTGATTTAGTTGCAGGTGGAACACAAGCAGCATTTCTCCCACTGTGTACTCTTTGGTCTCTTCCACGAATGAACTTCTATATGCAGGGTTTCCCACGTGGTGCGAACTGCTTCAACCACAGCAGGCTGTAGAGAGGACGGTAAGCATTTCCTCTTCCAAAACACGGCAGTTTTACCCAAAGAACTCTGCTTTAGTTGCAGGTGGAACACAAGCAGCATTTCTCCCACTGTGTACATTCTGAGCTCCTCCACGAATGAACTCCTATATGCAGGGTTTCCCTCGTGGAGCTACTTGCCTCAAACAAGGCAGGCTCTAGCGAGGACTGTAAGCATTTCCTCTCCCTAAACACGCAGTTTTAACGGAAGAACCCTGCTGTAGTTGCAGGTGGAACACAAGCATCTTTTCTCCCACAGTGAACACAATGGGCACTTCCCCTAATGAACTTGTTCTATAAGAATGGTTTCCCACGTGGAGCGAACTGCCTCAACCATGGCAGGCTCTACTGTGGTCTCTAAGGATTTCCTCTCTGAAAACACGGCACTTTTACCCGAAGAATTCTGCTTTAGTTGCAGGTGGAACACAAGCTGCATTTCACCCACACTGTACACCAAGGGCCCTTCCCCAAATGAAGCTTCTATATGCAGGGTGTCCCGCCTGGAGCGAAGTGCCACACAAAGGCAGGGACTAGTAACGATTGTAAGCATTTCCTCTCCCAATACACGCAGTTTTACCAGAAGAACTCTGCTTTAGTTGCAGGTGGAACACAAGCTTCATTTCACCCACACTGTACACAAAGGGGCTTTCCCCAAATGAATCTTCTATATGCAGGGTGTACCACCTGCAGCGAACTGCCACACAAAGGCAGGCACTAGTAAGGACTGTAAGCATTTCCTCTCCCAAAACACGCAGTTTTACCCAAAGAACTCTGCTGTAATAGCAGGTGGAACACAAGCAGCATTTCTCCCACTGTGTACTCTCTGAGCTCCTCCACGAATGAACTCCTATATGCAGGGTTTCCCACGTGGAGCGAACTGCCTCTAACAAGGCAGGCTTTTGCGAGGACTGTTAGCATTTCCTCTCCCTAAACACGCAGTTTTAATGGAAGAACTCTGCTTTAGTTGCATGTGGAACACAAGCATCTATTCTCCCACAGTGTACACAAATGGCACGTCCCCTAATGAACTTGTTCTATAAGAATTGTTTCCCGCGTGGAGCGAACTGCCTCAACCATGGCAGGCTCTACTGTGGTCTCTAAGGATTTTCTCTGTGAAAACACGGCACTTTTACCAGAAGAACTCTGCTTTATTTAGAGGTGGAACACAAGCTGCATTTCACCCACACTGTACACCAAGGGTCTTTCCCCAAATGAATCTTCTATATGCAGGGTGTCCCGCCTGCAGCGAACTGCCACACAAAGGCAGGCACTAGTAAGGACTGTAAGCATTTCTTCTCCCAAAACACGCAGTTTTACCCGAAGAACTCTGCTTTAGTTGCAGGTGGAACACAAGCTGCATTTCACCCACACTGTACACAAAGGGCCCTTCCCTAAATGAATCCTCTATATGCAGATTGTCCCGCCTGCAGCGAACTGCCACAACGAAGGCAGGCACTAGTAAGGACTGTAGCATTTCCTCTCACAAAACACGCAGTTTTACCCGAAGAACTCTGATTTAGTTGCAGGTGGAACACAAGCAGCATTTCTCCCACTGTGTACTCTTTGGTCTCTTCCACGAATGAACTTCTATATGCAGGGTTTCCCACGTGGTGCGAACTGCTTCAACCACAGCAGGCTGTAGAGAGGACGGTAAGCATTTCCTCTTCCAAAACACGGCAGTTTTACCCAAAGAACTCTGCTTTAGTTGCAGGTGGAACACAAGCAGCATTTCTCCCACTGTGTACATTCTGAGCTCCTCCACGAATGAACTCCTATATGCAGGGTTTCCCTCGTGGAGCTACTTGCCTCAAACAAGGCAGGCTCTAGCGAGGACTGTAAGCATTTCCTCTCCCTAAACACGCAGTTTTAACGGAAGAACCCTGCTGTAGTTGCAGGTGGAACACAAGCATCTTTTCTCCCACAGTGAACACAATGGGCACTTCCCCTAATGAACTTGTTCTATAAGAATGGTTTCCCACGTGGAGCGAACTGCCTCAACCATGGCAGGCTCTACTGTGGTCTCTAAGGATTTCCTCTCTGAAAACACGGCACTTTTACCCGAAGAATTCTGCTTTAGTTGCAGGTGGAACACAAGCTGCATTTCACCCACACTGTACACCAAGGGCCCTTCCCCAAATGAAGCTTCTATATGCAGGGTGTCCCGCCTGGAGCGAAGTGCCACACAAAGGCAGGGACTAGTAACGATTGTAAGCATTTCCTCTCCCAATACACGCAGTTTTACCAGAAGAACTCTGCTTTAGTTGCAGGTGGAACACAAGCTTCATTTCACCCACACTGTACACAAAGGGGCTTTCCCCAAATGAATCTTCTATATGCAGGGTGTACCACCTGCAGCGAACTGCCACACAAAGGCAGGCACTAGTAAGGACTGTAAGCATTTCCTCTCCCAAAACACGCAGTTTTACCCAAAGAACTCTGCTGTAATAGCAGGTGGAACACAAGCAGCATTTCTCCCACTGTGTACTCTCTGAGCTCCTCCACGAATGAACTCCTATATGCAGGGTTTCCCACGTGGAGCGAACTGCCTCAAACAAGGCAGGCTTTTGCGAGGACTGTTAGCATTTCCTCTCCCTAAACACGCAGTTTTAATGGAAGAACTCTGCTTTAGTTGCATGTGGAACACAAGCATCTATTCTCCCACAGTGTACACAAATGGCACGTCCCCTAATGAACTTGTTCTATAAGAATTGTTTCCCGCGTGGAGCGAACTGCCTCAACCATGGCAGGCTCTACTGTGGTCTCTAAGGATTTACTCTGTGAAAACACGGCACTTTTACCAGAAGAACTCTGCTTTATTTAGAGGTGGAACACAAGCTGCATTTCACCCACACTGTACACCAAGGGTCTTTCCCCAAATGAATCTTCTATATGCAGGGTGTCCCGCCTGCAGCGAACTGCCACACAAAGGCAGGCACTAGTAAGGACTGTAAGCATTTCTTCTCCCAAAACACGCAGTTTTACCCGAAGAACTCTGCTTTAGTTGCAGGTGGAACACAAGCTGCATTTCACCCACACTGTACACAAAGGGCCCTTCCCTAAATGAATCCTCTATATGCAGATTGTCCCGCCTGCAGCGAACTGCCACAACGAAGGCAGGCACTAGTAAGGACTGTAGCATTTCCTCTCACAAAACACGCAGTTTTACCCGAAGAACTCTGATTTAGTTGCAGGTGGAACACAAGCAGCATTTCTCCCACTGTGTACTCTTTGGTCTCTTCCACGAATGAACTTCTATATGCAGGGTTTCCCACGTGGTGCGAACTGCTTCAACCACAGCAGGCTGTAGAGAGGACGGTAAGCATTTCCTCTTCCAAAACACGGCAGTTTTACCCAAAGAACTCTGCTTTAGTTGCAGGTGGAACACAAGCAGCATTTCTCCCACTGTGTACATTCTGAGCTCCTCCACGAATGAACTCCTATATGCAGGGTTTCCCTCGTGGAGCTACTTGCCTCAAACAAGGCAGGCTCTAGCGAGGACTGTAAGCATTTCCTCTCCCTAAACACGCAGTTTTAACGGAAGAACCCTGCTGTAGTTGCAGGTGGAACACAAGCATCTTTTCTCCCACAGTGAACACAATGGGCACTTCCCCTAATGAACTTGTTCTATAAGAATGGTTTCCCACGTGGAGCGAACTGCCTCAACCATGGCAGGCTCTACTGTGGTCTCTAAGGATTTCCTCTCTGAAAACACGGCACTTTTACCCGAAGAATTCTGCTTTAGTTGCAGGTGGAACACAAGCTGCATTTCACCCACACTGTACACCAAGGGCCCTTCCCCAAATGAAGCTTCTATATGCAGGGTGTCCCGCCTGGAGCGAAGTGCCACACAAAGGCAGGGACTAGTAACGATTGTAAGCATTTCCTCTCCCAATACACGCAGTTTTACCAGAAGAACTCTGCTTTAGTTGCAGGTGGAGCACAAGCTTCATTTCACCCACACTGTACACAAAGGGGCTTTCCCCAAATGAATCTTCTATATGCAGGGTGTACCACCTGCAGCGAACTGCCACACAAAGGCAGGCACTAGTAAGGACTGTAAGCATTTCCTCTCCCAAAACACGCAGTTTTACCCAAAGAACTCTGCTGTAATAGCAGGTGGAACACAAGCAGCATTTCTCCCACTGTGTACTCTCTGAGCTCCTCCACGAATGAACTCCTATATGCAGGGTTTCCCACGTGGAGCGAACTGCCTCAAACAAGGCAGGCTTTTGCGAGGACTGTTAGCATTTCCTCTCCCTAAACACGCAGTTTTAATGGAAGAACTCTGCTTTAGTTGCATGTGGAACACAAGCATCTATTCTCCCACAGTGTACACAAATGGCACGTCCCCTAATGAACTTGTTCTATAAGAATTGTTTCCCGCGTGGAGCGAACTGCCTCAACCATGGCAGGCTCTACTGTGGTCTCTAAGGATTTACTCTGTGAAAACACGGCACTTTTACCAGAAGAACTCTGCTTTATTTAGAGGTGGAACACAAGCTGCATTTCACCCACACTGTACACCAAGGGTCTTTCCCCAAATGAATCTTCTATATGCAGGGTGTCCCGCCTGCAGCGAACTGCCACACAAAGGCAGGCACTAGTAAGGACTGTAAGCATTTCTTCTCCCAAAACACGCAGTTTTACCCGAAGAACTCTGCTTTAGTTGCAGGTGGAACACAAGCTGCATTTCACCCACACTGTACACAAAGGGCCCTTCCCTAAATGAATCCTCTATATGCAGATTGTCCCGCCTGCAGCGAACTGCCACAACGAAGGCAGGCACTAGTAAGGACTGTAGCATTTCCTCTCACAAAACACGCAGTTTTACCCGAAGAACTCTGATTTAGTTGCAGGTGGAACACAAGCAGCATTTCTCCCACTGTGTACTCTTTGGTCTCTTCCACGAATGAACTTCTATATGCAGGGTTTCCCACGTGGTGCGAACTGCTTCAACCACAGCAGGCTGTAGAGAGGACGGTAAGCATTTCCTCTTCCAAAACACGGCAGTTTTACCCAAAGAACTCTGCTTTAGTTGCAGGTGGAACACAAGCAGCATTTCTCCCACTGTGTACATTCTGAGCTCCTCCACGAATGAACTCCTATATGCAGGGTTTCCCTCGTGGAGCTACTTGCCTCAAACAAGGCAGGCTCTAGCGAGGACTGTAAGCATTTCCTCTCCCTAAACACGCAGTTTTAACGGAAGAACCCTGCTGTAGTTGCAGGTGGAACACAAGCATCTTTTCTCCCACAGTGAACACAATGGGCACTTCCCCTAATGAACTTGTTCTATAAGAATGGTTTCCCACGTGGAGCGAACTGCCTCAACCATGGCAGGCTCTACTGTGGTCTCTAAGGATTTCCTCTCTGAAAACACGGCACTTTTACCCGAAGAATTCTGCTTTAGTTGCAGGTGGAACACAAGCTGCATTTCACCCACACTGTACACCAAGGGCCCTTCCCCAAATGAAGCTTCTATATGCAGGGTGTCCCGCCTGGAGCGAAGTGCCACACAAAGGCAGGGACTAGTAACGATTGTAAGCATTTCCTCTCCCAATACACGCAGTTTTACCAGAAGAACTCTGCTTTAGTTGCAGGTGGAGCACAAGCTTCATTTCACCCACACTGTACACAAAGGGGCTTTCCCCAAATGAATCTTCTATATGCAGGGTGTACCACCTGCAGCGAACTGCCACACAAAGGCAGGCACTAGTAAGGACTGTAAGCATTTCCTCTCCCAAAACACGCAGTTTTACCCAAAGAACTCTGCTGTAATAGCAGGTGGAACACAAGCAGCATTTCTCCCACTGTGTACTCTCTGAGCTCCTCCACGAATGAACTCCTATATGCAGGGTTTCCCACGTGGAGCGAACTGCCTCAAACAAGGCAGGCTTTTGCGAGGACTGTTAGCATTTCCTCTCCCTAAACACGCAGTTTTAATGGAAGAACTCTGCTTTAGTTGCATGTGGAACACAAGCATCTATTCTCCCACAGTGTACACAAATGGCACGTCCCCTAATGAACTTGTTCTATAAGAATTGTTTCCCGCGTGGAGCGAACTGCCTCAACCATGGCAGGCTCTACTGTGGTCTCTAAGGATTTACTCTGTGAAAACACGGCACTTTTACCAGAAGAACTCTGCTTTATTTAGAGGTGGAACACAAGCTGCATTTCACCCACACTGTACACCAAGGGTCTTTCCCCAAATGAATCTTCTATATGCAGGGTGTCCCGCCTGCAGCGAACTGCCACACAAAGGCAGGCACTAGTAAGGACTGTAAGCATTTCTTCTCCCAAAACACGCAGTTTTACCCGAAGAACTCTGCTTTAGTTGCAGGTGGAACACAAGCTGCATTTCACCCACACTGTACACAAAGGGCCCTTCCCTAAATGAATCCTCTATATGCAGAGTGTCCCGCCTGCAGCGAACTGCCACAACGAAGGCAGGCACTAGTAAGGACTGTAGCATTTCCTCTCACAAAACACGCAGTTTTACCCGAAGAACTCTGATTTAGTTGCAGGTGGAACACAAGCAGCATTTCTCCCACTGTGTACTCTTTGGTCTCTTCCACGAATGAACTTCTATATGCAGGGTTTCCCACGTGGTGCGAACTGCTTCAACCACAGCAGGCTGTAGAGAGGACGGTAAGCATTTCCTCTTCCAAAACACGGCAGTTTTACCCAAAGAACTCTGCTTTAGTTGCAGGTGGAACACAAGCAGCATTTCTCCCACTGTGTACATTCTGAGCTCCTCCACGAATGAACTCCTATATGCAGGGTTTCCCTCGTGGAGCTACTTGCCTCAAACAAGGCAGGCTCTAGCGAGGACTGTAAGCATTTCCTCTCCCTAAACACGCAGTTTTAACGGAAGAACCCTGCTGTAGTTGCAGGTGGAACACAAGCATCTTTTCTCCCACAGTGAACACAATGGGCACTTCCCCTAATGAACTTGTTCTATAAGAATGGTTTCCCACGTGGAGCGAACTGCCTCAACCATGGCAGGCTCTACTGTGGTCTCTAAGGATTTCCTCTCTGAAAACACGGCACTTTTACCCGAAGAATTCTGCTTTAGTTGCAGGTGGAACACAAGCTGCATTTCACCCACACTGTACACCAAGGGCCCTTCCCCAAATGAAGCTTCTATATGCAGGGTGTCCCGCCTGGAGCGAAGTGCCACACAAAGGCAGGGACTAGTAACGATTGTAAGCATTTCCTCTCCCAATACACGCAGTTTTACCAGAAGAACTCTGCTTTAGTTGCAGGTGGAGCACAAGCTTCATTTCACCCACACTGTACACAAAGGGGCTTTCCCCAAATGAATCTTCTATATGCAGGGTGTACCACCTGCAGCGAACTGCCACACAAAGGCAGGCACTAGTAAGGACTGTAAGCATTTCCTCTCCCAAAACACGCAGTTTTACCCAAAGAACTCTGCTGTAATAGCAGGTGGAACACAAGCAGCATTTCTCCCACTGTGTACTCTCTGAGCTCCTCCACGAATGAACTCCTATATGCAGGGTTTCCCACGTGGAGCGAACTGCCTCTAACAAGGCAGGCTTTTGCGAGGACTGTTAGCATTTCCTCTCCCTAAACACGCAGTTTTAATGGAAGAACTCTGCTTTAGTTGCATGTGGAACACAAGCATCTATTCTCCCACAGTGTACACAAATGGCACGTCCCCTAATGAACTTGTTCTATAAGAATTGTTTCCCGCGTGGAGCGAACTGCCTCAACCATGGCAGGCTCTACTGTGGTCTCTAAGGATTTTCTCTGTGAAAACACGGCACTTTTACCAGAAGAACTCTGCTTTATTTAGAGGTGGAACACAAGCTGCATTTCACCCACACTGTACACCAAGGGTCTTTCCCCAAATGAATCTTCTATATGCAGGGTGTCCCGCCTGCAGCGAACTGCCACACAAAGGCAGGCACTAGTAAGGACTGTAAGCATTTCTTCTCCCAAAACACGCAGTTTTACCCGAAGAACTCTGCTTTAGTTGCAGGTGGAACACAAGCTGCATTTCACCCACACTGTACACAAAGGGCCCTTCCCTAAATGAATCCTCTATATGCAGATTGTCCCGCCTGCAGCGAACTGCCACAACGAAGGCAGGCACTAGTAAGGACTGTAGCATTTCCTCTCACAAAACACGCAGTTTTACCCGAAGAACTCTGATTTAGTTGCAGGTGGAACACAAGCAGCATTTCTCCCACTGTGTACTCTTTGGTCTCTTCCACGAATGAACTTCTATATGCAGGGTTTCCCACGTGGTGCGAACTGCTTCAACCACAGCAGGCTGTAGAGAGGACGGTAAGCATTTCCTCTTCCAAAACACGGCAGTTTTACCCAAAGAACTCTGCTTTAGTTGCAGGTGGAACACAAGCAGCATTTCTCCCACTGTGTGCATTCTGAGCTCCTCCACGAATGAACTCCTATATGCAGGGTTTCCCTCGTGGAGCTACTTGCCTCAAACAAGGCAGGCTCTAGCGAGGACTGTAAGCATTTCCTCTCCCTAAACACGCAGTTTTAACGTAAGAACCCTGCTGTAGTTGCAGGTGGAACACAAGCATCTTTTCTCCCACAGTGAACACAATGGGCACTTCCCCTAATGAACTTGTTCTATAAGAATGGTTTCCCACGTGGAGCGAACTGCCTCAACCATGGCAGGCTCTACTGTGGTCTCTAAGGATTTCCTCTCTGAAAACACGGCACTTTTACCCGAAGAATTCTGCTTTAGTTGCAGGTGGAACACAAGCTGCATTTCACCCACACTGTACACCAAGGGCCCTTCCCCAAATGAAGCTTCTATATGCAGGGTGTCCCGCCTGGAGCGAAGTGCCACACAAAGGCAGGGACTAGTAACGATTGTAAGCATTTCCTCTCCCAATACACGCAGTTTTACCAGAAGAACTCTGCTTTAGTTGCAGGTGGAACACAAGCTTCATTTCACCCACACTGTACACAAAGGGGCTTTCCCCAAATGAATCTTCTATATGCAGGGTGTACCACCTGCAGCGAACTGCCACACAAAGGCAGGCACTAGTAAGGACTGTAAGCATTTCCTCTCCCAAAACACGCAGTTTTACCCAAAGAACTCTGCTGTAATAGCAGGTGGAACACAAGCAGCATTTCTCCCACTGTGTACTCTCTGAGCTCCTCCACGAATGAACTCCTATATGCAGGGTTTCCCACGTGGAGCGAACTGCCTCAAACAAGGCAGGCTTTTGCGAGGACTGTTAGCATTTCCTCTCCCTAAACACGCAGTTTTAATGGAAGAACTCTGCTTTAGTTGCATGTGGAACACAAGCATCTATTCTCCCACAGTGTACACAAATGGCACGTCCCCTAATGAACTTGTTCTATAAGAATTGTTTCCCGCGTGGAGCGAACTGCCTCAACCATGGCAGGCTCTACTGTGGTCTCTAAGGATTTACTCTGTGAAAACACGGCACTTTTACCAGAAGAACTCTGCTTTATTTAGAGGTGGAACACAAGCTGCATTTCACCCACACTGTACACCAAGGGCCCTTCCCCAAATGAAGCTTCTATATGCAGGGTGTCCCGCCTGGAGCGAAGTGCCACACAAAGGCAGGGACTAGTAACGATTGTAAGCATTTCCTCTCCCAATACACGCAGTTTTACCAGAAGAACTCTGCTTTAGTTGCAGGTGGAGCACAAGCTTCATTTCACCCACACTGTACACAAAGGGGCTTTCCCCAAATGAATCTTCTATATGCAGGGTGTACCACCTGCAGCGAACTGCCACACAAAGGCAGGCACTAGTAAGGACTGTAAGCATTTCCTCTCCCAAAACACGCAGTTTTACCCAAAGAACTCTGCTGTAATAGCAGGTGGAACACAAGCAGCATTTCTCCCACTGTGTACTCTCTGAGCTCCTCCACGAATGAACTCCTATATGCAGGGTTTCCCACGTGGAGCGAACTGCCTCAAACAAGGCAGGCTTTTGCGAGGACTGTTAGCATTTCCTCTCCCTAAACACGCAGTTTTAATGGAAGAACTCTGCTTTAGTTGCATGTGGAACACAAGCATCTATTCTCCCACAGTGTACACAAATGGCACGTCCCCTAATGAACTTGTTCTATAAGAATTGTTTCCCGCGTGGAGCGAACTGCCTCAACCATGGCAGGCTCTACTGTGGTCTCTAAGGATTTACTCTGTGAAAACACGGCACTTTTACCAGAAGAACTCTGCTTTATTTAGAGGTGGAACACAAGCTGCATTTCACCCACACTGTACACCAAGGGTCTTTCCCCAAATGAATCTTCTATATGCAGGGTGTCCCGCCTGCAGCGAACTGCCACACAAAGGCAGGCACTAGTAAGGACTGTAAGCATTTCTTCTCCCAAAACACGCAGTTTTACCCGAAGAACTCTGCTTTAGTTGCAGGTGGAACACAAGCTGCATTTCACCCACACTGTACACAAAGGGCCCTTCCCTAAATGAATCCTCTATATGCAGAGTGTCCCGCCTGCAGCGAACTGCCACAACGAAGGCAGGCACTAGTAAGGACTGTAGCATTTCCTCTCACAAAACACGCAGTTTTACCCGAAGAACTCTGATTTAGTTGCAGGTGGAACACAAGCAGCATTTCTCCCACTGTGTACTCTTTGGTCTCTTCCACGAATGAACTTCTATATGCAGGGTTTCCCACGTGGTGCGAACTGCTTCAACCACAGCAGGCTGTAGAGAGGACGGTAAGCATTTCCTCTTCCAAAACACGGCAGTTTTACCCAAAGAACTCTGCTTTAGTTGCAGGTGGAACACAAGCAGCATTTCTCCCACTGTGTACATTCTGAGCTCCTCCACGAATGAACTCCTATATGCAGGGTTTCCCTCGTGGAGCTACTTGCCTCAAACAAGGCAGGCTCTAGCGAGGACTGTAAGCATTTCCTCTCCCTAAACACGCAGTTTTAACGGAAGAACCCTGCTGTAGTTGCAGGTGGAACACAAGCATCTTTTCTCCCACAGTGAACACAATGGGCACTTCCCCTAATGAACTTGTTCTATAAGAATGGTTTCCCACGTGGAGCGAACTGCCTCAACCATGGCAGGCTCTACTGTGGTCTCTAAGGATTTCCTCTCTGAAAACACGGCACTTTTACCCGAAGAATTCTGCTTTAGTTGCAGGTGGAACACAAGCTGCATTTCACCCACACTGTACACCAAGGGCCCTTCCCCAAATGAAGCTTCTATATGCAGGGTGTCCCGCCTGGAGCGAAGTGCCACACAAAGGCAGGGACTAGTAACGATTGTAAGCATTTCCTCTCCCAATACACGCAGTTTTACCAGAAGAACTCTGCTTTAGTTGCAGGTGGAACACAAGCTTCATTTCACCCACACTGTACACAAAGGGGCTTTCCCCAAATGAATCTTCTATATGCAGGGTGTACCACCTGCAGCGAACTGCCACACAAAGGCAGGCACTAGTAAGGACTGTAAGCATTTCCTCTCCCAAAACACGCAGTTTTACCCAAAGAACTCTGCTGTAATAGCAGGTGGAACACAAGCAGCATTTCTCCCACTGTGTACTCTCTGAGCTCCTCCACGAATGAACTCCTATATGCAGGGTTTCCCACGTGGAGCGAACTGCCTCTAACAAGGCAGGCTTTTGCGAGGACTGTTAGCATTTCCTCTCCCTAAACACGCAGTTTTAATGGAAGAACTCTGCTTTAGTTGCATGTGGAACACAAGCATCTATTCTCCCACAGTGTACACAAATGGCACGTCCCCTAATGAACTTGTTCTATAAGAATTGTTTCCCGCGTGGAGCGAACTGCCTCAACCATGGCAGGCTCTACTGTGGTCTCTAAGGATTTTCTCTGTGAAAACACGGCACTTTTACCAGAAGAACTCTGCTTTATTTAGAGGTGGAACACAAGCTGCATTTCACCCACACTGTACACCAAGGGTCTTTCCCCAAATGAATCTTCTATATGCAGGGTGTCCCGCCTGCAGCGAACTGCCACACAAAGGCAGGCACTAGTAAGGACTGTAAGCATTTCTTCTCCCAAAACACGCAGTTTTACCCGAAGAACTCTGCTTTAGTTGCAGGTGGAACACAAGCTGCATTTCACCCACACTGTACACAAAGGGCCCTTCCCTAAATGAATCCTCTATATGCAGATTGTCCCGCCTGCAGCGAACTGCCACAACGAAGGCAGGCACTAGTAAGGACTGTAGCATTTCCTCTCACAAAACACGCAGTTTTACCCGAAGAACTCTGATTTAGTTGCAGGTGGAACACAAGCAGCATTTCTCCCACTGTGTACTCTTTGGTCTCTTCCACGAATGAACTTCTATATGCAGGGTTTCCCACGTGGTGCGAACTGCTTCAACCACAGCAGGCTGTAGAGAGGACGGTAAGCATTTCCTCTTCCAAAACACGGCAGTTTTACCCAAAGAACTCTGCTTTAGTTGCAGGTGGAACACAAGCAGCATTTCTCCCACTGTGTGCATTCTGAGCTCCTCCACGAATGAACTCCTATATGCAGGGTTTCCCTCGTGGAGCTACTTGCCTCAAACAAGGCAGGCTCTAGCGAGGACTGTAAGCATTTCCTCTCCCTAAACACGCAGTTTTAACGGAAGAACCCTGCTGTAGTTGCAGGTGGAACACAAGCATCTTTTCTCCCACAGTGAACACAATGGGCACTTCCCCTAATGAACTTGTTCTATAAGAATGGTTTCCCACGTGGAGCGAACTGCCTCAACCATGGCAGGCTCTACTGTGGTCTCTAAGGATTTCCTCTCTGAAAACACGGCACTTTTACCCGAAGAATTCTGCTTTAGTTGCAGGTGGAACACAAGCTGCATTTCACCCACACTGTACACCAAGGGCCCTTCCCCAAATGAAGCTTCTATATGCAGGGTGTCCCGCCTGGAGCGAAGTGCCACACAAAGGCAGGGACTAGTAAGGATTGTAAGCATTTCCTCTCCCAATACACGCAGTTTTACCCAAAGAACTCTGCTGTAATAGCAGGTGGAACACAAGCAGCATTTCTCCCACTGTGTACTCTCTGAGCTCCTCCACGAATGAACTCCTATATGCAGGGTTTCCCACGTGGAGCGAACTGCCTCTAACAAGGCAGGCTTTTGCGAGGACTGTTAGCATTTCCTCTCCCTAAACACGCAGTTTTAATGGAAGAACTCTGCTTTAGTTGCATGTGGAACACAAGCATCTATTCTCCCACAGTGTACACAAATGGCACGTCCCCTAATGAACTTGTTCTATAAGAATTGTTTCCCGCGTGGAGCGAACTGCCTCAACCATGGCAGGCTCTACTGTGGTCTCTAAGGATTTACTCTGTGAAAACACGGCACTTTTACCAGAAGAACTCTGCTTTATTTAGAGGTGGAACACAAGCTGCATTTCACCCACACTGTACACCAAGGGTCTTTCCCCAAATGAATCTTCTATATGCAGGGTGTCCCGCCTGCAGCGAACTGCCACACAAAGGCAGGCACTAGTAAGGACTGTAAGCATTTCTTCTCCCAAAACACGCAGTTTTACCCGAAGAACTCTGCTTTAGTTGCAGGTGGAACACAAGCTGCATTTCACCCACACTGTACACAAAGGGCCCTTCCCTAAATGAATCCTCTATATGCAGATTGTCCCGCCTGCAGCGAACTGCCACAACGAAGGCAGGCACTAGTAAGGACTGTAGCATTTCCTCTCACAAAACACGCAGTTTTACCCGAAGAACTCTGATTTAGTTGCAGGTGGAACACAAGCAGCATTTCTCCCACTGTGTACTCTTTGGTCTCTTCCACGAATGAACTTCTATATGCAGGGTTTCCCACGTGGTGCGAACTGCTTCAACCACAGCAGGCTGTAGAGAGGACGGTAAGCATTTCCTCTTCCAAAACACGGCAGTTTTACCCAAAGAACTCTGCTTTAGTTGCAGGTGGAACACAAGCAGCATTTCTCCCACTGTGTACATTCTGAGCTCCTCCACGAATGAACTCCTATATGCAGGGTTTCCCTCGTGGAGCTACTTGCCTCAAACAAGGCAGGCTCTAGCGAGGACTGTAAGCATTTCCTCTCCCTAAACACGCAGTTTTAACGGAAGAACCCTGCTGTAGTTGCAGGTGGAACACAAGCATCTTTTCTCCCACAGTGAACACAATGGGCACTTCCCCTAATGAACTTGTTCTATAAGAATGGTTTCCCACGTGGAGCGAACTGCCTCAACCATGGCAGGCTCTACTGTGGTCTCTAAGGATTTCCTCTCTGAAAACACGGCACTTTTACCCGAAGAATTCTGCTTTAGTTGCAGGTGGAACACAAGCTGCATTTCACCCACACTGTACACCAAGGGCCCTTCCCCAAATGAAGCTTCTATATGCAGGGTGTCCCGCCTGGAGCGAAGTGCCACACAAAGGCAGGGACTAGTAACGATTGTAAGCATTTCCTCTCCCAATACACGCAGTTTTACCAGAAGAACTCTGCTTTAGTTGCAGGTGGAACACAAGCTTCATTTCACCCACACTGTACACAAAGGGGCTTTCCCCAAATGAATCTTCTATATGCAGGGTGTACCACCTGCAGCGAACTGCCACACAAAGGCAGGCACTAGTAAGGACTGTAAGCATTTCCTCTCCCAAAACACGCAGTTTTACCCAAAGAACTCTGCTGTAATAGCAGGTGGAACACAAGCAGCATTTCTCCCACTGTGTACTCTCTGAGCTCCTCCACGAATGAACTCCTATATGCAGGGTTTCCCACGTGGAGCGAACTGCCTCAAACAAGGCAGGCTTTTGCGAGGACTGTTAGCATTTCCTCTCCCTAAACACGCAGTTTTAATGGAAGAACTCTGCTTTAGTTGCATGTGGAACACAAGCATCTATTCTCCCACAGTGTACACAAATGGCACGTCCCCTAATGAACTTGTTCTATAAGAATTGTTTCCCGCGTGGAGCGAACTGCCTCAACCATGGCAGGCTCTACTGTGGTCTCTAAGGATTTTCTCTGTGAAAACACGGCACTTTTACCAGAAGAACTCTGCTTTATTTAGAGGTGGAACACAAGCTGCATTTCACCCACACTGTACACCAAGGGTCTTTCCCCAAATGAATCTTCTATATGCAGGGTGTCCCGCCTGCAGCGAACTGCCACACAAAGGCAGGCACTAGTAAGGACTGTAAGCATTTCTTCTCCCAAAACACGCAGTTTTACCCGAAGAACTCTGCTTTAGTTGCAGGTGGAACACAAGCTGCATTTCACCCACACTGTACACAAAGGGCCCTTCCCTAAATGAATCCTCTATATGCAGATTGTCCCGCCTGCAGCGAACTGCCACAACGAAGGCAGGCACTAGTAAGGACTGTAGCATTTCCTCTCACAAAACACGCAGTTTTACCCGAAGAACTCTGATTTAGTTGCAGGTGGAACACAAGCAGCATTTCTCCCACTGTGTACTCTTTGGTCTCTTCCACGAATGAACTTCTATATGCAGGGTTTCCCACGTGGTGCGAACTGCTTCAACCACAGCAGGCTGTAGAGAGGACGGTAAGCATTTCCTCTTCCAAAACACGGCAGTTTTACCCAAAGAACTCTGCTTTAGTTGCAGGTGGAACACAAGCAGCATTTCTCCCACTGTGTGCATTCTGAGCTCCTCCACGAATGAACTCCTATATGCAGGGTTTCCCTCGTGGAGCTACTTGCCTCAAACAAGGCAGGCTCTAGCGAGGACTGTAAGCATTTCCTCTCCCTAAACACGCAGTTTTAACGGAAGAACCCTGCTGTAGTTGCAGGTGGAACACAAGCATCTTTTCTCCCACAGTGAACACAATGGGCACTTCCCCTAATGAACTTGTTCTATAAGAATGGTTTCCCACGTGGAGCGAACTGCCTCAACCATGGCAGGCTCTACTGTGGTCTCTAAGGATTTCCTCTCTGAAAACACGGCACTTTTACCCGAAGAATTCTGCTTTAGTTGCAGGTGGAACACAAGCTGCATTTCACCCACACTGTACACCAAGGGCCCTTCCCCAAATGAAGCTTCTATATGCAGGGTGTCCCGCCTGGAGCGAAGTGCCACACAAAGGCAGGGACTAGTAACGATTGTAAGCATTTCCTCTCCCAATACACGCAGTTTTACCCAAAGAACTCTGCTGTAATAGCAGGTGGAACACAAGCAGCATTTCTCCCACTGTGTACTCTCTGAGCTCCTCCACGAATGAACTCCTATATGCAGGGTTTCCCACGTGGAGCGAACTGCCTCTAACAAGGCAGGCTTTTGCGAGGACTGTTAGCATTTCCTCTCCCTAAACACGCAGTTTTAATGGAAGAACTCTGCTTTAGTTGCATGTGGAACACAAGCATCTATTCTCCCACAGTGTACACAAATGGCACGTCCCCTAATGAACTTGTTCTATAAGAATTGTTTCCCGCGTGGAGCGAACTGCCTCAACCATGGCAGGCTCTACTGTGGTCTCTAAGGATTTTCTCTGTGAAAACACGGCACTTTTACCAGAAGAACTCTGCTTTATTTAGAGGTGGAACACAAGCTGCATTTCACCCACACTGTACACCAAGGGTCTTTCCCCAAATGAATCTTCTATATGCAGGGTGTCCCGCCTGCAGCGAACTGCCACACAAAGGCAGGCACTAGTAAGGACTGTAAGCATTTCTTCTCCCAAAACACGCAGTTTTACCCGAAGAACTCTGCTTTAGTTGCAGGTGGAACACAAGCTGCATTTCACCCACACTGTACACAAAGGGCCCTTCCCTAAATGAATCCTCTATATGCAGATTGTCCCGCCTGCAGCGAACTGCCACAACGAAGGCAGGCACTAGTAAGGACTGTAGCATTTCCTCTCACAAAACACGCAGTTTTACCCGAAGAACTCTGATTTAGTTGCAGGTGGAACACAAGCAGCATTTCTCCCACTGTGTACTCTTTGGTCTCTTCCACGAATGAACTTCTATATGCAGGGTTTCCCACGTGGTGCGAACTGCTTCAACCACAGCAGGCTGTAGAGAGGACGGTAAGCATTTCCTCTTCCAAAACACGGCAGTTTTACCCAAAGAACTCTGCTTTAGTTGCAGGTGGAACACAAGCAGCATTTCTCCCACTGTGTACATTCTGAGCTCCTCCACGAATGAACTCCTATATGCAGGGTTTCCCTCGTGGAGCTACTTGCCTCAAACAAGGCAGGCTCTAGCGAGGACTGTAAGCATTTCCTCTCCCTAAACACGCAGTTTTAACGGAAGAACCCTGCTGTAGTTGCAGGTGGAACACAAGCATCTTTTCTCCCACAGTGAACACAATGGGCACTTCCCCTAATGAACTTGTTCTATAAGAATGGTTTCCCACGTGGAGCGAACTGCCTCAACCATGGCAGGCTCTACTGTGGTCTCTAAGGATTTCCTCTCTGAAAACACGGCACTTTTACCCGAAGAATTCTGCTTTAGTTGCAGGTGGAACACAAGCTGCATTTCACCCACACTGTACACCAAGGGCCCTTCCCCAAATGAAGCTTCTATATGCAGGGTGTCCCGCCTGGAGCGAAGTGCCACACAAAGGCAGGGACTAGTAACGATTGTAAGCATTTCCTCTCCCAATACACGCAGTTTTACCAGAAGAACTCTGCTTTAGTTGCAGGTGGAGCACAAGCTTCATTTCACCCACACTGTACACAAAGGGGCTTTCCCCAAATGAATCTTCTATATGCAGGGTGTACCACCTGCAGCGAACTGCCACACAAAGGCAGGCACTAGTAAGGACTGTAAGCATTTCCTCTCCCAAAACACGCAGTTTTACCCAAAGAACTCTGCTGTAATAGCAGGTGGAACACAAGCAGCATTTCTCCCACTGTGTACTCTCTGAGCTCCTCCACGAATGAACTCCTATATGCAGGGTTTCCCACGTGGAGCGAACTGCCTCAAACAAGGCAGGCTTTTGCGAGGACTGTTAGCATTTCCTCTCCCTAAACACGCAGTTTTAATGGAAGAACTCTGCTTTAGTTGCATGTGGAACACAAGCATCTATTCTCCCACAGTGTACACAAATGGCACGTCCCCTAATGAACTTGTTCTATAAGAATTGTTTCCCGCGTGGAGCGAACTGCCTCAACCATGGCAGGCTCTACTGTGGTCTCTAAGGATTTTCTCTGTGAAAACACGGCACTTTTACCAGAAGAACTCTGCTTTATTTAGAGGTGGAACACAAGCTGCATTTCACCCACACTGTACACCAAGGGTCTTTCCCCAAATGAATCTTCTATATGCAGGGTGTCCCGCCTGCAGCGAACTGCCACACAAAGGCAGGCACTAGTAAGGACTGTAAGCATTTCTTCTCCCAAAACACGCAGTTTTACCCGAAGAACTCTGCTTTAGTTGCAGGTGGAACACAAGCTGCATTTCACCCACACTGTACACAAAGGGCCCTTCCCTAAATGAATCCTCTATATGCAGATTGTCCCGCCTGCAGCGAACTGCCACAACGAAGGCAGGCACTAGTAAGGACTGTAGCATTTCCTCTCACAAAACACGCAGTTTTACCCGAAGAACTCTGATTTAGTTGCAGGTGGAACACAAGCAGCATTTCTCCCACTGTGTACTCTTTGGTCTCTTCCACGAATGAACTTCTATATGCAGGGTTTCCCACGTGGTGCGAACTGCTTCAACCACAGCAGGCTGTAGAGAGGACGGTAAGCATTTCCTCTTCCAAAACACGGCAGTTTTACCCAAAGAACTCTGCTTTAGTTGCAGGTGGAACACAAGCAGCATTTCTCCCACTGTGTGCATTCTGAGCTCCTCCACGAATGAACTCCTATATGCAGGGTTTCCCTCGTGGAGCTACTTGCCTCAAACAAGGCAGGCTCTAGCGAGGACTGTAAGCATTTCCTCTCCCTAAACACGCAGTTTTAACGGAAGAACCCTGCTGTAGTTGCAGGTGGAACACAAGCATCTTTTCTCCCACAGTGAACACAATGGGCACTTCCCCTAATGAACTTGTTCTATAAGAATGGTTTCCCACGTGGAGCGAACTGCCTCAACCATGGCAGGCTCTACTGTGGTCTCTAAGGATTTCCTCTCTGAAAACACGGCACTTTTACCCGAAGAATTCTGCTTTAGTTGCAGGTGGAACACAAGCTGCATTTCACCCACACTGTACACCAAGGGCCCTTCCCCAAATGAAGCTTCTATATGCAGGGTGTCCCGCCTGGAGCGAAGTGCCACACAAAGGCAGGGACTAGTAACGATTGTAAGCATTTCCTCTCCCAATACACGCAGTTTTACCAGAAGAACTCTGCTTTAGTTGCAGGTGGAACACAAGCTTCATTTCACCCACACTGTACACAAAGGGGCTTTCCCCAAATGAATCTTCTATATGCAGGGTGTACCACCTGCAGCGAACTGCCACACAAAGGCAGGCACTAGTAAGGACTGTAAGCATTTCCTCTCCCAAAACACGCAGTTTTACCCAAAGAACTCTGCTGTAATAGCAGGTGGAACACAAGCAGCATTTCTCCCACTGTGTACTCTCTGAGCTCCTCCACGAATGAACTCCTATATGCAGGGTTTCCCACGTGGAGCGAACTGCCTCAAACAAGGCAGGCTTTTGCGAGGACTGTTAGCATTTCCTCTCCCTAAACACGCAGTTTTAATGGAAGAACTCTGCTTTAGTTGCATGTGGAACACAAGCATCTATTCTCCCACAGTGTACACAAATGGCACGTCCCCTAATGAACTTGTTCTATAAGAATTGTTTCCCGCGTGGAGCGAACTGCCTCAACCATGGCAGGCTCTACTGTGGTCTCTAAGGATTTTCTCTGTGAAAACACGGCACTTTTACCAGAAGAACTCTGCTTTATTTAGAGGTGGAACA
Organism: Mesoplodon densirostris; assembly: GCF_025265405.1. Classification (NCBI taxonomy): domain Eukaryota; kingdom Metazoa; phylum Chordata; class Mammalia; order Artiodactyla; family Ziphiidae; genus Mesoplodon; species Mesoplodon densirostris. Next base: position 86,843,333 of record NC_082667.1, read on the forward strand.
CAAGCTGCATTTCACCCACACTGTACACCAAGGGTCTTTCCCCAAATGAATCTTCTATATGCAGGGTGTCCCGCCTGCAGCGAACTGCCACACAAAGGCAGGCACTAGTAAGGACTGTAAGCATTTCTTCTCCCAAAACACGCAGTTTTACCCGAAGAACTCTGCTTTAGTTGCAGGTGGAACACAAGCTGCATTTCACCCACACTGTACACAAAGGGCCCTTCCCTAAATGAATCCTCTATATGCAGAGTGTCCCGCCTGCAGCGAACTGCCACAACGAAGGCAGGCACTAGTAAGGACTGTAGCATTTCCTCTCACAAAACACGCAGTTTTACCCGAAGAACTCTGATTTAGTTGCAGGTGGAACACAAGCAGCATTTCTCCCACTGTGTACTCTTTGGTCTCTTCCACGAATGAACTTCTATATGCAGGGTTTCCCACGTGGTGCGAACTGCTTCAACCACAGCAGGCTGTAGAGAGGACGGTAAGCATTTCCTCTTCCAAAACACGGCAGTTTTACCCAAAGAACTCTGCTTTAGTTGCAGGTGGAACACAAGCAGCATTTCTCCCACTGTGTGCATTCTGAGCTCCTCCACGAATGAACTCCTATATGCAGGGTTTCCCTCGTGGAGCTACTTGCCTCAAACAAGGCAGGCTCTAGCGAGGACTGTAAGCATTTCCTCTCCCTAAACACGCAGTTTTAACGGAAGAACCCTGCTGTAGTTGCAGGTGGAACACAAGCATCTTTTCTCCCACAGTGAACACAATGGGCACTTCCCCTAATGAACTTGTTCTATAAGAATGGTTTCCCACGTGGAGCGAACTGCCTCAACCATGGCAGGCTCTACTGTGGTCTCTAAGGATTTCCTCTCTGAAAACACGGCACTTTTACCCGAAGAATTCTGCTTTAGTTGCAGGTGGAACACAAGCTGCATTTCACCCACACTGTACACCAAGGGCCCTTCCCCAAATGAAGCTTCTATATGCAGGGTGTCCCGCCTGGAGCGAAGTGCCACACAAAGGCAGGGACTAGTAACGATTGTAAGCATTTCCTCTCCCAATACACGCAGTTTTACCAGAAGAACTCTGCTTTAGTTGCAGGTGGAACACAAGCTTCATTTCACCCACACTGTACACAAAGGGGCTTTCCCCAAATGAATCTTCTATATGCAGGGTGTACCACCTGCAGCGAACTGCCACACAAAGGCAGGCACTAGTAAGGACTGTAAGCATTTCCTCTCCCAAAACACGCAGTTTTACCCAAAGAACTCTGCTGTAATAGCAGGTGGAACACAAGCAGCATTTCTCCCACTGTGTACTCTCTGAGCTCCTCCACGAATGAACTCCTATATGCAGGGTTTCCCACGTGGAGCGAACTGCCTCAAACAAGGCAGGCTTTTGCGAGGACTGTTAGCATTTCCTCTCCCTAAACACGCAGTTTTAATGGAAGAACTCTGCTTTAGTTGCATGTGGAACACAAGCATCTATTCTCCCACAGTGTACACAAATGGCACGTCCCCTAATGAACTTGTTCTATAAGAATTGTTTCCCGCGTGGAGCGAACTGCCTCAACCATGGCAGGCTCTACTGTGGTCTCTAAGGATTTACTCTGTGAAAACACGGCACTTTTACCAGAAGAACTCTGCTTTATTTAGAGGTGGAACACAAGCTGCATTTCACCCACACTGTACACCAAGGGTCTTTCCCCAAATGAATCTTCTATATGCAGGGTGTCCCGCCTGCAGCGAACTGCCACACAAAGGCAGGCACTAGTAAGGACTGTAAGCATTTCTTCTCCCAAAACACGCAGTTTTACCCGAAGAACTCTGCTTTAGTTGCAGGTGGAACACAAGCTGCATTTCACCCACACTGTACACAAAGGGCCCTTCCCTAAATGAATCCTCTATATGCAGATTGTCCCGCCTGCAGCGAACTGCCACAACGAAGGCAGGCACTAGTAAGGACTGTAGCATTTCCTCTCACAAAACACGCAGTTTTACCCGAAGAACTCTGATTTAGTTGCAGGTGGAACACAAGCAGCATTTCTCCCACTGTGTACTCTTTGGTCTCTTCCACGAATGAACTTCTATATGCAGGGTTTCCCACGTGGTGCGAACTGCTTCAACCACAGCAGGCTGTAGAGAGGACGGTAAGCATTTCCTCTTCCAAAACACGGCAGTTTTACCCAAAGAACTCTGCTTTAGTTGCAGGTGGAACACAAGCAGCATTTCTCCCACTGTGTACATTCTGAGCTCCTCCACGAATGAACTCCTATATGCAGGGTTTCCCTCGTGGAGCTACTTGCCTCAAACAAGGCAGGCTCTAGCGAGGACTGTAAGCATTTCCTCTCCCTAAACACGCAGTTTTAACGGAAGAACCCTGCTGTAGTTGCAGGTGGAACACAAGCATCTTTTCTCCCACAGTGAACACAATGGGCACTTCCCCTAATGAACTTGTTCTATAAGAATGGTTTCCCACGTGGAGCGAACTGCCTCAACCATGGCAGGCTCTACTGTGGTCTCTAAGGATTTCCTCTCTGAAAACACGGCACTTTTACCCGAAGAATTCTGCTTTAGTTGCAGGTGGAACACAAGCTGCATTTCACCCACACTGTACACCAAGGGCCCTTCCCCAAATGAAGCTTCTATATGCAGGGTGTCCCGCCTGGAGCGAAGTGCCACACAAAGGCAGGGACTAGTAACGATTGTAAGCATTTCCTCTCCCAATACACGCAGTTTTACCAGAAGAACTCTGCTTTAGTTGCAGGTGGAGCACAAGCTTCATTTCACCCACACTGTACACAAAGGGGCTTTCCCCAAATGAATCTTCTATATGCAGGGTGTACCACCTGCAGCGAACTGCCACACAAAGGCAGGCACTAGTAAGGACTGTAAGCATTTCCTCTCCCAAAACACGCAGTTTTACCCAAAGAACTCTGCTGTAATAGCAGGTGGAACACAAGCAGCATTTCTCCCACTGTGTACTCTCTGAGCTCCTCCACGAATGAACTCCTATATGCAGGGTTTCCCACGTGGAGCGAACTGCCTCAAACAAGGCAGGCTTTTGCGAGGACTGTTAGCATTTCCTCTCCCTAAACACGCAGTTTTAATGGAAGAACTCTGCTTTAGTTGCATGTGGAACACAAGCATCTATTCTCCCACAGTGTACACAAATGGCACGTCCCCTAATGAACTTGTTCTATAAGAATTGTTTCCCGCGTGGAGCGAACTGCCTCAACCATGGCAGGCTCTACTGTGGTCTCTAAGGATTTACTCTGTGAAAACACGGCACTTTTACCAGAAGAACTCTGCTTTATTTAGAGGTGGAACACAAGCTGCATTTCACCCACACTGTACACCAAGGGTCTTTCCCCAAATGAATCTTCTATATGCAGGGTGTCCCGCCTGCAGCGAACTGCCACACAAAGGCAGGCACTAGTAAGGACTGTAAGCATTTCTTCTCCCAAAACACGCAGTTTTACCCGAAGAACTCTGCTTTAGTTGCAGGTGGAACACAAGCTGCATTTCACCCACACTGTACACAAAGGGCCCTTCCCTAAATGAATCCTCTATATGCAGATTGTCCCACCTGCAGCGAACTGCCACAACGAAGGCAGGCACTAGTAAGGACTGTAGCATTTCCTCTCACAAAACACGCAGTTTTACCCGAAGAACTCTGATTTAGTTGCAGGTGGAACACAAGCAGCATTTCTCCCACTGTGTACTCTTTGGTCTCTTCCACGAATGAACTTCTATATGCAGGGTTTCCCACGTGGTGCGAACTGCTTCAACCACAGCAGGCTGTAGAGAGGACGGTAAGCATTTCCTCTTCCAAAACACGGCAGTTTTACCCAAAGAACTCTGCTTTAGTTGCAGGTGGAACACAAGCAGCATTTCTCCCACTGTGTACATTCTGAGCTCCTCCACGAATGAACTCCTATATGCAGGGTTTCCCTCGTGGAGCTACTTGCCTCAAACAAGGCAGGCTCTAGCGAGGACTGTAAGCATTTCCTCTCCCTAAACACGCAGTTTTAACGGAAGAACCCTGCTGTAGTTGCAGGTGGTACACAAGCATCTTTTCTCCCACAGTGAACACAATGGGCACTTCCCCTAATGAACTTGTTCTATAAGAATGGTTTCCCACGTGGAGCGAACTGCCTCAACCATGGCAGGCTCTACTGTGGTCTCTAAGGATTTCCTCTCTGAAAACACGGCACTTTTACCCGAAGAATTCTGCTTTAGTTGCAGGTGGAACACAAGCTGCATTTCACCCACACTGTACACCAAGGGCCCTTCCCCAAATGAAGCTTCTATATGCAGGGTGTCCCGCCTGGAGCGAAGTGCCACACAAAGGCAGGGACTAGTAACGATTGTAAGCATTTCCTCTCCCAATACACGCAGTTTTACCAGAAGAACTCTGCTTTAGTTGCAGGTGGAGCACAAGCTTCATTTCACCCACACTGTACACAAAGGGGCTTTCCCCAAATGAATCTTCTATATGCAGGGTGTACCACCTGCAGCGAACTGCCACACAAAGGCAGGCACTAGTAAGGACTGTAAGCATTTCCTCTCCCAAAACACGCAGTTTTACCCAAAGAACTCTGCTGTAATAGCAGGTGGAACACAAGCAGCATTTCTCCCACTGTGTACTCTCTGAGCTCCTCCACGAATGAACTCCTATATGCAGGGTTTCCCACGTGGAGCGAACTGCCTCAAACAAGGCAGGCTTTTGCGAGGACTGTTAGCATTTCCTCTCCCTAAACACGCAGTTTTAATGGAAGAACTCTGCTTTAGTTGCATGTGGAACACAAGCATCTATTCTCCCACAGTGTACACAAATGGCACGTCCCCTAATGAACTTGTTCTATAAGAATTGTTTCCCGCGTGGAGCGAACTGCCTCAACCATGGCAGGCTCTACTGTGGTCTCTAAGGATTTACTCTGTGAAAACACGGCACTTTTACCAGAAGAACTCTGCTTTATTTAGAGGTGGAACACAAGCTGCATTTCACCCACACTGTACACCAAGGGTCTTTCCCCAAATGAATCTTCTATATGCAGGGTGTCCCGCCTGCAGCGAACTGCCACACAAAGGCAGGCACTAGTAAGGACTGTAAGCATTTCTTCTCCCAAAACACGCAGTTTTACCCGAAGAACTCTGCTTTAGTTGCAGGTGGAACACAAGCTGCATTTCACCCACACTGTACACAAAGGGCCCTTCCCTAAATGAATCCTCTATATGCAGATTGTCCCGCCTGCAGCGAACTGCCACAACGAAGGCAGGCACTAGTAAGGACTGTAGCATTTCCTCTCACAAAACACGCAGTTTTACCCGAAGAACTCTGATTTAGTTGCAGGTGGAACACAAGCAGCATTTCTCCCACTGTGTACTCTTTGGTCTCTTCCACGAATGAACTTCTATATGCAGGGTTTCCCACGTGGTGCGAACTGCTTCAACCACAGCAGGCTGTAGAGAGGACGGTAAGCATTTCCTCTTCCAAAACACGGCAGTTTTACCCAAAGAACTCTGCTTTAGTTGCAGGTGGAACACAAGCAGCATTTCTCCCACTGTGTACATTCTGAGCTCCTCCACGAATGAACTCCTATATGCAGGGTTTCCCTCGTGGAGCTACTTGCCTCAAACAAGGCAGGCTCTAGCGAGGACTGTAAGCATTTCCTCTCCCTAAACACGCAGTTTTAACGGAAGAACCCTGCTGTAGTTGCAGGTGGAACACAAGCATCTTTTCTCCCACAGTGAACACAATGGGCACTTCCCCTAATGAACTTGTTCTATAAGAATGGTTTCCCACGTGGAGCGAACTGCCTCAACCATGGCAGGCTCTACTGTGGTCTCTAAGGATTTCCTCTCTGAAAACACGGCACTTTTACCCGAAGAATTCTGCTTTAGTTGCAGGTGGAACACAAGCTGCATTTCACCCACACTGTACACCAAGGGCCCTTCCCCAAATGAAGCTTCTATATGCAGGGTGTCCCGCCTGGAGCGAAGTGCCACACAAAGGCAGGGACTAGTAACGATTGTAAGCATTTCCTCTCCCAATACACGCAGTTTTACCAGAAGAATTCTGCTTTAGTTGCAGGTGGAGCACAAGCTTCATTTCACCCACACTGTACACAAAGGGGCTTTCCCCAAATGAATCTTCTATATGCAGGGTGTACCACCTGCAGCGAACTGCCACACAAAGGCAGGCACTAGTAAGGACTGTAAGCATTTCCTCTCCCAAAACACGCAGTTTTACCCAAAGAACTCTGCTGTAATAGCAGGTGGAACACAAGCAGCATTTCTCCCACTGTGTACTCTCTGAGCTCCTCCACGAATGAACTCCTATATGCAGGGTTTCCCACGTGGAGCGAACTGCCTCAAACAAGGCAGGCTTTTGCGAGGACTGTTAGCATTTCCTCTCCCTAAACACGCAGTTTTAATGGAAGAACTCTGCTTTAGTTGCATGTGGAACACAAGCATCTATTCTCCCACAGTGTACACAAATGGCACGTCCCCTAATGAACTTGTTCTATAAGAATTGTTTCCCGCGTGGAGCGAACTGCCTCAACCATGGCAGGCTCTACTGTTGTCTCTAAGGATTTACTCTGTGAAAACACGGCACTTTTACCAGAAGAACTCTGCTTTATTTAGAGGTGGAACACAAGCTGCATTTCACCCACACTGTACACCAAGGGTCTTTCCCCAAATGAATCTTCTATATGCAGGGTGTCCCGCCTGCAGCGAACTGCCACACAAAGGCAGGCACTAGTAAGGACTGTAAGCATTTCTTCTCCCAAAACACGCAGTTTTACCCGAAGAACTCTGCTTTAGTTGCAGGTGGAACACAAGCTGCATTTCACCCACACTGTACACAAAGGGCCCTTCCCTAAATGAATCCTCTATATGCAGAGTGTCCCGCCTGCAGCGAACTGCCACAACGAAGGCAGGCACTAGTAAGGACTGTAGCATTTCCTCTCACAAAACACGCAGTTTTACCCGAAGAACTCTGATTTAGTTGCAGGTGGAACACAAGCAGCATTTCTCCCACTGTGTACTCTTTGGTCTCTTCCACGAATGAACTTCTATATGCAGGGTTTCCCACGTGGTGCGAACTGCTTCAACCACAGCAGGCTGTAGAGAGGACGGTAAGCATTTCCTCTTCCAAAACACGGCAGTTTTACCCAAAGAACTCTGCTTTAGTTGCAGGTGGAACACAAGCAGCATTTCTCCCACTGTGTGCATTCTGAGCTCCTCCACGAATGAACTCCTATATGCAGGGTTTCCCTCGTGGAGCTACTTGCCTCAAACAAGGCAGGCTCTAGCGAGGACTGTAAGCATTTCCTCTCCCTAAACACGCAGTTTTAACGGAAGAACCCTGCTGTAGTTGCAGGTGGAACACAAGCATCTTTTCTCCCACAGTGAACACAATGGGCACTTCCCCTAATGAACTTGTTCTATAAGAATGGTTTCCCACGTGGAGCGAACTGCCTCAACCATGGCAGGCTCTACTGTGGTCTCTAAGGATTTCCTCTCTGAAAACACGGCACTTTTACCCGAAGAATTCTGCTTTAGTTGCAGGTGGAACACAAGCTGCATTTCACCCACACTGTACACCAAGGGCCCTTCCCCAAATGAAGCTTCTATATGCAGGGTGTCCCGCCTGGAGCGAAGTGCCACACAAAGGCAGGGACTAGTAACGATTGTAAGCATTTCCTCTCCCAATACACGCAGTTTTACCAGAAGAACTCTGCTTTAGTTGCAGGTGGAGCACAAGCTTCATTTCACCCACACTGTACACAAAGGGGCTTTCCCCAAATGAATCTTCTATATGCAGGGTGTACCACCTGCAGCGAACTGCCACACAAAGGCAGGCACTAGTAAGGACTGTAAGCATTTCCTCTCCCAAAACACGCAGTTTTACCCAAAGAACTCTGCTGTAATAGCAGGTGGAACACAAGCAGCATTTCTCCCACTGTGTACTCTCTGAGCTCCTCCACGAATGAACTCCTATATGCAGGGTTTCCCACGTGGAGCGAACTGCCTCAAACAAGGCAGGCTTTTGCGAGGACTGTTAGCATTTCCTCTCCCTAAACACGCAGTTTTAATGGAAGAACTCTGCTTTAGTTGCATGTGGAACACAAGCATCTATTCTCCCACAGTGTACACAAATGGCACGTCCCCTAATGAACTTGTTCTATAAGAATTGTTTCCCGCGTGGAGCGAACTGCCTCAACCATGGCAGGCTCTACTGTGGTCTCTAAGGATTTACTCTGTGAAAACACGGCACTTTTACCAGAAGAACTCTGCTTTATTTAGAGGTGGAACACAAGCTGCATTTCACCCACACTGTACACCAAGGGTCTTTCCCCAAATGAATCTTCTATATGCAGGGTGTCCCGCCTGCAGCGAACTGCCACACAAAGGCAGGCACTAGTAAGGACTGTAAGCATTTCTTCTCCCAAAACACGCAGTTTTACCCGAAGAACTCTGCTTTAGTTGCAGGTGGAACACAAGCTGCATTTCACCCACACTGTACACAAAGGGCCCTTCCCTAAATGAATCCTCTATATGCAGATTGTCCCACCTGCAGCGAACTGCCACAACGAAGGCAGGCACTAGTAAGGACTGTAGCATTTCCTCTCACAAAACACGCAGTTTTACCCGAAGAACTCTGATTTAGTTGCAGGTGGAACACAAGCAGCATTTCTCCCACTGTGTACTCTTTGGTCTCTTCCACGAATGAACTTCTATATGCAGGGTTTCCCACGTGGTGCGAACTGCTTCAACCACAGCAGGCTGTAGAGAGGACGGTAAGCATTTCCTCTTCCAAAACACGGCAGTTTTACCCAAAGAACTCTGCTTTAGTTGCAGGTGGAACACAAGCAGCATTTCTCCCACTGTGTACATTCTGAGCTCCTCCACGAATGAACTCCTATATGCAGGGTTTCCCTCGTGGAGCTACTTGCCTCAAACAAGGCAGGCTCTAGCGAGGACTGTAAGCATTTCCTCTCCCTAAACACGCAGTTTTAACGGAAGAACCCTGCTGTAGTTGCAGGTGGAACACAAGCATCTTTTCTCCCACAGTGAACACAATGGGCACTTCCCCTAATGAACTTGTTCTATAAGAATGGTTTCCCACGTGGAGCGAACTGCCTCAACCATGGCAGGCTCTACTGTGGTCTCTAAGGATTTCCTCTCTGAAAACACGGCACTTTTACCCGAAGAATTCTGCTTTAGTTGCAGGTGGAACACAAGCTGCATTTCACCCACACTGTACACCAAGGGCCCTTCCCCAAATGAAGCTTCTATATGCAGGGTGTCCCGCCTGGAGCGAAGTGCCACACAAAGGCAGGGACTAGTAACGATTGTAAGCATTTCCTCTCCCAATACACGCAGTTTTACCAGAAGAACTCTGCTTTAGTTGCAGGTGGAGCACAAGCTTCATTTCACCCACACTGTACACAAAGGGGCTTTCCCCAAATGAATCTTCTATATGCAGGGTGTACCACCTGCAGCGAACTGCCACACAAAGGCAGGCACTAGTAAGGACTGTAAGCATTTCCTCTCCCAAAACACGCAGTTTTACCCAAAGAACTCTGCTGTAATAGCAGGTGGAACACAAGCAGCATTTCTCCCACTGTGTACTCTCTGAGCTCCTCCACGAATGAACTCCTATATGCAGGGTTTCCCACGTGGAGCGAACTGCCTCAAACAAGGCAGGCTTTTGCGAGGACTGTTAGCATTTCCTCTCCCTAAACACGCAGTTTTAATGGAAGAACTCTGCTTTAGTTGCATGTGGAACACAAGCATCTATTCTCCCACAGTGTACACAAATGGCACGTCCCCTAATGAACTTGTTCTATAAGAATTGTTTCCCGCGTGGAGCGAACTGCCTCAACCATGGCAGGCTCTACTGTGGTCTCTAAGGATTTACTCTGTGAAAACACGGCACTTTTACCAGAAGAACTCTGCTTTATTTAGAGGTGGAACACAAGCTGCATTTCACCCACACTGTACACCAAGGGTCTTTCCCCAAATGAATCTTCTATATGCAGGGTGTCCCGCCTGCAGCGAACTGCCACACAAAGGCAGGCACTAGTAAGGACTGTAAGCATTTCTTCTCCCAAAACACGCAGTTTTACCCGAAGAACTCTGCTTTAGTTGCAGGTGGAACACAAGCTGCATTTCACCCACACTGTACACAAAGGGCCCTTCCCTAAATGAATCCTCTATATGCAGATTGTCCCGCCTGCAGCGAACTGCCACAACGAAGGCAGGCACTAGTAAGGACTGTAGCATTTCCTCTCACAAAACACGCAGTTTTACCCGAAGAACTCTGATTTAGTTGCAGGTGGAACACAAGCAGCATTTCTCCCACTGTGTACTCTTTGGTCTCTTCCACGAATGAACTTCTATATGCAGGGTTTCCCACGTGGTGCGAACTGCTTCAACCACAGCAGGCTGTAGAGAGGACGGTAAGCATTTCCTCTTCCAAAACACGGCAGTTTTACCCAAAGAACTCTGCTTTAGTTGCAGGTGGAACACAAGCAGCATTTCTCCCACTGTGTACATTCTGAGCTCCTCCACGAATGAACTCCTATATGCAGGGTTTCCCTCGTGGAGCTACTTGCCTCAAACAAGGCAGGCTCTAGCGAGGACTGTAAGCATTTCCTCTCCCTAAACACGCAGTTTTAACGGAAGAACCCTGCTGTAGTTGCAGGTGGAACACAAGCATCTTTTCTCCCACAGTGAACACAATGGGCACTTCCCCTAATGAACTTGTTCTATAAGAATGGTTTCCCACGTGGAGCGAACTGCCTCAACCATGGCAGGCTCTACTGTGGTCTCTAAGGATTTCCTCTCTGAAAACACGGCACTTTTACCCGAAGAATTCTGCTTTAGTTGCAGGTGGAACACAAGCTGCATTTCACCCACACTGTACACCAAGGGCCCTTCCCCAAATGAAGCTTCTATATGCAGGGTGTCCCGCCTGGAGCGAAGTGCCACACAAAGGCAGGGACTAGTAACGATTGTAAGCATTTCCTCTCCCAATACACGCAGTTTTACCAGAAGAATTCTGCTTTAGTTGCAGGTGGAGCACAAGCTTCATTTCACCCACACTGTACACAAAGGGGCTTTCCCCAAATGAATCTTCTATATGCAGGGTGTACCACCTGCAGCGAACTGCCACACAAAGGCAGGCACTAGTAAGGACTGTAAGCATTTCCTCTCCCAAAACACGCAGTTTTACCCAAAGAACTCTGCTGTAATAGCAGGTGGAACACAAGCAGCATTTCTCCCACTGTGTACTCTCTGAGCTCCTCCACGAATGAACTCCTATATGCAGGGTTTCCCACGTGGAGCGAACTGCCTCAAACAAGGCAGGCTTTTGCGAGGACTGTTAGCATTTCCTCTCCCTAAACACGCAGTTTTAATGGAAGAACTCTGCTTTAGTTGCATGTGGAACACAAGCATCTATTCTCCCACAGTGTACACAAATGGCACGTCCCCTAATGAACTTGTTCTATAAGAATTGTTTCCCGCGTGGAGCGAACTGCCTCAACCATGGCAGGCTCTACTGTGGTCTCTAAGGATTTACTCTGTGAAAACACGGCACTTTTACCAGAAGAACTCTGCTTTATTTAGAGGTGGAACACAAGCTGCATTTCACCCACACTGTACACCAAGGGTCTTTCCCCAAATGAATCTTCTATATGCAGGGTGTCCCGCCTGCAGCGAACTGCCACACAAAGGCAGGCACTAGTAAGGACTGTAAGCATTTCTTCTCCCAAAACACGCAGTTTTACCCGAAGAACTCTGCTTTAGTTGCAGGTGGAACACAAGCTGCATTTCACCCACACTGTACACAAAGGGCCCTTCCCTAAATGAATCCTCTATATGCAGATTGTCCCGCCTGCAGCGAACTGCCACAACGAAGGCAGGCACTAGTAAGGACTGTAGCATTTCCTCTCACAAAACACGCAGTTTTACCCGAAGAACTCTGATTTAGTTGCAGGTGGAACACAAGCAGCATTTCTCCCACTGTGTACTCTTTGGTCTCTTCCACGAATGAACTTCTATATGCAGGGTTTCCCACGTGGTGCGAACTGCTTCAACCACAGCAGGCTGTAGAGAGGACGGTAAGCATTTCCTCTTCCAAAACACGGCAGTTTTACCCAAAGAACTCTGCTTTAGTTGCAGGTGGAACACAAGCAGCATTTCTCCCACTGTGTGCATTCTGAGCTCCTCCACGAATGAACTCCTATATGCAGGGTTTCCCTCGTGGAGCTACTTGCCTCAAACAAGGCAGGCTCTAGCGAGGACTGTAAGCATTTCCTCTCCCTAAACACGCAGTTTTAACGGAAGAACCCTGCTGTAGTTGCAGGTGGAACACAAGCATCTTTTCTCCCACAGTGAACACAATGGGCACTTCCCCTAATGAACTTGTTCTATAAGAATGGTTTCCCACGTGGAGCGAACTGCCTCAACCATGGCAGGCTCTACTGTGGTCTCTAAGGATTTCCTCTCTGAAAACACGGCACTTTTACCCGAAGAATTCTGCTTTAGTTGCAGGTGGAACACAAGCTGCATTTCACCCACACTGTACACCAAGGGCCCTTCCCCAAATGAAGCTTCTATATGCAGGGTGTCCCGCCTGGAGCGAAGTGCCACACAAAGGAAGGGACTAGTAACGATTGTAAGCATTTCCTCTCCCAATACACGCAGTTTTACCCAAAGAACTCTGCTGTAATAGCAGGTGGAACACAAGCAGCATTTCTCCCACTGTGTACTCTCTGAGCTCCTCCACGAATGAACTCCTATATGCAGGGTTTCCCACGTGGAGCGATCTGCCTCTAACAAGGCAGGCTTTTGCGAGGACTGTTAGCATTTCCTCTCCCTAAACACGCAGTTTTAATGGAAGAACTCTGCTTTAGTTGCATGTGGAACACAAGCATCTATTCTCCCACAGTGTACACAAATGGCACGTCCCCTAATGAACTTGTTCTATAAGAATTGTTTCCCGCGTGGAGCGAACTGCCTCAACCATGGCAGGCTCTACTGTGGTCTCTAAGGATTTACTCTGTGAAAACACGGCACTTTTACCAGAAGAACTCTGCTTTATTTAGAGGTGGAACACAAGCTGCATTTCACCCACACTGTACACCAAGGGTCTTTCCCCAAATGAATCTTCTATATGCAGGGTGTCCCGCCTGCAGCGAACTGCCACACAAAGGCAGGCACTAGTAAGGACTGTAAGCATTTCTTCTCCCAAAACACGCAGTTTTACCCGAAGAACTCTGCTTTAGTTGCAGGTGGAACACAAGCTGCATTTCACCCACACTGTACACAAAGGGCCCTTCCCTAAATGAATCCTCTATATGCAGATTGTCCCGCCTGCAGCGAACTGCCACAACGAAGGCAGGCACTAGTAAGGACTGTAGCATTTCCTCTCACAAAACACGCAGTTTTACCCGAAGAACTCTGATTTAGTTGCAGGTGGAACACAAGCAGCATTTCTCCCACTGTGTACTCTTTGGTCTCTTCCACGAATGAACTTCTATATGCAGGGTTTCCCACGTGGTGCGAACTGCTTCAACCACAGCAGGCTGTAGAGAGGACGGTAAGCATTTCCTCTTCCAAAACACGGCAGTTTTACCCAAAGAACTCTGCTTTAGTTGCAGGTGGAACACAAGCAGCATTTCTCCCACTGTGTACATTCTGAGCTCCTCCACGAATGAACTCCTATATGCAGGGTTTCCCTCGTGGAGCTACTTGCCTCAAACAAGGCAGGCTCTAGCGAGGACTGTAAGCATTTCCTCTCCCTAAACACGCAGTTTTAACGGAAGAACCCTGCTGTAGTTGCAGGTGGAACACAAGCATCTTTTCTCCCACAGTGAACACAATGGGCACTTCCCCTAATGAACTTGTTCTATAAGAATGGTTTCCCACGTGGAGCGAACTGCCTCAACCATGGCAGGCTCTACTGTGGTCTCTAAGGATTTCCTCTCTGAAAACACGGCACTTTTACCCGAAGAATTCTGCTTTAGTTGCAGGTGGAACACAAGCTGCATTTCACCCACACTGTACACCAAGGGCCCTTCCCCAAATGAAGCTTCTATATGCAGGGTGTCCCGCCTGGAGCGAAGTGCCACACAAAGGCAGGGACTAGTAACGATTGTAAGCATTTCCTCTCCCAATACACGCAGTTTTACCAGAAGAACTCTGCTTTAGTTGCAGGTGGAACACAAGCTTCATTTCACCCACACTGTACACAAAGGGGCTTTCCCCAAATGAATCTTCTATATGCAGGGTGTACCACCTGCAGCGAACTGCCACACAAAGGCAGGCACTAGTAAGGACTGTAAGCATTTCCTCTCCCAAAACACGCAGTTTTACCCAAAGAACTCTGCTGTAAGAGCAGGTGGAACACAAGCAGCATTTCTCCCACTGTGTACTCTCTGAGCTCCTCCACGAATGAACTCCTATATGCAGGGTTTCCCACGTGGAGCGAACTGCCTCTAACAAGGCAGGCTTTTGCGAGGACTGTTAGCATTTCCTCTCCCTAAACACGCAGTTTTAATGGAAGAACTCTGCTTTAGTTGCATGTGGAACACAAGCATCTATTCTCCCACAGTGTACACAAATGGCACGTCCCCTAATGAACTTGTTCTATAAGAATTGTTTCCCGCGTGGAGCGAACTGCCTCAACCATGGCAGGCTCTACTGTGGTCTCTAAGGATTTTCTCTGTGAAAACACGGCACTTTTACCAGAAGAACTCTGCTTTATTTAGAGGTGGAACACAAGCTGCATTTCACCCACACTGTACACCAAGGGTCTTTCCCCAAATGAATCTTCTATATGCAGGGTGTCCCGCCTGCAGCGAACTGCCACACAAAGGCAGGCACTAGTAAGGACTGTAAGCATTTCTTCTCCCAAAACACGCAGTTTTACCCGAAGAACTCTGCTTTAGTTGCAGGTGGAACACAAGCTGCATTTCACCCACACTGTACACAAAGGGCCCTTCCCTAAATGAATCCTCTATATGCAGATTGTCCCGCCTGCAGCGAACTGCCACAACGAAGGCAGGCACTAGTAAGGACTGTAGCATTTCCTCTCACAAAACACGCAGTTTTACCCGAAGAACTCTGATTTAGTTGCAGGTGGAACACAAGCAGCATTTCTCCCACTGTGTACTCTTTGGTCTCTTCCACGAATGAACTTCTATATGCAGGGTTTCCCACGTGGTGCGAACTGCTTCAACCACAGCAGGCTGTAGAGAGGACGGTAAGCATTTCCTCTTCCAAAACACGGCAGTTTTACCCAAAGAACTCTGCTTTAGTTGCAGGTGGAACACAAGCAGCATTTCTCCCACTGTGTGCATTCTGAGCTCCTCCACGAATGAACTCCTATATGCAGGGTTTCCCTCGTGGAGCTACTTGCCTCAAACAAGGCAGGCTCTAGCGAGGACTGTAAGCATTTCCTCTCCCTAAACACGCAGTTTTAACGGAAGAACCCTGCTGTAGTTGCAGGTGGAACACAAGCATCTTTTCTCCCACAGTGAACACAATGGGCACTTCCCCTAATGAACTTGTTCTATAAGAATGGTTTCCCACGTGGAGCGAACTGCCTCAACCATGGCAGGCTCTACTGTGGTCTCTAAGGATTTCCTCTCTGAAAACACGGCACTTTTACCCGAAGAATTCTGCTTTAGTTGCAGGTGGAACACAAGCTGCATTTCACCCACACTGTACACCAAGGGCCCTTCCCCAAATGAAGCTTCTATATGCAGGGTGTCCCGCCTGGAGCGAAGTGCCACACAAAGGCAGGGACTAGTAACGATTGTAAGCATTTCCTCTCCCAATACACGCAGTTTTACCAGAAGAACTCTGCTTTAGTTGCAGGTGGAGCACAAGCTTCATTTCACCCACACTGTACACAAAGGGGCTTTCCCCAAATGAATCTTCTATATGCAGGGTGTACCACCTGCAGCGAACTGCCACACAAAGGCAGGCACTAGTAAGGACTGTAAGCATTTCCTCTCCCAAAACACGCAGTTTTACCCAAAGAACTCTGCTGTAATAGCAGGTGGAACACAAGCAGCATTTCTCCCACTGTGTACTCTCTGAGCTCCTCCACGAATGAACTCCTATATGCAGGGTTTCCCACGTGGAGCGAACTGCCTCAAACAAGGCAGGCTTTTGCGAGGACTGTTAGCATTTCCTCTCCCTAAACACGCAGTTTTAATGGAAGAACTCTGCTTTAGTTGCATGTGGAACACAAGCATCTATTCTCCCACAGTGTACACAAATGGCACGTCCCCTAATGAACTTGTTCTATAAGAATTGTTTCCCGCGTGGAGCGAACTGCCTCAACCATGGCAGGCTCTACTGTGGTCTCTAAGGATTTACTCTGTGAAAACACGGCACTTTTACCAGAAGAACTCTGCTTTATTTAGAGGTGGAACACAAGCTGCATTTCACCCACACTGTACACCAAGGGTCTTTCCCCAAATGAATCTTCTATATGCAGGGTGTCCCGCCTGCAGCGAACTGCCACACAAAGGCAGGCACTAGTAAGGACTGTAAGCATTTCTTCTCCCAAAACACGCAGTTTTACCCGAAGAACTCTGCTTTAGTTGCAGGTGGAACACAAGCTGCATTTCACCCACACTGTACACAAAGGGCCCTTCCCTAAATGAATCCTCTATATGCAGAGTGTCCCGCCTGCAGCGAACTGCCACAACGAAGGCAGGCACTAGTAAGGACTGTAGCATTTCCTCTCACAAAACACGCAGTTTTACCCGAAGAACTCTGATTTAGTTGCAGGTGGAACACAAGCAGCATTTCTCCCACTGTGTACTCTTTGGTCTCTTCCACGAATGAACTTCTATATGCAGGGTTTCCCACGTGGTGCGAACTGCTTCAACCACAGCAGGCTGTAGAGAGGACGGTAAGCATTTCCTCTTCCAAAACACGGCAGTTTTACCCAAAGAACTCTGCTTTAGTTGCAGGTGGAACACAAGCAGCATTTCTCCCACTGTGTGCATTCTGAGCTCCTCCACGAATGAACTCCTATATGCAGGGTTTCCCTCGTGGAGCTACTTGCCTCAAACAAGGCAGGCTCTAGCGAGGACTGTAAGCATTTCCTCTCCCTAAACACGCAGTTTTAACGGAAGAACCCTGCTGTAGTTGCAGGTGGAACACAAGCATCTTTTCTCCCACAGTGAACACAATGGGCACTTCCCCTAATGAACTTGTTCTATAAGAATGGTTTCCCACGTGGAGCGAACTGCCTCAACCATGGCAGGCTCTACTGTGGTCTCTAAGGATTTCCTCTCTGAAAACACGGCACTTTTACCCGAAGAATTCTGCTTTAGTTGCAGGTGGAACACAAGCTGCATTTCACCCACACTGTACACCAAGGGCCCTTCCCCAAATGAAGCTTCTATATGCAGGGTGTCCCGCCTGGAGCGAAGTGCCACACAAAGGAAGGGACTAGTAACGATTGTAAGCATTTCCTCTCCCAATACACGCAGTTTTACCCAAAGAACTCTGCTGTAATAGCAGGTGGAACACAAGCAGCATTTCTCCCACTGTGTACTCTCTGAGCTCCTCCACGAATGAACTCCTATATGCAGGGTTTCCCACGTGGAGCGATCTGCCTCTAACAAGGCAGGCTTTTGCGAGGACTGTTAGCATTTCCTCTCCCTAAACACGCAGTTTTAATGGAAGAACTCTGCTTTAGTTGCATGTGGAACACAAGCATCTATTCTCCCACAGTGTACACAAATGGCACGTCCCCTAATGAACTTGTTCTATAAGAATTGTTTCCCGCGTGGAGCGAACTGCCTCAACCATGGCAGGCTCTACTGTGGTCTCTAAGGATTTACTCTGTGAAAACACGGCACTTTTACCAGAAGAACTCTGCTTTATTTAGAGGTGGAACACAAGCTGCATTTCACCCACACTGTACACCAAGGGTCTTTCCCCAAATGAATCTTCTATATGCAGGGTGTCCCGCCTGCAGCGAACTGCCACACAAAGGCAGGCACTAGTAAGGACTGTAAGCATTTCTTCTCCCAAAACACGCAGTTTTACCCGAAGAACTCTGCTTTAGTTGCAGGTGGAACACAAGCTGCATTTCACCCACACTGTACACAAAGGGCCCTTCCCTAAATGAATCCTCTATATGCAGATTGTCCCGCCTGCAGCGAACTGCCACAACGAAGGCAGGCACTAGTAAGGACTGTAGCATTTCCTCTCACAAAACACGCAGTTTTACCCGAAGAACTCTGATTTAGTTGCAGGTGGAACACAAGCAGCATTTCTCCCACTGTGTACTCTTTGGTCTCTTCCACGAATGAACTTCTATATGCAGGGTTTCCCACGTGGTGCGAACTGCTTCAACCACAGCAGGCTGTAGAGAGGACGGTAAGCATTTCCTCTTCCAAAACACGGCAGTTTTACCCAAAGAACTCTGCTTTAGTTGCAGGTGGAACACAAGCAGCATTTCTCCCACTGTGTACATTCTGAGCTCCTCCACGAATGAACTCCTATATGCAGGGTTTCCCTCGTGGAGCTACTTGCCTCAAACAAGGCAGGCTCTAGCGAGGACTGTAAGCATTTCCTCTCCCTAAACACGCAGTTTTAACGGAAGAACCCTGCTGTAGTTGCAGGTGGAACACAAGCATCTTTTCTCCCACAGTGAACACAATGGGCACTTCCCCTAATGAACTTGTTCTATAAGAATGGTTTCCCACGTGGAGCGAACTGCCTCAACCATGGCAGGCTCTACTGTGGTCTCTAAGGATTTCCTCTCTGAAAACACGGCACTTTTACCCGAAGAATTCTGCTTTAGTTGCAGGTGGAACACAAGCTGCATTTCACCCACACTGTACACCAAGGGCCCTTCCCCAAATGAAGCTTCTATATGCAGGGTGTCCCGCCTGGAGCGAAGTGCCACACAAAGGCAGGGACTAGTAACGATTGTAAGCATTTCCTCTCCCAATACACGCAGTTTTACCAGAAGAACTCTGCTTTAGTTGCAGGTGGAACACAAGCTTCATTTCACCCACACTGTACACAAAGGGGCTTTCCCCAAATGAATCTTCTATATGCAGGGTGTACCACCTGCAGCGAACTGCCACACAAAGGCAGGCACTAGTAAGGACTGTAAGCATTTCCTCTCCCAAAACACGCAGTTTTACCCAAAGAACTCTGCTGTAAGAGCAGGTGGAACACAAGCAGCATTTCTCCCACTGTGTACTCTCTGAGCTCCTCCACGAATGAACTCCTATATGCAGGGTTTCCCACGTGGAGCGAACTGCCTCTAACAAGGCAGGCTTTTGCGAGGACTGTTAGCATTTCCTCTCCCTAAACACGCAGTTTTAATGGAAGAACTCTGCTTTAGTTGCATGTGGAACACAAGCATCTATTCTCCCACAGTGTACACAAATGGCACGTCCCCTAATGAACTTGTTCTATAAGAATTGTTTCCCGCGTGGAGCGAACTGCCTCAACCATGGCAGGCTCTACTGTGGTCTCTAAGGATTTTCTCTGTGAAAACACGGCACTTTTACCAGAAGAACTCTGCTTTATTTAGAGGTGGAACACAAGCTGCATTTCACCCACACTGTACACCAAGGGTCTTTCCCCAAATGAATCTTCTATATGCAGGGTGTCCCGCCTGCAGCGAACTGCCACACAAAGGCAGGCACTAGTAAGGACTGTAAGCATTTCTTCTCCCAAAACACGCAGTTTTACCCGAAGAACTCTGCTTTAGTTGCAGGTGGAACACAAGCTGCATTTCACCCACACTGTACACAAAGGGCCCTTCCCTAAATGAATCCTCTATATGCAGATTGTCCCGCCTGCAGCGAACTGCCACAACGAAGGCAGGCACTAGTAAGGACTGTAGCATTTCCTCTCACAAAACACGCAGTTTTACCCGAAGAACTCTGATTTAGTTGCAGGTGGAACACAAGCAGCATTTCTCCCACTGTGTACTCTTTGGTCTCTTCCACGAATGAACTTCTATATGCAGGGTTTCCCACGTGGTGCGAACTGCTTCAACCACAGCAGGCTGTAGAGAGGACGGTAAGCATTTCCTCTTCCAAAACACGGCAGTTTTACCCAAAGAACTCTGCTTTAGTTGCAGGTGGAACACAAGCAGCATTTCTCCCACTGTGTGCATTCTGAGCTCCTCCACGAATGAACTCCTATATGCAGGGTTTCCCTCGTGGAGCTACTTGCCTCAAACAAGGCAGGCTCTAGCGAGGACTGTAAGCATTTCCTCTCCCTAAACACGCAGTTTTAACGGAAGAACCCTGCTGTAGTTGCAGGTGGAACACAAGCATCTTTTCTCCCACAGTGAACACAATGGGCACTTCCCCTAATGAACTTGTTCTATAAGAATGGTTTCCCACGTGGAGCGAACTGCCTCAACCATGGCAGGCTCTACTGTGGTCTCTAAGGATTTCCTCTCTGAAAACACGGCACTTTTACCCGAAGAATTCTGCTTTAGTTGCAGGTGGAACACAAGCTGCATTTCACCCACACTGTACACCAAGGGCCCTTCCCCAAATGAAGCTTCTATATGCAGGGTGTCCCGCCTGGAGCGAAGTGCCACACAAAGGCAGGGACTAGTAACGATTGTAAGCATTTCCTCTCCCAATACACGCAGTTTTACCAGAAGAACTCTGCTTTAGTTGCAGGTGGAACACAAGCTTCATTTCACCCACACTGTACACAAAGGGGCTTTCCCCAAATGAATCTTCTATATGCAGGGTGTACCACCTGCAGCGAACTGCCACACAAAGGCAGGCACTAGTAAGGACTGTAAGCATTTCCTCTCCCAAAACACGCAGTTTTACCCAAAGAACTCTGCTGTAATAGCAGGTGGAACACAAGCAGCATTTCTCCCACTGTGTACTCTCTGAGCTCCTCCACGAATGAACTCCTATATGCAGGGTTTCCCACGTGGAGCGAACTGCCTCAAACAAGGCAGGCTTTTGCGAGGACTGTTAGCATTTCCTCTCCCTAAACACGCAGTTTTAATGGAAGAACTCTGCTTTAGTTGCATGTGGAACACAAGCATCTATTCTCCCACAGTGTACACAAATGGCACGTCCCCTAATGAACTTGTTCTATAAGAATTGTTTCCCGCGTGGAGCGAACTGCCTCAACCATGGCAGGCTCTACTGTGGTCTCTAAGGATTTACTCTGTGAAAACACGGCACTTTTACCAGAAGAACTCTGCTTTATTTAGAGGTGGAACACAAGCTGCATTTCACCCACACTGTACACCAAGGGTCTTTCCCCAAATGAATCTTCTATATGCAGGGTGTCCCGCCTGCAGCGAACTGCCACACAAAGGCAGGCACTAGTAAGGACTGTAAGCATTTCTTCTCCCAAAACACGCAGTTTTACCCGAAGAACTCTGCTTTAGTTGCAGGTGGAACACAAGCTGCATTTCACCCACACTGTACACAAAGGGCCCTTCCCTAAATGAATCCTCTATATGCAGAGTGTCCCGCCTGCAGCGAACTGCCACAACGAAGGCAGGCACTAGTAAGGACTGTAGCATTTCCTCTCACAAAACACGCAGTTTTACCCGAAGAACTCTGATTTAGTTGCAGGTGGAACACAAGCAGCATTTCTCCCACTGTGTACTCTTTGGTCTCTTCCACGAATGAACTTCTATATGCAGGGTTTCCCACGTGGTGCGAACTGCTTCAACCACAGCAGGCTGTAGAGAGGACGGTAAGCATTTCCTCTTCCAAAACACGGCAGTTTTACCCAAAGAACTCTGCTTTAGTTGCAGGTGGAACACAAGCAGCATTTCTCCCACTGTGTGCATTCTGAGCTCCTCCACGAATGAACTCCTATATGCAGGGTTTCCCTCGTGGAGCTACTTGCCTCAAACAAGGCAGGCTCTAGCGAGGACTGTAAGCATTTCCTCTCCCTAAACACGCAGTTTTAACGGAAGAACCCTGCTGTAGTTGCAGGTGGAACACAAGCATCTTTTCTCCCACAGTGAACACAATGGGCACTTCCCCTAATGAACTTGTTCTATAAGAATGGTTTCCCACGTGGAGCGAACTGCCTCAACCATGGCAGGCTCTACTGTGGTCTCTAAGGATTTCCTCTCTGAAAACACGGCACTTTTACCCGAAGAATTCTGCTTTAGTTGCAGGTGGAACACAAGCTGCATTTCACCCACACTGTACACCAAGGGCCCTTCCCCAAATGAAGCTTCTATATGCAGGGTGTCCCGCCTGGAGCGAAGTGCCACACAAAGGAAGGGACTAGTAACGATTGTAAGCATTTCCTCTCCCAATACACGCAGTTTTACCCAAAGAACTCTGCTGTAATAGCAGGTGGAACACAAGCAGCATTTCTCCCACTGTGTACTCTCTGAGCTCCTCCACGAATGAACTCCTATATGCAGGGTTTCCCACGTGGAGCGATCTGCCTCTAACAAGGCAGGCTTTTGCGAGGACTGTTAGCATTTCCTCTCCCTAAACACGCAGTTTTAATGGAAGAACTCTGCTTTAGTTGCATGTGGAACACAAGCATCTATTCTCCCACAGTGTACACAAATGGCACGTCCCCTAATGAACTTGTTCTATAAGAATTGTTTCCCGCGTGGAGCGAACTGCCTCAACCATGGCAGGCTCTACTGTGGTCTCTAAGGATTTACTCTGTGAAAACACGGCACTTTTACCAGAAGAACTCTGCTTTATTTAGAGGTGGAACACAAGCTGCATTTCACCCACACTGTACACCAAGGGTCTTTCCCCAAATGAATCTTCTATATGCAGGGTGTCCCGCCTGCAGCGAACTGCCACACAAAGGCAGGCACTAGTAAGGACTGTAAGCATTTCTTCTCCCAAAACACGCAGTTTTACCCGAAGAACTCTGCTTTAGTTGCAGGTGGAACACAAGCTGCATTTCACCCACACTGTACACAAAGGGCCCTTCCCTAAATGAATCCTCTATATGCAGATTGTCCCGCCTGCAGCGAACTGCCACAACGAAGGCAGGCACTAGTAAGGACTGTAGCATTTCCTCTCACAAAACACGCAGTTTTACCCGAAGAACTCTGATTTAGTTGCAGGTGGAACACAAGCAGCATTTCTCCCACTGTGTACTCTTTGGTCTCTTCCACGAATGAACTTCTATATGCAGGGTTTCCCACGTGGTGCGAACTGCTTCAACCACAGCAGGCTGTAGAGAGGACGGTAAGCATTTCCTCTTCCAAAACACGGCAGTTTTACCCAAAGAACTCTGCTTTAGTTGCAGGTGGAACACAAGCAGCATTTCTCCCACTGTGTACATTCTGAGCTCCTCCACGAATGAACTCCTATATGCAGGGTTTCCCTCGTGGAGCTACTTGCCTCAAACAAGGCAGGCTCTAGCGAGGACTGTAAGCATTTCCTCTCCCTAAACACGCAGTTTTAACGGAAGAACCCTGCTGTAGTTGCAGGTGGAACACAAGCATCTTTTCTCCCACAGTGAACACAATGGGCACTTCCCCTAATGAACTTGTTCTATAAGAATGGTTTCCCACGTGGAGCGAACTGCCTCAACCATGGCAGGCTCTACTGTGGTCTCTAAGGATTTCCTCTCTGAAAACACGGCACTTTTACCCGAAGAATTCTGCTTTAGTTGCAGGTGGAACACAAGCTGCATTTCACCCACACTGTACACCAAGGGCCCTTCCCCAAATGAAGCTTCTATATGCAGGGTGTCCCGCCTGGAGCGAAGTGCCACACAAAGGCAGGGACTAGTAACGATTGTAAGCATTTCCTCTCCCAATACACGCAGTTTTACCAGAAGAACTCTGCTTTAGTTGCAGGTGGAACACAAGCTTCATTTCACCCACACTGTACACAAAGGGGCTTTCCCCAAATGAATCTTCTATATGCAGGGTGTACCACCTGCAGCGAACTGCCACACAAAGGCAGGCACTAGTAAGGACTGTAAGCATTTCCTCTCCCAAAACACGCAGTTTTACCCAAAGAACTCTGCTGTAAGAGCAGGTGGAACACAAGCAGCATTTCTCCCACTGTGTACTCTCTGAGCTCCTCCACGAATGAACTCCTATATGCAGGGTTTCCCACGTGGAGCGAACTGCCTCTAACAAGGCAGGCTTTTGCGAGGACTGTTAGCATTTCCTCTCCCTAAACACGCAGTTTTAATGGAAGAACTCTGCTTTAGTTGCATGTGGAACACAAGCATCTATTCTCCCACAGTGTACACAAATGGCACGTCCCCTAATGAACTTGTTCTATAAGAATTGTTTCCCGCGTGGAGCGAACTGCCTCAACCATGGCAGGCTCTACTGTGGTCTCTAAGGATTTTCTCTGTGAAAACACGGCACTTTTACCAGAAGAACTCTGCTTTATTTAGAGGTGGAACACAAGCTGCATTTCACCCACACTGTACACCAAGGGTCTTTCCCCAAATGAATCTTCTATATGCAGGGTGTCCCGCCTGCAGCGAACTGCCACACAAAGGCAGGCACTAGTAAGGACTGTAAGCATTTCTTCTCCCAAAACACGCAGTTTTACCCGAAGAACTCTGCTTTAGTTGCAGGTGGAACACAAGCTGCATTTCACCCACACTGTACACAAAGGGCCCTTCCCTAAATGAATCCTCTATATGCAGATTGTCCCGCCTGCAGCGAACTGCCACAACGAAGGCAGGCACTAGTAAGGACTGTAGCATTTCCTCTCACAAAACACGCAGTTTTACCCGAAGAACTCTGATTTAGTTGCAGGTGGAACACAAGCAGCATTTCTCCCACTGTGTACTCTTTGGTCTCTTCCACGAATGAACTTCTATATGCAGGGTTTCCCACGTGGTGCGAACTGCTTCAACCACAGCAGGCTGTAGAGAGGACGGTAAGCATTTCCTCTTCCAAAACACGGCAGTTTTACCCAAAGAACTCTGCTTTAGTTGCAGGTGGAACACAAGCAGCATTTCTCCCACTGTGTGCATTCTGAGCTCCTCCACGAATGAACTCCTATATGCAGGGTTTCCCTCGTGGAGCTACTTGCCTCAAACAAGGCAGGCTCTAGCGAGGACTGTAAGCATTTCCTCTCCCTAAACACGCAGTTTTAACGGAAGAACCCTGCTGTAGTTGCAGGTGGAACACAAGCATCTTTTCTCCCACAGTGAACACAATGGGCACTTCCCCTAATGAACTTGTTCTATAAGAATGGTTTCCCACGTGGAGCGAACTGCCTCAACCATGGCAGGCTCTACTGTGGTCTCTAAGGATTTCCTCTCTGAAAACACGGCACTTTTACCCGAAGAATTCTGCTTTAGTTGCAGGTGGAACACAAGCTGCATTTCACCCACACTGTACACCAAGGGCCCTTCCCCAAATGAAGCTTCTATATGCAGGGTGTCCCGCCTGGAGCGAAGTGCCACACAAAGGCAGGGACTAGTAACGATTGTAAGCATTTCCTCTCCCAATACACGCAGTTTTACCAGAAGAACTCTGCTTTAGTTGCAGGTGGAACACAAGCTTCATTTCACCCACACTGTACACAAAGGGGCTTTCCCCAAATGAATCTTCTATATGCAGGGTGTACCACCTGCAGCGAACTGCCACACAAAGGCAGGCACTAGTAAGGACTGTAAGCATTTCCTCTCCCAAAACACGCAGTTTTACCCAAAGAACTCTGCTGTAATAGCAGGTGGAACACAAGCAGCATTTCTCCCACTGTGTACTCTCTGAGCTCCTCCACGAATGAACTCCTATATGCAGGGTTTCCCACGTGGAGCGAACTGCCTCAAACAAGGCAGGCTTTTGCGAGGACTGTTAGCATTTCCTCTCCCTAAACACGCAGTTTTAATGGAAGAACTCTGCTTTAGTTGCATGTGGAACACAAGCATCTATTCTCCCACAGTGTACACAAATGGCACGTCCCCTAATGAACTTGTTCTATAAGAATTGTTTCCCGCGTGGAGCGAACTGCCTCAACCATGGCAGGCTCTACTGTGGTCTCTAAGGATTTTCTCTGTGAAAACACGGCACTTTTACCAGAAGAACTCTGCTTTATTTAGAGGTGGAACACAAGCTGCATTTCACCCACACTGTACACCAAGGGTCTTTCCCCAAATGAATCTTCTATATGCAGGGTGTCCCGCCTGCAGCGAACTGCCACACAAAGGCAGGCACTAGTAAGGACTGTAAGCATTTCTTCTCCCAAAACACGCAGTTTTACCCGAAGAACTCTGCTTTAGTTGCAGGTGGAACACAAGCTGCATTTCACCCACACTGTACACAAAGGGCCCTTCCCTAAATGAATCCTCTATATGCAGATTGTCCCGCCTGCAGCGAACTGCCACAACGAAGGCAGGCACTAGTAAGGACTGTAGCATTTCCTCTCACAAAACACGCAGTTTTACCTGAAGAACTCTGATTTAGTTGCAGGTGGAACACAAGCAGCATTTCTCCCACTGTGTACTCTTTGGTCTCTTCCACGAATGAACTTCTATATGCAGGGTTTCCCACGTGGTGCGAACTGCTTCAACCACAGCAGGCTGTAGAGAGGACGGTAAGCATTTCCTCTTCCAAAACACGGCAGTTTTACCCAAAGAACTCTGCTTTAGTTGCAGGTGGAACACAAGCAGCATTTCTCCCACTGTGTGCATTCTGAGCTCCTCCACGAATGAACTCCTATATGCAGGGTTTCCCTCGTGGAGCTACTTGCCTCAAACAAGGCAGGCTCTAGCGAGGACTGTAAGCATTTCCTCTCCCTAAACACGCAGTTTTAACGGAAGAACCCTGCTGTAGTTGCAGGTGGAACACAAGCATCTTTTCTCCCACAGTGAACACAATGGGCACTTCCCCTAATGAACTTGTTCTATAAGAATGGTTTCCCACGTGGAGCGAACTGCCTCAACCATGGCAGGCTCTACTGTGGTCTCTAAGGATTTCCTCTCTGAAAACACGGCACTTTTACCCGAAGAATTCTGCTTTAGTTGCAGGTGGAACACAAGCTGCATTTCACCCACACTGTACACCAAGGGCCCTTCCCCAAATGAAGCTTCTATATGCAGGGTATCCCGCCTGGAGCGAAGTGCCACACAAAGGCAGGGACTAGTAACGATTGTAAGCATTTCCTCTCCCAATACACGCAGTTTTACCCAAAGAACTCTGCTGTAATAGCAGGTGGAACACAAGCAGCATTTCTCCCACTGTGTACTCTCTGAGCTCCTCCACGAATGAACTCCTATATGCAGGGTTTCCCACGTGGAGCGAACTGCCTCTAACAAGGCAGGCTTTTGCGAGGACTGTTAGCATTTCCTCTCCCTAAACACGCAGTTTTAATGGAAGAACTCTGCTTTAGTTGCATGTGGAACACAAGCATCTATTCTCCCACAGTGTACACAAATGGCACGTCCCCTAATGAACTTGTTCTATAAGAATTGTTTCCCGCGTGGAGCGAACTGCCTCAACCATGGCAGGCTCTACTGTGGTCTCTAAGGATTTACTCTGTGAAAACACGGCACTTTTACCAGAAGAACTCTGCTTTATTTAGAGGTGGAACACAAGCTGCATTTCACCCACACTGTACACCAAGGGTCTTTCCCCAAATGAATCTTCTATATGCAGGGTGTCCCGCCTGCAGCGAACTGCCACACAAAGGCAGGCACTAGTAAGGACTGTAAGCATTTCTTCTCCCAAAACACGCAGTTTTACCCGAAGAACTCTGCTTTAGTTGCAGGTGGAACACAAGCTGCATTTCACCCACACTGTACACAAAGGGCCCTTCCCTAAATGAATCCTCTATATGCAGATTGTCCCGCCTGCAGCGAACTGCCACAACGAAGGCAGGCACTAGTAAGGACTGTAGCATTTCCTCTCACAAAACACGCAGTTTTACCCGAAGAACTCTGATTTAGTTGCAGGTGGAACACAAGCAGCATTTCTCCCACTGTGTACTCTTTGGTCTCTTCCACGAATGAACTTCTATATGCAGGGTTTCCCACGTGGTGCGAACTGCTTCAACCACAGCAGGCTGTAGAGAGGACGGTAAGCATTTCCTCTTCCAAAACACGGCAGTTTTACCCAAAGAACTCTGCTTTAGTTGCAGGTGGAACACAAGCAGCATTTCTCCCACTGTGTACATTCTGAGCTCCTCCACGAATGAACTCCTATATGCAGGGTTTCCCTCGTGGAGCTACTTGCCTCAAACAAGGCAGGCTCTAGCGAGGACTGTAAGCATTTCCTCTCCCTAAACACGCAGTTTTAACGGAAGAACCCTGCTGTAGTTGCAGGTGGAACACAAGCATCTTTTCTCCCACAGTGAACACAATGGGCACTTCCCCTAATGAACTTGTTCTATAAGAATGGTTTCCCACGTGGAGCGAACTGCCTCAACCATGGCAGGCTCTACTGTGGTCTCTAAGGATTTCCTCTCTGAAAACACGGCACTTTTACCCGAAGAATTCTGCTTTAGTTGCAGGTGGAACACAAGCTGCATTTCACCCACACTGTACACCAAGGGCCCTTCCCCAAATGAAGCTTCTATATGCAGGGTGTCCCGCCTGGAGCGAAGTGCCACACAAAGGCAGGGACTAGTAACGATTGTAAGCATTTCCTCTCCCAATACACGCAGTTTTACCAGAAGAACTCTGCTTTAGTTGCAGGTGGAACACAAGCTTCATTTCACCCACACTGTACACAAAGGGGCTTTCCCCAAATGA
The DNA here is from genome assembly GCF_025265405.1 of Mesoplodon densirostris. Classification (NCBI taxonomy): domain Eukaryota; kingdom Metazoa; phylum Chordata; class Mammalia; order Artiodactyla; family Ziphiidae; genus Mesoplodon; species Mesoplodon densirostris. The sequence goes on from NC_082667.1 coordinate 86,872,060, forward strand.
ATCTTCTATATGCAGGGTGTACCACCTGCAGCGAACTGCCACACAAAGGCAGGCACTAGTAAGGACTGTAAGCATTTCCTCTCCCAAAACACGCAGTTTTACCCAAAGAACTCTGCTGTAATAGCAGGTGGAACACAAGCAGCATTTCTCCCACTGTGTACTCTCTGAGCTCCTCCACGAATGAACTCCTATATGCAGGGTTTCCCACGTGGAGCGAACTGCCTCTAACAAGGCAGGCTTTTGCGAGGACTGTTAGCATTTCCTCTCCCTAAACACGCAGTTTTAATGGAAGAACTCTGCTTTAGTTGCATGTGGAACACAAGCATCTATTCTCCCACAGTGTACACAAATGGCACGTCCCCTAATGAACTTGTTCTATAAGAATTGTTTCCCGCGTGGAGCGAACTGCCTCAACCATGGCAGGCTCTACTGTGGTCTCTAAGGATTTTCTCTGTGAAAACACGGCACTTTTACCAGAAGAACTCTGCTTTATTTAGAGGTGGAACACAAGCTGCATTTCACCCACACTGTACACCAAGGGTCTTTCCCCAAATGAATCTTCTATATGCAGGGTGTCCCGCCTGCAGCGAACTGCCACACAAAGGCAGGCACTAGTAAGGACTGTAAGCATTTCTTCTCCCAAAACACGCAGTTTTACCCGAAGAACTCTGCTTTAGTTGCAGGTGGAACACAAGCTGCATTTCACCCACACTGTACACAAAGGGCCCTTCCCTAAATGAATCCTCTATATGCAGATTGTCCCGCCTGCAGCGAACTGCCACAACGAAGGCAGGCACTAGTAAGGACTGTAGCATTTCCTCTCACAAAACACGCAGTTTTACCCGAAGAACTCTGATTTAGTTGCAGGTGGAACACAAGCAGCATTTCTCCCACTGTGTACTCTTTGGTCTCTTCCACGAATGAACTTCTATATGCAGGGTTTCCCACGTGGTGCGAACTGCTTCAACCACAGCAGGCTGTAGAGAGGACGGTAAGCATTTCCTCTTCCAAAACACGGCAGTTTTACCCAAAGAACTCTGCTTTAGTTGCAGGTGGAACACAAGCAGCATTTCTCCCACTGTGTGCATTCTGAGCTCCTCCACGAATGAACTCCTATATGCAGGGTTTCCCTCGTGGAGCTACTTGCCTCAAACAAGGCAGGCTCTAGCGAGGACTGTAAGCATTTCCTCTCCCTAAACACGCAGTTTTAACGGAAGAACCCTGCTGTAGTTGCAGGTGGAACACAAGCATCTTTTCTCCCACAGTGAACACAATGGGCACTTCCCCTAATGAACTTGTTCTATAAGAATGGTTTCCCACGTGGAGCGAACTGCCTCAACCATGGCAGGCTCTACTGTGGTCTCTAAGGATTTCCTCTCTGAAAACACGGCACTTTTACCCGAAGAATTCTGCTTTAGTTGCAGGTGGAACACAAGCTGCATTTCACCCACACTGTACACCAAGGGCCCTTCCCCAAATGAAGCTTCTATATGCAGGGTGTCCCGCCTGGAGCGAAGTGCCACACAAAGGCAGGGACTAGTAACGATTGTAAGCATTTCCTCTCCCAATACACGCAGTTTTACCAGAAGAACTCTGCTTTAGTTGCAGGTGGAACACAAGCTTCATTTCACCCACACTGTACACAAAGGGGCTTTCCCCAAATGAATCTTCTATATGCAGGGTGTACCACCTGCAGCGAACTGCCACACAAAGGCAGGCACTAGTAAGGACTGTAAGCATTTCCTCTCCCAAAACACGCAGTTTTACCCAAAGAACTCTGCTGTAATAGCAGGTGGAACACAAGCAGCATTTCTCCCACTGTGTACTCTCTGAGCTCCTCCACGAATGAACTCCTATATGCAGGGTTTCCCACGTGGAGCGAACTGCCTCAAACAAGGCAGGCTTTTGCGAGGACTGTTAGCATTTCCTCTCCCTAAACACGCAGTTTTAATGGAAGAACTCTGCTTTAGTTGCATGTGGAACACAAGCATCTATTCTCCCACAGTGTACACAAATGGCACGTCCCCTAATGAACTTGTTCTATAAGAATTGTTTCCCGCGTGGAGCGAACTGCCTCAACCATGGCAGGCTCTACTGTGGTCTCTAAGGATTTTCTCTGTGAAAACACGGCACTTTTACCAGAAGAACTCTGCTTTATTTAGAGGTGGAACACAAGCTGCATTTCACCCACACTGTACACCAAGGGTCTTTCCCCAAATGAATCTTCTATATGCAGGGTGTCCCGCCTGCAGCGAACTGCCACACAAAGGCAGGCACTAGTAAGGACTGTAAGCATTTCTTCTCCCAAAACACGCAGTTTTACCCGAAGAACTCTGCTTTAGTTGCAGGTGGAACACAAGCTGCATTTCACCCACACTGTACACAAAGGGCCCTTCCCTAAATGAATCCTCTATATGCAGATTGTCCCGCCTGCAGCGAACTGCCACAACGAAGGCAGGCACTAGTAAGGACTGTAGCATTTCCTCTCACAAAACACGCAGTTTTACCCGAAGAACTCTGATTTAGTTGCAGGTGGAACACAAGCAGCATTTCTCCCACTGTGTACTCTTTGGTCTCTTCCACGAATGAACTTCTATATGCAGGGTTTCCCACGTGGTGCGAACTGCTTCAACCACAGCAGGCTGTAGAGAGGACGGTAAGCATTTCCTCTTCCAAAACACGGCAGTTTTACCCAAAGAACTCTGCTTTAGTTGCAGGTGGAACACAAGCAGCATTTCTCCCACTGTGTGCATTCTGAGCTCCTCCACGAATGAACTCCTATATGCAGGGTTTCCCTCGTGGAGCTACTTGCCTCAAACAAGGCAGGCTCTAGCGAGGACTGTAAGCATTTCCTCTCCCTAAACACGCAGTTTTAACGGAAGAACCCTGCTGTAGTTGCAGGTGGAACACAAGCATCTTTTCTCCCACAGTGAACACAATGGGCACTTCCCCTAATGAACTTGTTCTATAAGAATGGTTTCCCACGTGGAGCGAACTGCCTCAACCATGGCAGGCTCTACTGTGGTCTCTAAGGATTTCCTCTCTGAAAACACGGCACTTTTACCCGAAGAATTCTGCTTTAGTTGCAGGTGGAACACAAGCTGCATTTCACCCACACTGTACACCAAGGGCCCTTCCCCAAATGAAGCTTCTATATGCAGGGTGTCCCGCCTGGAGCGAAGTGCCACACAAAGGCAGGGACTAGTAACGATTGTAAGCATTTCCTCTCCCAATACACGCAGTTTTACCCAAAGAACTCTGCTGTAATAGCAGGTGGAACACAAGCAGCATTTCTCCCACTGTGTACTCTCTGAGCTCCTCCACGAATGAACTCCTATATGCAGGGTTTCCCACGTGGAGCGAACTGCCTCTAACAAGGCAGGCTTTTGCGAGGACTGTTAGCATTTCCTCTCCCTAAACACGCAGTTTTAATGGAAGAACTCTGCTTTAGTTGCATGTGGAACACAAGCATCTATTCTCCCACAGTGTACACAAATGGCACGTCCCCTAATGAACTTGTTCTATAAGAATTGTTTCCCGCGTGGAGCGAACTGCCTCAACCATGGCAGGCTCTACTGTGGTCTCTAAGGATTTTCTCTGTGAAAACACGGCACTTTTACCAGAAGAACTCTGCTTTATTTAGAGGTGGAACACAAGCTGCATTTCACCCACACTGTACACCAAGGGTCTTTCCCCAAATGAATCTTCTATATGCAGGGTGTCCCGCCTGCAGCGAACTGCCACACAAAGGCAGGCACTAGTAAGGACTGTAAGCATTTCTTCTCCCAAAACACGCAGTTTTACCCGAAGAACTCTGCTTTAGTTGCAGGTGGAACACAAGCTGCATTTCACCCACACTGTACACAAAGGGCCCTTCCCTAAATGAATCCTCTATATGCAGATTGTCCCGCCTGCAGCGAACTGCCACAACGAAGGCAGGCACTAGTAAGGACTGTAGCATTTCCTCTCACAAAACACGCAGTTTTACCCGAAGAACTCTGATTTAGTTGCAGGTGGAACACAAGCAGCATTTCTCCCACTGTGTACTCTTTGGTCTCTTCCACGAATGAACTTCTATATGCAGGGTTTCCCACGTGGTGCGAACTGCTTCAACCACAGCAGGCTGTAGAGAGGACGGTAAGCATTTCCTCTTCCAAAACACGGCAGTTTTACCCAAAGAACTCTGCTTTAGTTGCAGGTGGAACACAAGCAGCATTTCTCCCACTGTGTGCATTCTGAGCTCCTCCACGAATGAACTCCTATATGCAGGGTTTCCCTCGTGGAGCTACTTGCCTCAAACAAGGCAGGCTCTAGCGAGGACTGTAAGCATTTCCTCTCCCTAAACACGCAGTTTTAACGGAAGAACCCTGCTGTAGTTGCAGGTGGAACACAAGCATCTTTTCTCCCACAGTGAACACAATGGGCACTTCCCCTAATGAACTTGTTCTATAAGAATGGTTTCCCACGTGGAGCGAACTGCCTCAACCATGGCAGGCTCTACTGTGGTCTCTAAGGATTTCCTCTCTGAAAACACGGCACTTTTACCCGAAGAATTCTGCTTTAGTTGCAGGTGGAACACAAGCTGCATTTCACCCACACTGTACACCAAGGGCCCTTCCCCAAATGAAGCTTCTATATGCAGGGTGTCCCGCCTGGAGCGAAGTGCCACACAAAGGCAGGGACTAGTAACGATTGTAAGCATTTCCTCTCCCAATACACGCAGTTTTACCAGAAGAACTCTGCTTTAGTTGCAGGTGGAACACAAGCTTCATTTCACCCACACTGTACACAAAGGGGCTTTCCCAAATGAATCTTCTATATGCAGGGTGTACCACCTGCAGCGAACTGCCACACAAAGGCAGGCACTAGTAAGGACTGTAAGCATTTCCTCTCCCAAAACACGCAGTTTTACCCAAAGAACTCTGCTGTAATAGCAGGTGGAACACAAGCAGCATTTCTCCCACTGTGTACTCTCTGAGCTCCTCCACGAATGAACTCCTATATGCAGGGTTTCCCACGTGGAGCGAACTGCCTCTAACAAGGCAGGCTTTTGCGAGGACTGTTAGCATTTCCTCTCCCTAAACACGCAGTTTTAATGGAAGAACTCTGCTTTAGTTGCATGTGGAACACAAGCATCTATTCTCCCACAGTGTACACAAATGGCACGTCCCCTAATGAACTTGTTCTATAAGAATTGTTTCCCGCGTGGAGCGAACTGCCTCAACCATGGCAGGCTCTACTGTGGTCTCTAAGGATTTTCTCTGTGAAAACACGGCACTTTTACCAGAAGAACTCTGCTTTATTTAGAGGTGGAACACAAGCTGCATTTCACCCACACTGTACACCAAGGGTCTTTCCCCAAATGAATCTTCTATATGCAGGGTGTCCCGCCTGCAGCGAACTGCCACACAAAGGCAGGCACTAGTAAGGACTGTAAGCATTTCTTCTCCCAAAACACGCAGTTTTACCCGAAGAACTCTGCTTTAGTTGCAGGTGGAACACAAGCTGCATTTCACCCACACTGTACACAAAGGGCCCTTCCCTAAATGAATCCTCTATATGCAGATTGTCCCGCCTGCAGCGAACTGCCACAACGAAGGCAGGCACTAGTAAGGACTGTAGCATTTCCTCTCACAAAACACGCAGTTTTACCCGAAGAACTCTGATTTAGTTGCAGGTGGAACACAAGCAGCATTTCTCCCACTGTGTACTCTTTGGTCTCTTCCACGAATGAACTTCTATATGCAGGGTTTCCCACGTGGTGCGAACTGCTTCAACCACAGCAGGCTGTAGAGAGGACGGTAAGCATTTCCTCTTCCAAAACACGGCAGTTTTACCCAAAGAACTCTGCTTTAGTTGCAGGTGGAACACAAGCAGCATTTCTCCCACTGTGTGCATTCTGAGCTCCTCCACGAATGAACTCCTATATGCAGGGTTTCCCTCGTGGAGCTACTTGCCTCAAACAAGGCAGGCTCTAGCGAGGACTGTAAGCATTTCCTCTCCCTAAACACGCAGTTTTAACGGAAGAACCCTGCTGTAGTTGCAGGTGGAACACAAGCATCTTTTCTCCCACAGTGAACACAATGGGCACTTCCCCTAATGAACTTGTTCTATAAGAATGGTTTCCCACGTGGAGCGAACTGCCTCAACCATGGCAGGCTCTACTGTGGTCTCTAAGGATTTCCTCTCTGAAAACACGGCACTTTTACCCGAAGAATTCTGCTTTAGTTGCAGGTGGAACACAAGCTGCATTTCACCCACACTGTACACCAAGGGCCCTTCCCCAAATGAAGCTTCTATATGCAGGGTGTCCCGCCTGGAGCGAAGTGCCACACAAAGGCAGGGACTAGTAACGATTGTAAGCATTTCCTCTCCCAATACACGCAGTTTTACCAGAAGAACTCTGCTTTAGTTGCAGGTGGAACACAAGCTTCATTTCACCCACACTGTACACAAAGGGGCTTTCCCCAAATGAATCTTCTATATGCAGGGTGTACCACCTGCAGCGAACTGCCACACAAAGGCAGGCACTAGTAAGGACTGTAAGCATTTCCTCTCCCAAAACACGCAGTTTTACCCAAAGAACTCTGCTGTAATAGCAGGTGGAACACAAGCAGCATTTCTCCCACTGTGTACTCTCTGAGCTCCTCCACGAATGAACTCCTATATGCAGGGTTTCCCACGTGGAGCGAACTGCCTCAAACAAGGCAGGCTTTTGCGAGGACTGTTAGCATTTCCTCTCCCTAAACACGCAGTTTTAATGGAAGAACTCTGCTTTAGTTGCATGTGGAACACAAGCATCTATTCTCCCACAGTGTACACAAATGGCACGTCCCCTAATGAACTTGTTCTATAAGAATTGTTTCCCGCGTGGAGCGAACTGCCTCAACCATGGCAGGCTCTACTGTGGTCTCTAAGGATTTTCTCTGTGAAAACACGGCACTTTTACCAGAAGAACTCTGCTTTATTTAGAGGTGGAACACAAGCTGCATTTCACCCACACTGTACACCAAGGGTCTTTCCCCAAATGAATCTTCTATATGCAGGGTGTCCCGCCTGCAGCGAACTGCCACACAAAGGCAGGCACTAGTAAGGACTGTAAGCATTTCTTCTCCCAAAACACGCAGTTTTACCCGAAGAACTCTGCTTTAGTTGCAGGTGGAACACAAGCTGCATTTCACCCACACTGTACACAAAGGGCCCTTCCCTAAATGAATCCTCTATATGCAGAGTGTCCCGCCTGCAGCGAACTGCCACAACGAAGGCAGGCACTAGTAAGGACTGTAGCATTTCCTCTCACAAAACACGCAGTTTTACCCGAAGAACTCTGATTTAGTTGCAGGTGGAACACAAGCAGCATTTCTCCCACTGTGTACTCTTTGGTCTCTTCCACGAATGAACTTCTATATGCAGGGTTTCCCACGTGGTGCGAACTGCTTCAACCACAGCAGGCTGTAGAGAGGACGGTAAGCATTTCCTCTTCCAAAACACGGCAGTTTTACCCAAAGAACTCTGCTTTAGTTGCAGGTGGAACACAAGCAGCATTTCTCCCACTGTGTGCATTCTGAGCTCCTCCACGAATGAACTCCTATATGCAGGGTTTCCCTCGTGGAGCTACTTGCCTCAAACAAGGCAGGCTCTAGCGAGGACTGTAAGCATTTCCTCTCCCTAAACACGCAGTTTTAACGGAAGAACCCTGCTGTAGTTGCAGGTGGAACACAAGCATCTTTTCTCCCACAGTGAACACAATGGGCACTTCCCCTAATGAACTTGTTCTATAAGAATGGTTTCCCACGTGGAGCGAACTGCCTCAACCATGGCAGGCTCTACTGTGGTCTCTAAGGATTTCCTCTCTGAAAACACGGCACTTTTACCCGAAGAATTCTGCTTTAGTTGCAGGTGGAACACAAGCTGCATTTCACCCACACTGTACACCAAGGGCCCTTCCCCAAATGAAGCTTCTATATGCAGGGTGTCCCGCCTGGAGCGAAGTGCCACACAAAGGCAGGGACTAGTAACGATTGTAAGCATTTCCTCTCCCAATACACGCAGTTTTACCAGAAGAACTCTGCTTTAGTTGCAGGTGGAACACAAGCTTCATTTCACCCACACTGTACACAAAGGGGCTTTCCCCAAATGAATCTTCTATATGCAGGGTGTACCACCTGCAGCGAACTGCCACACAAAGGCAGGCACTAGTAAGGACTGTAAGCATTTCCTCTCCCAAAACACGCCGTTTTACCCAAAGAACTCTGCTGTAATAGCAGGTGGAACACAAGCAGCATTTCTCCCACTGTGTACTCTCTGAGCTCCTCCACGAATGAACTCCTATATGCAGGGTTTCCCACGTGGAGCGAACTGCCTCAAACAAGGCAGGCTTTTGCGAGGACTGTTAGCATTTCCTCTCCCTAAACACGCAGTTTTAATGGAAGAACTCTGCTTTAGTTGCATGTGGAACACAAGCATCTATTCTCCCACAGTGTACACAAATGGCACGTCCCCTAATGAACTTGTTCTATAAGAATTGTTTCCCGCGTGGAGCGAACTGCCTCAACCATGGCAGGCTCTACTGTGGTCTCTAAGGATTTACTCTGTGAAAACACGGCACTTTTACCAGAAGAACTCTGCTTTATTTAGAGGTGGAACACAAGCTGCATTTCACCCACACTGTACACCAAGGGTCTTTCCCCAAATGAATCTTCTATATGCAGGGTGTCCCGCCTGCAGCGAACTGCCACACAAAGGCAGGCACTAGTAAGGACTGTAAGCATTTCTTCTCCCAAAACACGCAGTTTTACCCGAAGAACTCTGCTTTAGTTGCAGGTGGAACACAAGCTGCATTTCACCCACACTGTACACAAAGGGCCCTTCCCTAAATGAATCCTCTATATGCAGATTGTCCCGCCTGCAGCGAACTGCCACAACGAAGGCAGGCACTAGTAAGGACTGTAGCATTTCCTCTCACAAAACACGCAGTTTTACCCGAAGAACTCTGATTTAGTTGCAGGTGGAACACAAGCAGCATTTCTCCCACTGTGTACTCTTTGGTCTCTTCCACGAATGAACTTCTATATGCAGGGTTTCCCACGTGGTGCGAACTGCTTCAACCACAGCAGGCTGTAGAGAGGACGGTAAGCATTTCCTCTTCCAAAACACGGCAGTTTTACCCAAAGAACTCTGCTTTAGTTGCAGGTGGAACACAAGCAGCATTTCTCCCACTGTGTACATTCTGAGCTCCTCCACGAATGAACTCCTATATGCAGGGTTTCCCTCGTGGAGCTACTTGCCTCAAACAAGGCAGGCTCTAGCGAGGACTGTAAGCATTTCCTCTCCCTAAACACGCAGTTTTAACGGAAGAACCCTGCTGTAGTTGCAGGTGGAACACAAGCATCTTTTCTCCCACAGTGAACACAATGGGCACTTCCCCTAATGAACTTGTTCTATAAGAATGGTTTCCCACGTGGAGCGAACTGCCTCAACCATGGCAGGCTCTACTGTGGTCTCTAAGGATTTCCTCTCTGAAAACACGGCACTTTTACCCGAAGAATTCTGCTTTAGTTGCAGGTGGAACACAAGCTGCATTTCACCCACACTGTACACCAAGGGCCCTTCCCCAAATGAAGCTTCTATATGCAGGGTGTCCCGCCTGGAGCGAAGTGCCACACAAAGGCAGGGACTAGTAACGATTGTAAGCATTTCCTCTCCCAATACACGCAGTTTTACCAGAAGAACTCTGCTTTAGTTGCAGGTGGAACACAAGCTTCATTTCACCCACACTGTACACAAAGGGGCTTTCCCCAAATGAATCTTCTATATGCAGGGTGTACCACCTGCAGCGAACTGCCACACAAAGGCAGGCACTAGTAAGGACTGTAAGCATTTCCTCTCCCAAAACACGCAGTTTTACCCAAAGAACTCTGCTGTAATAGCAGGTGGAACACAAGCAGCATTTCTCCCACTGTGTACTCTCTGAGCTCCTCCACGAATGAACTCCTATATGCAGGGTTTCCCACGTGGAGCGAACTGCCTCAAACAAGGCAGGCTTTTGCGAGGACTGTTAGCATTTCCTCTCCCTAAACACGCAGTTTTAATGGAAGAACTCTGCTTTAGTTGCATGTGGAACACAAGCATCTATTCTCCCACAGTGTACACAAATGGCACGTCCCCTAATGAACTTGTTCTATAAGAATTGTTTCCCGCGTGGAGCGAACTGCCTCAACCATGGCAGGCTCTACTGTGGTCTCTAAGGATTTTCTCTGTGAAAACACGGCACTTTTACCAGAAGAACTCTGCTTTATTTAGAGGTGGAACACAAGCTGCATTTCACCCACACTGTACACCAAGGGTCTTTCCCCAAATGAATCTTCTATATGCAGGGTGTCCCGCCTGCAGCGAACTGCCACACAAAGGCAGGCACTAGTAAGGACTGTAAGCATTTCTTCTCCCAAAACACGCAGTTTTACCCGAAGAACTCTGCTTTAGTTGCAGGTGGAACACAAGCTGCATTTCACCCACACTGTACACAAAGGGCCCTTCCCTAAATGAATCCTCTATATGCAGATTGTCCCGCCTGCAGCGAACTGCCACAACGAAGGCAGGCACTAGTAAGGACTGTAGCATTTCCTCTCACAAAACACGCAGTTTTACCCGAAGAACTCTGATTTAGTTGCAGGTGGAACACAAGCAGCATTTCTCCCACTGTGTACTCTTTGGTCTCTTCCACGAATGAACTTCTATATGCAGGGTTTCCCACGTGGTGCGAACTGCTTCAACCACAGCAGGCTGTAGAGAGGACGGTAAGCATTTCCTCTTCCAAAACACGGCAGTTTTACCCAAAGAACTCTGCTTTAGTTGCAGGTGGAACACAAGCAGCATTTCTCCCACTGTGTGCATTCTGAGCTCCTCCACGAATGAACTCCTATATGCAGGGTTTCCCTCGTGGAGCTACTTGCCTCAAACAAGGCAGGCTCTAGCGAGGACTGTAAGCATTTCCTCTCCCTAAACACGCAGTTTTAACGGAAGAACCCTGCTGTAGTTGCAGGTGGAACACAAGCATCTTTTCTCCCACAGTGAACACAATGGGCACTTCCCCTAATGAACTTGTTCTATAAGAATGGTTTCCCACGTGGAGCGAACTGCCTCAACCATGGCAGGCTCTACTGTGGTCTCTAAGGATTTCCTCTCTGAAAACACGGCACTTTTACCCGAAGAATTCTGCTTTAGTTGCAGGTGGAACACAAGCTGCATTTCACCCACACTGTACACCAAGGGCCCTTCCCCAAATGAAGCTTCTATATGCAGGGTATCCCGCCTGGAGCGAAGTGCCACACAAAGGCAGGGACTATTAACGATTGTAAGCATTTCCTCTCCCAATACACGCAGTTTTACCCAAAGAACTCTGCTGTAATAGCAGGTGGAACACAAGCAGCATTTCTCCCACTGTGTACTCTCTGAGCTCCTCCACGAATGAACTCCTATATGCAGGGTTTCCCACGTGGAGCGAACTGCCTCTAACAAGGCAGGCTTTTGCGAGGACTGTTAGCATTTCCTCTCCCTAAACACGCAGTTTTAATGGAAGAACTCTGCTTTAGTTGCATGTGGAACACAAGCATCTATTCTCCCACAGTGTACACAAATGGCACGTCCCCTAATGAACTTGTTCTATAAGAATTGTTTCCCGCGTGGAGCGAACTGCCTCAACCATGGCAGGCTCTACTGTGGTCTCTAAGGATTTACTCTGTGAAAACACGGCACTTTTACCAGAAGAACTCTGCTTTATTTAGAGGTGGAACACAAGCTGCATTTCACCCACACTGTACACCAAGGGTCTTTCCCCAAATGAATCTTCTATATGCAGGGTGTCCCGCCTGCAGCGAACTGCCACACAAAGGCAGGCACTAGTAAGGACTGTAAGCATTTCTTCTCCCAAAACACGCAGTTTTACCCGAAGAACTCTGCTTTAGTTGCAGGTGGAACACAAGCTGCATTTCACCCACACTGTACACAAAGGGCCCTTCCCTAAATGAATCCTCTATATGCAGATTGTCCCGCCTGCAGCGAACTGCCACAACGAAGGCAGGCACTAGTAAGGACTGTAGCATTTCCTCTCACAAAACACGCAGTTTTACCCGAAGAACTCTGATTTAGTTGCAGGTGGAACACAAGCAGCATTTCTCCCACTGTGTACTCTTTGGTCTCTTCCACGAATGAACTTCTATATGCAGGGTTTCCCACGTGGTGCGAACTGCTTCAACCACAGCAGGCTGTAGAGAGGACGGTAAGCATTTCCTCTTCCAAAACACGGCAGTTTTACCCAAAGAACTCTGCTTTAGTTGCAGGTGGAACACAAGCAGCATTTCTCCCACTGTGTACATTCTGAGCTCCTCCACGAATGAACTCCTATATGCAGGGTTTCCCTCGTGGAGCTACTTGCCTCAAACAAGGCAGGCTCTAGCGAGGACTGTAAGCATTTCCTCTCCCTAAACACGCAGTTTTAACGGAAGAACCCTGCTGTAGTTGCAGGTGGAACACAAGCATCTTTTCTCCCACAGTGAACACAATGGGCACTTCCCCTAATGAACTTGTTCTATAAGAATGGTTTCCCACGTGGAGCGAACTGCCTCAACCATGGCAGGCTCTACTGTGGTCTCTAAGGATTTCCTCTCTGAAAACACGGCACTTTTACCCGAAGAATTCTGCTTTAGTTGCAGGTGGAACACAAGCTGCATTTCACCCACACTGTACACCAAGGGCCCTTCCCCAAATGAAGCTTCTATATGCAGGGTGTCCCGCCTGGAGCGAAGTGCCACACAAAGGCAGGGACTATTAACGATTGTAAGCATTTCCTCTCCCAATACACGCAGTTTTACCAGAAGAACTCTGCTTTAGTTGCAGGTGGAACACAAGCTTCATTTCACCCACACTGTACACAAAGGGGCTTTCCCCAAATGAATCTTCTATATGCAGGGTGTACCACCTGCAGCGAACTGCCACACAAAGGCAGGCACTAGTAAGGACTGTAAGCATTTCCTCTCCCAAAACACGCAGTTTTACCCAAAGAACTCTGCTGTAATAGCAGGTGGAACACAAGCAGCATTTCTCCCACTGTGTACTCTCTGAGCTCCTCCACGAATGAACTCCTATATGCAGGGTTTCCCACGTGGAGCGAACTGCCTCTAACAAGGCAGGCTTTTGCGAGGACTGTTAGCATTTCCTCTCCCTAAACACGCAGTTTTAATGGAAGAACTCTGCTTTAGTTGCATGTGGAACACAAGCATCTATTCTCCCACAGTGTACACAAATGGCACGTCCCCTAATGAACTTGTTCTATAAGAATTGTTTCCCGCGTGGAGCGAACTGCCTCAACCATGGCAGGCTCTACTGTGGTCTCTAAGGATTTTCTCTGTGAAAACACGGCACTTTTACCAGAAGAACTCTGCTTTATTTAGAGGTGGAACACAAGCTGCATTTCACCCACACTGTACACCAAGGGTCTTTCCCCAAATGAATCTTCTATATGCAGGGTGTCCCGCCTGCAGCGAACTGCCACACAAAGGCAGGCACTAGTAAGGACTGTAAGCATTTCTTCTCCCAAAACACGCAGTTTTACCCGAAGAACTCTGCTTTAGTTGCAGGTGGAACACAAGCTGCATTTCACCCACACTGTACACAAAGGGCCCTTCCCTAAATGAATCCTCTATATGCAGATTGTCCCGCCTGCAGCGAACTGCCACAACGAAGGCAGGCACTAGTAAGGACTGTAGCATTTCCTCTCACAAAACACGCAGTTTTACCCGAAGAACTCTGATTTAGTTGCAGGTGGAACACAAGCAGCATTTCTCCCACTGTGTACTCTTTGGTCTCTTCCACGAATGAACTTCTATATGCAGGGTTTCCCACGTGGTGCGAACTGCTTCAACCACAGCAGGCTGTAGAGAGGACGGTAAGCATTTCCTCTTCCAAAACACGGCAGTTTTACCCAAAGAACTCTGCTTTAGTTGCAGGTGGAACACAAGCAGCATTTCTCCCACTGTGTGCATTCTGAGCTCCTCCACGAATGAACTCCTATATGCAGGGTTTCCCTCGTGGAGCTACTTGCCTCAAACAAGGCAGGCTCTAGCGAGGACTGTAAGCATTTCCTCTCCCTAAACACGCAGTTTTAACGGAAGAACCCTGCTGTAGTTGCAGGTGGAACACAAGCATCTTTTCTCCCACAGTGAACACAATGGGCACTTCCCCTAATGAACTTGTTCTATAAGAATGGTTTCCCACGTGGAGCGAACTGCCTCAACCATGGCAGGCTCTACTGTGGTCTCTAAGGATTTCCTCTCTGAAAACACGGCACTTTTACCCGAAGAATTCTGCTTTAGTTGCAGGTGGAACACAAGCTGCATTTCACCCACACTGTACACCAAGGGCCCTTCCCCAAATGAAGCTTCTATATGCAGGGTGTCCCGCCTGGAGCGAAGTGCCACACAAAGGCAGGGACTAGTAACGATTGTAAGCATTTCCTCTCCCAATACACGCAGTTTTACCAGAAGAACTCTGCTTTAGTTGCAGGTGGAACACAAGCTTCATTTCACCCACACTGTACACAAAGGGGCTTTCCCCAAATGAATCTTCTATATGCAGGGTGTACCACCTGCAGCGAACTGCCACACAAAGGCAGGCACTAGTAAGGACTGTAAGCATTTCCTCTCCCAAAACACGCAGTTTTACCCAAAGAACTCTGCTGTAATAGCAGGTGGAACACAAGCAGCATTTCTCCCACTGTGTACTCTCTGAGCTCCTCCACGAATGAACTCCTATATGCAGGGTTTCCCACGTGGAGCGAACTGCCTCAAACAAGGCAGGCTTTTGCGAGGACTGTTAGCATTTCCTCTCCCTAAACACGCAGTTTTAATGGAAGAACTCTGCTTTAGTTGCATGTGGAACACAAGCATCTATTCTCCCACAGTGTACACAAATGGCACGTCCCCTAATGAACTTGTTCTATAAGAATTGTTTCCCGCGTGGAGCGAACTGCCTCAACCATGGCAGGCTCTACTGTGGTCTCTAAGGATTTTCTCTGTGAAAACACGGCACTTTTACCAGAAGAACTCTGCTTTATTTAGAGGTGGAACACAAGCTGCATTTCACCCACACTGTACACCAAGGGTCTTTCCCCAAATGAATCTTCTATATGCAGGGTGTCCCGCCTGCAGCGAACTGCCACACAAAGGCAGGCACTAGTAAGGACTGTAAGCATTTCTTCTCCCAAAACACGCAGTTTTACCCGAAGAACTCTGCTTTAGTTGCAGGTGGAACACAAGCTGCATTTCACCCACACTGTACACAAAGGGCCCTTCCCTAAATGAATCCTCTATATGCAGATTGTCCCGCCTGCAGCGAACTGCCACAACGAAGGCAGGCACTAGTAAGGACTGTAGCATTTCCTCTCACAAAACACGCAGTTTTACCCGAAGAACTCTGATTTAGTTGCAGGTGGAACACAAGCAGCATTTCTCCCACTGTGTACTCTTTGGTCTCTTCCACGAATGAACTTCTATATGCAGGGTTTCCCACGTGGTGCGAACTGCTTCAACCACAGCAGGCTGTAGAGAGGACGGTAAGCATTTCCTCTTCCAAAACACGGCAGTTTTACCCAAAGAACTCTGCTTTAGTTGCAGGTGGAACACAAGCAGCATTTCTCCCACTGTGTGCATTCTGAGCTCCTCCACGAATGAACTCCTATATGCAGGGTTTCCCTCGTGGAGCTACTTGCCTCAAACAAGGCAGGCTCTAGCGAGGACTGTAAGCATTTCCTCTCCCTAAACACGCAGTTTTAACGGAAGAACCCTGCTGTAGTTGCAGGTGGAACACAAGCATCTTTTCTCCCACAGTGAACACAATGGGCACTTCCCCTAATGAACTTGTTCTATAAGAATGGTTTCCCACGTGGAGCGAACTGCCTCAACCATGGCAGGCTCTACTGTGGTCTCTAAGGATTTCCTCTCTGAAAACACGGCACTTTTACCCGAAGAATTCTGCTTTAGTTGCAGGTGGAACACAAGCTGCATTTCACCCACACTGTACACCAAGGGCCCTTCCCCAAATGAAGCTTCTATATGCAGGGTGTCCCGCCTGGAGCGAAGTGCCACACAAAGGCAGGGACTAGTAACGATTGTAAGCATTTCCTCTCCCAATACACGCAGTTTTACCAGAAGAACTCTGCTTTAGTTGCAGGTGGAACACAAGCTTCATTTCACCCACACTGTACACAAAGGGGCTTTCCCCAAATGAATCTTCTATATGCAGGGTGTACCACCTGCAGCGAACTGCCACACAAAGGCAGGCACTAGTAAGGACTGTAAGCATTTCCTCTCCCAAAACACGCAGTTTTACCCAAAGAACTCTGCTGTAATAGCAGGTGGAACACAAGCAGCATTTCTCCCACTGTGTACTCTCTGAGCTCCTCCACGAATGAACTCCTATATGCAGGGTTTCCCACGTGGAGCGAACTGCCTCAAACAAGGCAGGCTTTTGCGAGGACTGTTAGCATTTCCTCTCCCTAAACACGCAGTTTTAATGGAAGAACTCTGCTTTAGTTGCATGTGGAACACAAGCATCTATTCTCCCACAGTGTACACAAATGGCACGTCCCCTAATGAACTTGTTCTATAAGAATTGTTTCCCGCGTGGAGCGAACTGCCTCAACCATGGCAGGCTCTACTGTGGTCTCTAAGGATTTACTCTGTGAAAACACGGCACTTTTACCAGAAGAACTCTGCTTTATTTAGAGGTGGAACACAAGCTGCATTTCACCCACACTGTACACCAAGGGTCTTTCCCCAAATGAATCTTCTATATGCAGGGTGTCCCGCCTGCAGCGAACTGCCACACAAAGGCAGGCACTAGTAAGGACTGTAAGCATTTCTTCTCCCAAAACACGCAGTTTTACCCGAAGAACTCTGCTTTAGTTGCAGGTGGAACACAAGCTGCATTTCACCCACACTGTACACAAAGGGCCCTTCCCTAAATGAATCCTCTATATGCAGATTGTCCCGCCTGCAGCGAACTGCCACAACGAAGGCAGGCACTAGTAAGGACTGTAGCATTTCCTCTCACAAAACACGCAGTTTTACCCGAAGAACTCTGATTTAGTTGCAGGTGGAACACAAGCAGCATTTCTCCCACTGTGTACTCTTTGGTCTCTTCCACGAATGAACTTCTATATGCAGGGTTTCCCACGTGGTGCGAACTGCTTCAACCACAGCAGGCTGTAGAGAGGACGGTAAGCATTTCCTCTTCCAAAACACGGCAGTTTTACCCAAAGAACTCTGCTTTAGTTGCAGGTGGAACACAAGCAGCATTTCTCCCACTGTGTACATTCTGAGCTCCTCCACGAATGAACTCCTATATGCAGGGTTTCCCTCGTGGAGCTACTTGCCTCAAACAAGGCAGGCTCTAGCGAGGACTGTAAGCATTTCCTCTCCCTAAACACGCAGTTTTAACGGAAGAACCCTGCTGTAGTTGCAGGTGGAACACAAGCATCTTTTCTCCCACAGTGAACACAATGGGCACTTCCCCTAATGAACTTGTTCTATAAGAATGGTTTCCCACGTGGAGCGAACTGCCTCAACCATGGCAGGCTCTACTGTGGTCTCTAAGGATTTCCTCTCTGAAAACACGGCACTTTTACCCGAAGAATTCTGCTTTAGTTGCAGGTGGAACACAAGCTGCATTTCACCCACACTGTACACCAAGGGCCCTTCCCCAAATGAAGCTTCTATATGCAGGGTGTCCCGCCTGGAGCGAAGTGCCACACAAAGGCAGGGACTAGTAACGATTGTAAGCATTTCCTCTCCCAATACACGCAGTTTTACCAGAAGAATTCTGCTTTAGTTGCAGGTGGAACACAAGCTTCATTTCACCCACACTGTACACAAAGGGGCTTTCCCCAAATGAATCTTCTATATGCAGGGTGTACCACCTGCAGCGAACTGCCACACAAAGGCAGGCACTAGTAAGGACTGTAAGCATTTCCTCTCCCAAAACACGCAGTTTTACCCAAAGAACTCTGCTGTAATAGCAGGTGGAACACAAGCAGCATTTCTCCCACTGTGTACTCTCTGAGCTCCTCCACGAATGAACTCCTATATGCAGGGTTTCCCACGTGGAGCGAACTGCCTCAAACAAGGCAGGCTTTTGCGAGGACTGTTAGCATTTCCTCTCCCTAAACACGCAGTTTTAATGGAAGAACTCTGCTTTAGTTGCATGTGGAACACAAGCATCTATTCTCCCACAGTGTACACAAATGGCACGTCCCCTAATGAACTTGTTCTATAAGAATTGTTTCCCGCGTGGAGCGAACTGCCTCAACCATGGCAGGCTCTACTGTGGTCTCTAAGGATTTACTCTGTGAAAACACGGCACTTTTACCAGAAGAACTCTGCTTTATTTAGAGGTGGAACACAAGCTGCATTTCACCCACACTGTACACCAAGGGTCTTTCCCCAAATGAATCTTCTATATGCAGGGTGTCCCGCCTGCAGCGAACTGCCACACAAAGGCAGGCACTAGTAAGGACTGTAAGCATTTCTTCTCCCAAAACACGCAGTTTTACCCGAAGAACTCTGCTTTAGTTGCAGGTGGAACACAAGCTGCATTTCACCCACACTGTACACAAAGGGCCCTTCCCTAAATGAATCCTCTATATGCAGATTGTCCCGCCTGCAGCGAACTGCCACAACGAAGGCAGGCACTAGTAAGGACTGTAGCATTTCCTCTCACAAAACACGCAGTTTTACCCGAAGAACTCTGATTTAGTTGCAGGTGGAACACAAGCAGCATTTCTCCCACTGTGTACTCTTTGGTCTCTTCCACGAATGAACTTCTATATGCAGGGTTTCCCACGTGGTGCGAACTGCTTCAACCACAGCAGGCTGTAGAGAGGACGGTAAGCATTTCCTCTTCCAAAACACGGCAGTTTTACCCAAAGAACTCTGCTTTAGTTGCAGGTGGAACACAAGCAGCATTTCTCCCACTGTGTACATTCTGAGCTCCTCCACGAATGAACTCCTATATGCAGGGTTTCCCTCGTGGAGCTACTTGCCTCAAACAAGGCAGGCTCTAGCGAGGACTGTAAGCATTTCCTCTCCCTAAACACGCAGTTTTAACGGAAGAACCCTGCTGTAGTTGCAGGTGGAACACAAGCATCTTTTCTCCCACAGTGAACACAATGGGCACTTCCCCTAATGAACTTGTTCTATAAGAATGGTTTCCCACGTGGAGCGAACTGCCTCAACCATGGCAGGCTCTACTGTGGTCTCTAAGGATTTCCTCTCTGAAAACACGGCACTTTTACCCGAAGAATTCTGCTTTAGTTGCAGGTGGAACACAAGCTGCATTTCACCCACACTGTACACCAAGGGCCCTTCCCCAAATGAAGCTTCTATATGCAGGGTGTCCCGCCTGGAGCGAAGTGCCACACAAAGGCAGGGACTAGTAACGATTGTAAGCATTTCCTCTCCCAATACACGCAGTTTTACCAGAAGAACTCTGCTTTAGTTGCAGGTGGAACACAAGCTTCATTTCACCCACACTGTACACAAAGGGGCTTTCCCCAAATGAATCTTCTATATGCAGGGTGTACCACCTGCAGCGAACTGCCACACAAAGGCAGGCACTAGTAAGGACTGTAAGCATTTCCTCTCCCAAAACACGCAGTTTTACCCAAAGAACTCTGCTGTAATAGCAGGTGGAACACAAGCAGCATTTCTCCCACTGTGTACTCTCTGAGCTCCTCCACGAATGAACTCCTATATGCAGGGTTTCCCACGTGGAGCGAACTGCCTCAAACAAGGCAGGCTTTTGCGAGGACTGTTAGCATTTCCTCTCCCTAAACACGCAGTTTTAATGGAAGAACTCTGCTTTAGTTGCATGTGGAACACAAGCATCTATTCTCCCACAGTGTACACAAATGGCACGTCCCCTAATGAACTTGTTCTATAAGAATTGTTTCCCGCGTGGAGCGAACTGCCTCAACCATGGCAGGCTCTACTGTGGTCTCTAAGGATTTTCTCTGTGAAAACACGGCACTTTTACCAGAAGAACTCTGCTTTATTTAGAGGTGGAACACAAGCTGCATTTCACCCACACTGTACACCAAGGGTCTTTCCCCAAATGAATCTTCTATATGCAGGGTGTCCCGCCTGCAGCGAACTGCCACACAAAGGCAGGCACTAGTAAGGACTGTAAGCATTTCTTCTCCCAAAACACGCAGTTTTACCCGAAGAACTCTGCTTTAGTTGCAGGTGGAACACAAGCTGCATTTCACCCACACTGTACACAAAGGGCCCTTCCCTAAATGAATCCTCTATATGCAGATTGTCCCGCCTGCAGCGAACTGCCACAACGAAGGCAGGCACTAGTAAGGACTGTAGCATTTCCTCTCACAAAACACGCAGTTTTACCCGAAGAACTCTGATTTAGTTGCAGGTGGAACACAAGCAGCATTTCTCCCACTGTGTACTCTTTGGTCTCTTCCACGAATGAACTTCTATATGCAGGGTTTCCCACGTGGTGCGAACTGCTTCAACCACAGCAGGCTGTAGAGAGGACGGTAAGCATTTCCTCTTCCAAAACACGGCAGTTTTACCCAAAGAACTCTGCTTTAGTTGCAGGTGGAACACAAGCAGCATTTCTCCCACTGTGTGCATTCTGAGCTCCTCCACGAATGAACTCCTATATGCAGGGTTTCCCTCGTGGAGCTACTTGCCTCAAACAAGGCAGGCTCTAGCGAGGACTGTAAGCATTTCCTCTCCCTAAACACGCAGTTTTAACGGAAGAACCCTGCTGTAGTTGCAGGTGGAACACAAGCATCTTTTCTCCCACAGTGAACACAATGGGCACTTCCCCTAATGAACTTGTTCTATAAGAATGGTTTCCCACGTGGAGCGAACTGCCTCAACCATGGCAGGCTCTACTGTGGTCTCTAAGGATTTCCTCTCTGAAAACACGGCACTTTTACCCGAAGAATTCTGCTTTAGTTGCAGGTGGAACACAAGCTGCATTTCACCCACACTGTACACCAAGGGCCCTTCCCCAAATGAAGCTTCTATATGCAGGGTATCCCGCCTGGAGCGAAGTGCCACACAAAGGCAGGGACTAGTAACGATTGTAAGCATTTCCTCTCCCAATACACGCAGTTTTACCCAAAGAACTCTGCTGTAATAGCAGGTGGAACACAAGCAGCATTTCTCCCACTGTGTACTCTCTGAGCTCCTCCACGAATGAACTCCTATATGCAGGGTTTCCCACGTGGAGCGAACTGCCTCTAACAAGGCAGGCTTTTGCGAGGACTGTTAGCATTTCCTCTCCCTAAACACGCAGTTTTAATGGAAGAACTCTGCTTTAGTTGCATGTGGAACACAAGCATCTATTCTCCCACAGTGTACACAAATGGCACGTCCCCTAATGAACTTGTTCTATAAGAATTGTTTCCCGCGTGGAGCGAACTGCCTCAACCATGGCAGGCTCTACTGTGGTCTCTAAGGATTTACTCTGTGAAAACACGGCACTTTTACCAGAAGAACTCTGCTTTATTTAGAGGTGGAACACAAGCTGCATTTCACCCACACTGTACACCAAGGGTCTTTCCCCAAATGAATCTTCTATATGCAGGGTGTCCCGCCTGCAGCGAACTGCCACACAAAGGCAGGCACTAGTAAGGACTGTAAGCATTTCTTCTCCCAAAACACGCAGTTTTACCCGAAGAACTCTGCTTTAGTTGCAGGTGGAACACAAGCTGCATTTCACCCACACTGTACACAAAGGGCCCTTCCCTAAATGAATCCTCTATATGCAGATTGTCCCGCCTGCAGCGAACTGCCACAACGAAGGCAGGCACTAGTAAGGACTGTAGCATTTCCTCTCACAAAACACGCAGTTTTACCCGAAGAACTCTGATTTAGTTGCAGGTGGAACACAAGCAGCATTTCTCCCACTGTGTACTCTTTGGTCTCTTCCACGAATGAACTTCTATATGCAGGGTTTCCCACGTGGTGCGAACTGCTTCAACCACAGCAGGCTGTAGAGAGGACGGTAAGCATTTCCTCTTCCAAAACACGGCAGTTTTACCCAAAGAACTCTGCTTTAGTTGCAGGTGGAACACAAGCAGCATTTCTCCCACTGTGTACATTCTGAGCTCCTCCACGAATGAACTCCTATATGCAGGGTTTCCCTCGTGGAGCTACTTGCCTCAAACAAGGCAGGCTCTAGCGAGGACTGTAAGCATTTCCTCTCCCTAAACACGCAGTTTTAACGGAAGAACCCTGCTGTAGTTGCAGGTGGAACACAAGCATCTTTTCTCCCACAGTGAACACAATGGGCACTTCCCCTAATGAACTTGTTCTATAAGAATGGTTTCCCACGTGGAGCGAACTGCCTCAACCATGGCAGGCTCTACTGTGGTCTCTAAGGATTTCCTCTCTGAAAACACGGCACTTTTACCCGAAGAATTCTGCTTTAGTTGCAGGTGGAACACAAGCTGCATTTCACCCACACTGTACACCAAGGGCCCTTCCCCAAATGAAGCTTCTATATGCAGGGTGTCCCGCCTGGAGCGAAGTGCCACACAAAGGCAGGGACTATTAACGATTGTAAGCATTTCCTCTCCCAATACACGCAGTTTTACCAGAAGAACTCTGCTTTAGTTGCAGGTGGAACACAAGCTTCATTTCACCCACACTGTACACAAAGGGGCTTTCCCCAAATGAATCTTCTATATGCAGGGTGTACCACCTGCAGCGAACTGCCACACAAAGGCAGGCACTAGTAAGGACTGTAAGCATTTCCTCTCCCAAAACACGCAGTTTTACCCAAAGAACTCTGCTGTAATAGCAGGTGGAACACAAGCAGCATTTCTCCCACTGTGTACTCTCTGAGCTCCTCCACGAATGAACTCCTATATGCAGGGTTTCCCACGTGGAGCGAACTGCCTCTAACAAGGCAGGCTTTTGCGAGGACTGTTAGCATTTCCTCTCCCTAAACACGCAGTTTTAATGGAAGAACTCTGCTTTAGTTGCATGTGGAACACAAGCATCTATTCTCCCACAGTGTACACAAATGGCACGTCCCCTAATGAACTTGTTCTATAAGAATTGTTTCCCGCGTGGAGCGAACTGCCTCAACCATGGCAGGCTCTACTGTGGTCTCTAAGGATTTTCTCTGTGAAAACACGGCACTTTTACCAGAAGAACTCTGCTTTATTTAGAGGTGGAACACAAGCTGCATTTCACCCACACTGTACACCAAGGGTCTTTCCCCAAATGAATCTTCTATATGCAGGGTGTCCCGCCTGCAGCGAACTGCCACACAAAGGCAGGCACTAGTAAGGACTGTAAGCATTTCTTCTCCCAAAACACGCAGTTTTACCCGAAGAACTCTGCTTTAGTTGCAGGTGGAACACAAGCTGCATTTCACCCACACTGTACACAAAGGGCCCTTCCCTAAATGAATCCTCTATATGCAGATTGTCCCGCCTGCAGCGAACTGCCACAACGAAGGCAGGCACTAGTAAGGACTGTAGCATTTCCTCTCACAAAACACGCAGTTTTACCCGAAGAACTCTGATTTAGTTGCAGGTGGAACACAAGCAGCATTTCTCCCACTGTGTACTCTTTGGTCTCTTCCACGAATGAACTTCTATATGCAGGGTTTCCCACGTGGTGCGAACTGCTTCAACCACAGCAGGCTGTAGAGAGGACGGTAAGCATTTCCTCTTCCAAAACACGGCAGTTTTACCCAAAGAACTCTGCTTTAGTTGCAGGTGGAACACAAGCAGCATTTCTCCCACTGTGTGCATTCTGAGCTCCTCCACGAATGAACTCCTATATGCAGGGTTTCCCTCGTGGAGCTACTTGCCTCAAACAAGGCAGGCTCTAGCGAGGACTGTAAGCATTTCCTCTCCCTAAACACGCAGTTTTAACGGAAGAACCCTGCTGTAGTTGCAGGTGGAACACAAGCATCTTTTCTCCCACAGTGAACACAATGGGCACTTCCCCTAATGAACTTGTTCTATAAGAATGGTTTCCCACGTGGAGCGAACTGCCTCAACCATGGCAGGCTCTACTGTGGTCTCTAAGGATTTCCTCTCTGAAAACACGGCACTTTTACCCGAAGAATTCTGCTTTAGTTGCAGGTGGAACACAAGCTGCATTTCACCCACACTGTACACCAAGGGCCCTTCCCCAAATGAAGCTTCTATATGCAGGGTGTCCCGCCTGGAGCGAAGTGCCACACAAAGGCAGGGACTAGTAACGATTGTAAGCATTTCCTCTCCCAATACACGCAGTTTTACCAGAAGAACTCTGCTTTAGTTGCAGGTGGAACACAAGCTTCATTTCACCCACACTGTACACAAAGGGGCTTTCCCCAAATGAATCTTCTATATGCAGGGTGTACCACCTGCAGCGAACTGCCACACAAAGGCAGGCACTAGTAAGGACTGTAAGCATTTCCTCTCCCAAAACACGCAGTTTTACCCAAAGAACTCTGCTGTAATAGCAGGTGGAACACAAGCAGCATTTCTCCCACTGTGTACTCTCTGAGCTCCTCCACGAATGAACTCCTATATGCAGGGTTTCCCACGTGGAGCGAACTGCCTCAAACAAGGCAGGCTTTTGCGAGGACTGTTAGCATTTCCTCTCCCTAAACACGCAGTTTTAATGGAAGAACTCTGCTTTAGTTGCATGTGGAACACAAGCATCTATTCTCCCACAGTGTACACAAATGGCACGTCCCCTAATGAACTTGTTCTATAAGAATTGTTTCCCGCGTGGAGCGAACTGCCTCAACCATGGCAGGCTCTACTGTGGTCTCTAAGGATTTTCTCTGTGAAAACACGGCACTTTTACCAGAAGAACTCTGCTTTATTTAGAGGTGGAACACAAGCTGCATTTCACCCACACTGTACACCAAGGGTCTTTCCCCAAATGAATCTTCTATATGCAGGGTGTCCCGCCTGCAGCGAACTGCCACACAAAGGCAGGCACTAGTAAGGACTGTAAGCATTTCTTCTCCCAAAACACGCAGTTTTACCCGAAGAACTCTGCTTTAGTTGCAGGTGGAACACAAGCTGCATTTCACCCACACTGTACACAAAGGGCCCTTCCCTAAATGAATCCTCTATATGCAGAGTGTCCCGCCTGCAGCGAACTGCCACAACGAAGGCAGGCACTAGTAAGGACTGTAGCATTTCCTCTCACAAAACACGCAGTTTTACCCGAAGAACTCTGATTTAGTTGCAGGTGGAACACAAGCAGCATTTCTCCCACTGTGTACTCTTTGGTCTCTTCCACGAATGAACTTCTATATGCAGGGTTTCCCACGTGGTGCGAACTGCTTCAACCACAGCAGGCTGTAGAGAGGACGGTAAGCATTTCCTCTTCCAAAACACGGCAGTTTTACCCAAAGAACTCTGCTTTAGTTGCAGGTGGAACACAAGCAGCATTTCTCCCACTGTGTGCATTCTGAGCTCCTCCACGAATGAACTCCTATATGCAGGGTTTCCCTCGTGGAGCTACTTGCCTCAAACAAGGCAGGCTCTAGCGAGGACTGTAAGCATTTCCTCTCCCTAAACACGCAGTTTTAACGGAAGAACCCTGCTGTAGTTGCAGGTGGAACACAAGCATCTTTTCTCCCACAGTGAACACAATGGGCACTTCCCCTAATGAACTTGTTCTATAAGAATGGTTTCCCACGTGGAGCGAACTGCCTCAACCATGGCAGGCTCTACTGTGGTCTCTAAGGATTTCCTCTCTGAAAACACGGCACTTTTACCCGAAGAATTCTGCTTTAGTTGCAGGTGGAACACAAGCTGCATTTCACCCACACTGTACACCAAGGGCCCTTCCCCAAATGAAGCTTCTATATGCAGGGTGTCCCGCCTGGAGCGAAGTGCCACACAAAGGCAGGGACTAGTAACGATTGTAAGCATTTCCTCTCCCAATACACGCAGTTTTACCAGAAGAACTCTGCTTTAGTTGCAGGTGGAACACAAGCTTCATTTCACCCACACTGTACACAAAGGGGCTTTCCCCAAATGAATCTTCTATATGCAGGGTGTACCACCTGCAGCGAACTGCCACACAAAGGCAGGCACTAGTAAGGACTGTAAGCATTTCCTCTCCCAAAACACGCAGTTTTACCCAAAGAACTCTGCTGTAATAGCAGGTGGAACACAAGCAGCATTTCTCCCACTGTGTACTCTCTGAGCTCCTCCACGAATGAACTCCTATATGCAGGGTTTCCCACGTGGAGCGAACTGCCTCAAACAAGGCAGGCTTTTGCGAGGACTGTTAGCATTTCCTCTCCCTAAACACGCAGTTTTAATGGAAGAACTCTGCTTTAGTTGCATGTGGAACACAAGCATCTATTCTCCCACAGTGTACACAAATGGCACGTCCCCTAATGAACTTGTTCTATAAGAATTGTTTCCCGCGTGGAGCGAACTGCCTCAACCATGGCAGGCTCTACTGTGGTCTCTAAGGATTTACTCTGTGAAAACACGGCACTTTTACCAGAAGAACTCTGCTTTATTTAGAGGTGGAACACAAGCTGCATTTCACCCACACTGTACACCAAGGGTCTTTCCCCAAATGAATCTTCTATATGCAGGGTGTCCCGCCTGCAGCGAACTGCCACACAAAGGCAGGCACTAGTAAGGACTGTAAGCATTTCTTCTCCCAAAACACGCAGTTTTACCCGAAGAACTCTGCTTTAGTTGCAGGTGGAACACAAGCTGCATTTCACCCACACTGTACACAAAGGGCCCTTCCCTAAATGAATCCTCTATATGCAGATTGTCCCGCCTGCAGCGAACTGCCACAACGAAGGCAGGCACTAGTAAGGACTGTAGCATTTCCTCTCACAAAACACGCAGTTTTACCCGAAGAACTCTGATTTAGTTGCAGGTGGAACACAAGCAGCATTTCTCCCACTGTGTACTCTTTGGTCTCTTCCACGAATGAACTTCTATATGCAGGGTTTCCCACGTGGTGCGAACTGCTTCAACCACAGCAGGCTGTAGAGAGGACGGTAAGCATTTCCTCTTCCAAAACACGGCAGTTTTACCCAAAGAACTCTGCTTTAGTTGCAGGTGGAACACAAGCAGCATTTCTCCCACTGTGTACATTCTGAGCTCCTCCACGAATGAACTCCTATATGCAGGGTTTCCCTCGTGGAGCTACTTGCCTCAAACAAGGCAGGCTCTAGCGAGGACTGTAAGCATTTCCTCTCCCTAAACACGCAGTTTTAACGGAAGAACCCTGCTGTAGTTGCAGGTGGAACACAAGCATCTTTTCTCCCACAGTGAACACAATGGGCACTTCCCCTAATGAACTTGTTCTATAAGAATGGTTTCCCACGTGGAGCGAACTGCCTCAACCATGGCAGGCTCTACTGTGGTCTCTAAGGATTTCCTCTCTGAAAACACGGCACTTTTACCCGAAGAATTCTGCTTTAGTTGCAGGTGGAACACAAGCTGCATTTCACCCACACTGTACACCAAGGGCCCTTCCCCAAATGAAGCTTCTATATGCAGGGTGTCCCGCCTGGAGCGAAGTGCCACACAAAGGCAGGGACTAGTAACGATTGTAAGCATTTCCTCTCCCAATACACGCAGTTTTACCAGAAGAACTCTGCTTTAGTTGCAGGTGGAGCACAAGCTTCATTTCACCCACACTGTACACAAAGGGGCTTTCCCCAAATGAATCTTCTATATGCAGGGTGTACCACCTGCAGCGAACTGCCACACAAAGGCAGGCACTAGTAAGGACTGTAAGCATTTCCTCTCCCAAAACACGCAGTTTTACCCAAAGAACTCTGCTGTAATAGCAGGTGGAACACAAGCAGCATTTCTCCCACTGTGTACTCTCTGAGCTCCTCCACGAATGAACTCCTATATGCAGGGTTTCCCACGTGGAGCAAACTGCCTCAAACAAGGCAGGCTTTTGCGAGGACTGTTAGCATTTCCTCTCCCTAAACACGCAGTTTTAATGGAAGAACTCTGCTTTAGTTGCATGTGGAACACAAGCATCTATTCTCCCACAGTGTACACAAATGGCACGTCCCCTAATGAACTTGTTCTATAAGA
Source organism: Mesoplodon densirostris (assembly GCF_025265405.1). Taxonomy (NCBI): domain Eukaryota; kingdom Metazoa; phylum Chordata; class Mammalia; order Artiodactyla; family Ziphiidae; genus Mesoplodon; species Mesoplodon densirostris. The sequence goes on from NC_082667.1 coordinate 86,900,195, forward strand.
ATTGTTTCCCGCGTGGAGCGAACTGCCTCAACCATGGCAGGCTCTACTGTGGTCTCTAAGGATTTACTCTGTGAAAACACGGCACTTTTACCAGAAGAACTCTGCTTTATTTAGAGGTGGAACACAAGCTGCATTTCACCCACACTGTACACCAAGGGTCTTTCCCCAAATGAATCTTCTATATGCAGGGTGTCCCGCCTGCAGCGAACTGCCACACAAAGGCAGGCACTAGTAAGGACTGTAAGCATTTCTTCTCCCAAAACACGCAGTTTTACCCGAAGAACTCTGCTTTAGTTGCAGGTGGAACACAAGCTGCATTTCACCCACACTGTACACAAAGGGCCCTTCCCTAAATGAATCCTCTATATGCAGATTGTCCCGCCTGCAGCGAACTGCCACAACGAAGGCAGGCACTAGTAAGGACTGTAGCATTTCCTCTCACAAAACACGCAGTTTTACCTGAAGAACTCTGATTTAGTTGCAGGTGGAACACAAGCAGCATTTCTCCCACTGTGTACTCTTTGGTCTCTTCCACGAATGAACTTCTATATGCAGGGTTTCCCACGTGGTGCGAACTGCTTCAACCACAGCAGGCTGTAGAGAGGACGGTAAGCATTTCCTCTTCCAAAACACGGCAGTTTTACCCAAAGAACTCTGCTTTAGTTGCAGGTGGAACACAAGCAGCATTTCTCCCACTGTGTACATTCTGAGCTCCTCCACGAATGAACTCCTATATGCAGGGTTTCCCTCGTGGAGCTACTTGCCTCAAACAAGGCAGGCTCTAGCGAGGACTGTAAGCATTTCCTCTCCCTAAACACGCAGTTTTAACGGAAGAACCCTGCTGTAGTTGCAGGTGAAACACAAGCATCTTTTCTCCCACAGTGAACACAATGGGCACTTCCCCTAATGAACTTGTTCTATAAGAATGGTTTCCCACGTGGAGCGAACTGCCTCAACCATGGCAGGCTCTACTGTGGTCTCTAAGGATTTCCTCTCTGAAAACACGGCACTTTTACCCGAAGAATTCTGCTTTAGTTGCAGGTGGAACACAAGCTGCATTTCACCCACACTGTACACCAAGGGCCCTTCCCCAAATGAAGCTTCTATATGCAGGGTGTCCCGCCTGGAGCGAAGTGCCACACAAAGGCAGGGACTAGTAACGATTGTAAGCATTTCCTCTCCCAATACACGCAGTTTTACCAGAAGAACTCTGCTTTAGTTGCAGGTGGAGCACAAGCTTCATTTCACCCACACTGTACACAAAGGGGCTTTCCCCAAATGAATCTTCTATATGCAGGGTGTACCACCTGCAGCGAACTGCCACACAAAGGCAGGCACTAGTAAGGACTGTAAGCATTTCCTCTCCCAAAACACGCAGTTTTACCCAAAGAACTCTGCTGTAATAGCAGGTGGAACACAAGCAGCATTTCTCCCACTGTGTACTCTCTGAGCTCCTCCACGAATGAACTCCTATATGCAGGGTTTCCCACGTGGAGCGAACTGCCTCTAACAAGGCAGGCTTTTGCGAGGACTGTTAGCATTTCCTCTCCCTAAACACGCAGTTTTAATGGAAGAACTCTGCTTTAGTTGCATGTGGAACACAAGCATCTATTCTCCCACAGTGTACACAAATGGCACGTCCCCTAATGAACTTGTTCTATAAGAATTGTTTCCCGCGTGGAGCGAACTGCCTCAACCATGGCAGGCTCTACTGTGGTCTCTAAGGATTTACTCTGTGAAAACACGGCACTTTTACCAGAAGAACTCTGCTTTATTTAGAGGTGGAACACAAGCTGCATTTCACCCACACTGTACACCAAGGGTCTTTCCCCAAATGAATCTTCTATATGCAGGGTGTCCCGCCTGCAGCGAACTGCCACACAAAGGCAGGCACTAGTAAGGACTGTAAGCATTTCTTCTCCCAAAACACGCAGTTTTACCCGAAGAACTCTGCTTTAGTTGCAGGTGGAACACAAGCTGCATTTCACCCACACTGTACACAAAGGGCCCTTCCCTAAATGAATCCTCTATATGCAGAGTGTCCCGCCTGCAGCGAACTGCCACAACGAAGGCAGGCACTAGTAAGGACTGTAGCATTTCCTCTCACAAAACACGCAGTTTTACCCGAAGAACTCTGATTTAGTTGCAGGTGGAACACAAGCAGCATTTCTCCCACTGTGTACTCTTTGGTCTCTTCCACGAATGAACTTCTATATGCAGGGTTTCCCACGTGGTGCGAACTGCTTCAACCACAGCAGGCTGTAGAGAGGACGGTAAGCATTTCCTCTTCCAAAACACGGCAGTTTTACCCAAAGAACTCTGCTTTAGTTGCAGGTGGAACACAAGCAGCATTTCTCCCACTGTGTACATTCTGAGCTCCTCCACGAATGAACTCCTATATGCAGGGTTTCCCTCGTGGAGCTACTTGCCTCAAACAAGGCAGGCTCTAGCGAGGACTGTAAGCATTTCCTCTCCCTAAACACGCAGTTTTAACGGAAGAACCCTGCTGTAGTTGCAGGTGGAACACAAGCATCTTTTCTCCCACAGTGAACACAATGGGCACTTCCCCTAATGAACTTGTTCTATAAGAATGGTTTCCCACGTGGAGCGAACTGCCTCAACCATGGCAGGCTCTACTGTGGTCTCTAAGGATTTCCTCTCTGAAAACACGGCACTTTTACCCGAAGAATTCTGCTTTAGTTGCAGGTGGAACACAAGCTGCATTTCACCCACACTGTACACCAAGGGCCCTTCCCCAAATGAAGCTTCTATATGCAGGGTGTCCCGCCTGGAGCGAAGTGCCACACAAAGGCAGGGACTAGTAACGATTGTAAGCATTTCCTCTCCCAATACACGCAGTTTTACCCAAAGAACTCTGCTGTAATAGCAGGTGGAACACAAGCAGCATTTCTCCCACTGTGTACTCTCTGAGCTCCTCCACGAATGAACTCCTATATGCAGGGTTTCCCACGTGGAGCGAACTGCCTCTAACAAGGCAGGCTTTTGCGAGGACTGTTAGCATTTCCTCTCCCTAAACACGCAGTTTTAATGGAAGAACTCTGCTTTAGTTGCATGTGGAACACAAGCATCTATTCTCCCACAGTGTACACAAATGGCACGTCCCCTAATGAACTTGTTCTATAAGAATTGTTTCCCGCGTGGAGCGAACTGCCTCAACCATGGCAGGCTCTACTGTGGTCTCTAAGGATTTACTCTGTGAAAACACGGCACTTTTACCAGAAGAACTCTGCTTTATTTAGAGGTGGAACACAAGCTGCATTTCACCCACACTGTACACCAAGGGTCTTTCCCCAAATGAATCTTCTATATGCAGGGTGTCCCGCCTGCAGCGAACTGCCACACAAAGGCAGGCACTAGTAAGGACTGTAAGCATTTCTTCTCCCAAAACACGCAGTTTTACCCGAAGAACTCTGCTTTAGTTGCAGGTGGAACACAAGCTGCATTTCACCCACACTGTACACAAAGGGCCCTTCCCTAAATGAATCCTCTATATGCAGATTGTCCCGCCTGCAGCGAACTGCCACAACGAAGGCAGGCACTAGTAAGGACTGTAGCATTTCCTCTCACAAAACACGCAGTTTTACCCGAAGAACTCTGATTTAGTTGCAGGTGGAACACAAGCAGCATTTCTCCCACTGTGTACTCTTTGGTCTCTTCCACGAATGAACTTCTATATGCAGGGTTTCCCACGTGGTGCGAACTGCTTCAACCACAGCAGGCTGTAGAGAGGACGGTAAGCATTTCCTCTTCCAAAACACGGCAGTTTTACCCAAAGAACTCTGCTTTAGTTGCAGGTGGAACACAAGCAGCATTTCTCCCACTGTGTACATTCTGAGCTCCTCCACGAATGAACTCCTATATGCAGGGTTTCCCTCGTGGAGCTACTTGCCTCAAACAAGGCAGGCTCTAGCGAGGACTGTAAGCATTTCCTCTCCCTAAACACGCAGTTTTAACGGAAGAACCCTGCTGTAGTTGCAGGTGGAACACAAGCATCTTTTCTCCCACAGTGAACACAATGGGCACTTCCCCTAATGAACTTGTTCTATAAGAATGGTTTCCCACGTGGAGCGAACTGCCTCAACCATGGCAGGCTCTACTGTGGTCTCTAAGGATTTCCTCTCTGAAAACACGGCACTTTTACCCGAAGAATTCTGCTTTAGTTGCAGGTGGAACACAAGCTGCATTTCACCCACACTGTACACCAAGGGCCCTTCCCCAAATGAAGCTTCTATATGCAGGGTGTCCCGCCTGGAGCGAAGTGCCACACAAAGGCAGGGACTAGTAACGATTGTAAGCATTTCCTCTCCCAATACACGCAGTTTTACCAGAAGAACTCTGCTTTAGTTGCAGGTGGAACACAAGCTTCATTTCACCCACACTGTACACAAAGGGGCTTTCCCCAAATGAATCTTCTATATGCAGGGTGTACCACCTGCAGCGAACTGCCACACAAAGGCAGGCACTAGTAAGGACTGTAAGCATTTCCTCTCCCAAAACACGCAGTTTTACCCAAAGAACTCTGCTGTAATAGCAGGTGGAACACAAGCAGCATTTCTCCCACTGTGTACTCTCTGAGCTCCTCCACGAATGAACTCCTATATGCAGGGTTTCCCACGTGGAGCGAACTGCCTCTAACAAGGCAGGCTTTTGCGAGGACTGTTAGCATTTCCTCTCCCTAAACACGCAGTTTTAATGGAAGAACTCTGCTTTAGTTGCATGTGGAACACAAGCATCTATTCTCCCACAGTGTACACAAATGGCACGTCCCCTAATGAACTTGTTCTATAAGAATTGTTTCCCGCGTGGAGCGAACTGCCTCAACCATGGCAGGCTCTACTGTGGTCTCTAAGGATTTTCTCTGTGAAAACACGGCACTTTTACCAGAAGAACTCTGCTTTATTTAGAGGTGGAACACAAGCTGCATTTCACCCACACTGTACACCAAGGGTCTTTCCCCAAATGAATCTTCTATATGCAGGGTGTCCCGCCTGCAGCGAACTGCCACACAAAGGCAGGCACTAGTAAGGACTGTAAGCATTTCTTCTCCCAAAACACGCAGTTTTACCCGAAGAACTCTGCTTTAGTTGCAGGTGGAACACAAGCTGCATTTCACCCACACTGTACACAAAGGGCCCTTCCCTAAATGAATCCTCTATATGCAGATTGTCCCGCCTGCAGCGAACTGCCACAACGAAGGCAGGCACTAGTAAGGACTGTAGCATTTCCTCTCACAAAACACGCAGTTTTACCCGAAGAACTCTGATTTAGTTGCAGGTGGAACACAAGCAGCATTTCTCCCACTGTGTACTCTTTGGTCTCTTCCACGAATGAACTTCTATATGCAGGGTTTCCCACGTGGTGCGAACTGCTTCAACCACAGCAGGCTGTAGAGAGGACGGTAAGCATTTCCTCTTCCAAAACACGGCAGTTTTACCCAAAGAACTCTGCTTTAGTTGCAGGTGGAACACAAGCAGCATTTCTCCCACTGTGTGCATTCTGAGCTCCTCCACGAATGAACTCCTATATGCAGGGTTTCCCTCGTGGAGCTACTTGCCTCAAACAAGGCAGGCTCTAGCGAGGACTGTAAGCATTTCCTCTCCCTAAACACGCAGTTTTAACGGAAGAACCCTGCTGTAGTTGCAGGTGGAACACAAGCATCTTTTCTCCCACAGTGAACACAATGGGCACTTCCCCTAATGAACTTGTTCTATAAGAATGGTTTCCCACGTGGAGCGAACTGCCTCAACCATGGCAGGCTCTACTGTGGTCTCTAAGGATTTCCTCTCTGAAAACACGGCACTTTTACCCGAAGAATTCTGCTTTAGTTGCAGGTGGAACACAAGCTGCATTTCACCCACACTGTACACCAAGGGCCCTTCCCCAAATGAAGCTTCTATATGCAGGGTGTCCCGCCTGGAGCGAAGTGCCACACAAAGGCAGGGACTAGTAACGATTGTAAGCATTTCCTCTCCCAATACACGCAGTTTTACCAGAAGAACTCTGCTTTAGTTGCAGGTGGAACACAAGCTTCATTTCACCCACACTGTACACAAAGGGGCTTTCCCCAAATGAATCTTCTATATGCAGGGTGTACCACCTGCAGCGAACTGCCACACAAAGGCAGGCACTAGTAAGGACTGTAAGCATTTCCTCTCCCAAAACACGCAGTTTTACCCAAAGAACTCTGCTGTAATAGCAGGTGGAACACAAGCAGCATTTCTCCCACTGTGTACTCTCTGAGCTCCTCCACGAATGAACTCCTATATGCAGGGTTTCCCACGTGGAGCGAACTGCCTCAAACAAGGCAGGCTTTTGCGAGGACTGTTAGCATTACCTCTCCCTAAACACGCAGTTTTAATGGAAGAACTCTGCTTTAGTTGCATGTGGAACACAAGCATCTATTCTCCCACAGTGTACACAAATGGCACGTCCCCTAATGAACTTGTTCTATAAGAATTGTTTCCCGCGTGGAGCGAACTGCCTCAACCATGGCAGGCTCTACTGTGGTCTCTAAGGATTTTCTCTGTGAAAACACGGCACTTTTACCAGAAGAACTCTGCTTTATTTAGAGGTGGAACACAAGCTGCATTTCACCCACACTGTACACCAAGGGTCTTTCCCCAAATGAATCTTCTATATGCAGGGTGTCCCGCCTGCAGCGAACTGCCACACAAAGGCAGGCACTAGTAAGGACTGTAAGCATTTCTTCTCCCAAAACACGCAGTTTTACCCGAAGAACTCTGCTTTAGTTGCAGGTGGAACACAAGCTGCATTTCACCCACACTGTACACAAAGGGCCCTTCCCTAAATGAATCCTCTATATGCAGATTGTCCCGCCTGCAGCGAACTGCCACAACGAAGGCAGGCACTAGTAAGGACTGTAAGCATTTCCTCTCACAAAACACGCAGTTTTACCCGAAGAACTCTGATTTAGTTGCAGGTGGAACACAAGCAGCATTTCTCCCACTGTGTACTCTTTGGTCTCTTCCACGAATGAACTTCTATATGCAGGGTTTCCCACGTGGTGCGAACTGCTTCAACCACAGCAGGCTGTAGAGAGGACGGTAAGCATTTCCTCTTCCAAAACACGGCAGTTTTACCCAAAGAACTCTGCTTTAGTTGCAGGTGGAACACAAGCAGCATTTCTCCCACTGTGTGCATTCTGAGCTCCTCCACGAATGAACTCCTATATGCAGGGTTTCCCTCGTGGAGCTACTTGCCTCAAACAAGGCAGGCTCTAGCGAGGACTGTAAGCATTTCCTCTCCCTAAACACGCAGTTTTAACGGAAGAACCCTGCTGTAGTTGCAGGTGGAACACAAGCATCTTTTCTCCCACAGTGAACACAATGGGCACTTCCCCTAATGAACTTGTTCTATAAGAATGGTTTCCCACGTGGAGCGAACTGCCTCAACCATGGCAGGCTCTACTGTGGTCTCTAAGGATTTCCTCTCTGAAAACATGGCACTTTTACCCGAAGAATTCTGCTTTAGTTGCAGGTGGAACACAAGCTGCATTTCACCCACACTGTACACCAAGGGCCCTTCCCCAAATGAAGCTTCTATATGCAGGGTGTCCCGCCTGGAGCGAAGTGCCACACAAAGGCAGGGACTAGTAACGATTGTAAGCATTTCCTCTCCCAATACACGCAGTTTTACCAGAAGAACTCTGCTTTAGTTGCAGGTGGAACACAAGCTTCATTTCACCCACACTGTACACAAAGGGGCTTTCCCCAAATGAATCTTCTATATGCAGGGTGTACCACCTGCAGCGAACTGCCACACAAAGGCAGGCACTAGTAAGGACTGTAAGCATTTCCTCTCCCAAAACACGCAGTTTTACCCAAAGAACTCTGCTGTAATAGCAGGTGGAACACAAGCAGCATTTCTCCCACTGTGTACTCTCTGAGCTCCTCCACGAATGAACTCCTATATGCAGGGTTTCCCACGTGGAGCGAACTGCCTCAAACAAGGCAGGCTTTTGCGAGGACTGTTAGCATTTCCTCTCCCTAAACACGCAGTTTTAATGGAAGAACTCTGCTTTAGTTGCATGTGGAACACAAGCATCTATTCTCCCACAGTGTACACAAATGGCACGTCCCCTAATGAACTTGTTCTATAAGAATTGTTTCCCGCGTGGAGCGAACTGCCTCAACCATGGCAGGCTCTACTGTGGTCTCTAAGGATTTTCTCTGTGAAAACACGGCACTTTTACCAGAAGAACTCTGCTTTATTTAGAGGTGGAACACAAGCTGCATTTCACCCACACTGTACACCAAGGGTCTTTCCCCAAATGAATCTTCTATATGCAGGGTGTCCCGCCTGCAGCGAACTGCCACACAAAGGCAGGCACTAGTAAGGACTGTAAGCATTTCTTCTCCCAAAACACGCAGTTTTACCCGAAGAACTCTGCTTTAGTTGCAGGTGGAACACAAGCTGCATTTCACCCACACTGTACACAAAGGGCCCTTCCCTAAATGAATCCTCTATATGCAGATTGTCCCGCCTGCAGCGAACTGCCACAACGAAGGCAGGCACTAGTAAGGACTGTAGCATTTCCTCTCACAAAACACGCAGTTTTACCCGAAGAACTCTGATTTAGTTGCAGGTGGAACACAAGCAGCATTTCTCCCACTGTGTACTCTTTGGTCTCTTCCACGAATGAACTTCTATATGCAGGGTTTCCCACGTGGTGCGAACTGCTTCAACCACAGCAGGCTGTAGAGAGGACGGTAAGCATTTCCTCTTCCAAAACACGGCAGTTTTACCCAAAGAACTCTGCTTTAGTTGCAGGTGGAACACAAGCAGCATTTCTCCCACTGTGTACATTCTGAGCTCCTCCACGAATGAACTCCTATATGCAGGGTTTCCCTCGTGGAGCTACTTGCCTCAAACAAGGCAGGCTCTAGCGAGGACTGTAAGCATTTCCTCTCCCTAAACACGCAGTTTTAACGGAAGAACCCTGCTGTAGTTGCAGGTGGAACACAAGCATCTTTTCTCCCACAGTGAACACAATGGGCACTTCCCCTAATGAACTTGTTCTATAAGAATGGTTTCCCACGTGGAGCGAACTGCCTCAACCATGGCAGGCTCTACTGTGGTCTCTAAGGATTTCCTCTCTGAAAACACGGCACTTTTACCCGAAGAATTCTGCTTTAGTTGCAGGTGGAACACAAGCTGCATTTCACCCACACTGTACACCAAGGGCCCTTCCCCAAATGAAGCTTCTATATGCAGGGTGTCCCGCCTGGAGCGAAGTGCCACACAAAGGCAGGGACTAGTAACGATTGTAAGCATTTCCTCTCCCAATACACGCAGTTTTACCAGAAGAACTCTGCTTTAGTTGCAGGTGGAACACAAGCTTCATTTCACCCACACTGTACACAAAGGGGCTTTCCCCAAATGAATCTTCTATATGCAGGGTGTACCACCTGCAGCGAACTGCCACACAAAGGCAGGCACTAGTAAGGACTGTAAGCATTTCCTCTCCCAAAACACGCAGTTTTACCCAAAGAACTCTGCTGTAATAGCAGGTGGAACACAAGCAGCATTTCTCCCACTGTGTACTCTCTGAGCTCCTCCACGAATGAACTCCTATATGCAGGGTTTCCCACGTGGAGCGAACTGCCTCTAACAAGGCAGGCTTTTGCGAGGACTGTTAGCATTTCCTCTCCCTAAACACGCAGTTTTAATGGAAGAACTCTGCTTTAGTTGCATGTGGAACACAAGCATCTATTCTCCCACAGTGTACACAAATGGCACGTCCCCTAATGAACTTGTTCTATAAGAATTGTTTCCCGCGTGGAGCGAACTGCCTCAACCATGGCAGGCTCTACTGTGGTCTCTAAGGATTTTCTCTGTGAAAACACGGCACTTTTACCAGAAGAACTCTGCTTTATTTAGAGGTGGAACACAAGCTGCATTTCACCCACACTGTACACCAAGGGTCTTTCCCCAAATGAATCTTCTATATGCAGGGTGTCCCGCCTGCAGCGAACTGCCACACAAAGGCAGGCACTAGTAAGGACTGTAAGCATTTCTTCTCCCAAAACACGCAGTTTTACCCGAAGAACTCTGCTTTAGTTGCAGGTGGAACACAAGCTGCATTTCACCCACACTGTACACAAAGGGCCCTTCCCTAAATGAATCCTCTATATGCAGATTGTCCCGCCTGCAGCGAACTGCCACAACGAAGGCAGGCACTAGTAAGGACTGTAGCATTTCCTCTCACAAAACACGCAGTTTTACCCGAAGAACTCTGATTTAGTTGCAGGTGGAACACAAGCAGCATTTCTCCCACTGTGTACTCTTTGGTCTCTTCCACGAATGAACTTCTATATGCAGGGTTTCCCACGTGGTGCGAACTGCTTCAACCACAGCAGGCTGTAGAGAGGACGGTAAGCATTTCCTCTTCCAAAACACGGCAGTTTTACCCAAAGAACTCTGCTTTAGTTGCAGGTGGAACACAAGCAGCATTTCTCCCACTGTGTACATTCTGAGCTCCTCCACGAATGAACTCCTATATGCAGGGTTTCCCTCGTGGAGCTACTTGCCTCAAACAAGGCAGGCTCTAGCGAGGACTGTAAGCATTTCCTCTCCCTAAACACGCAGTTTTAACGGAAGAACCCTGCTGTAGTTGCAGGTGGAACACAAGCATCTTTTCTCCCACAGTGAACACAATGGGCACTTCCCCTAATGAACTTGTTCTATAAGAATGGTTTCCCACGTGGAGCGAACTGCCTCAACCATGGCAGGCTCTACTGTGGTCTCTAAGGATTTCCTCTCTGAAAACACGGCACTTTTACCCGAAGAATTCTGCTTTAGTTGCAGGTGGAACACAAGCTGCATTTCACCCACACTGTACACCAAGGGCCCTTCCCCAAATGAAGCTTCTATATGCAGGGTGTCCCGCCTGGAGCGAAGTGCCACACAAAGGCAGGGACTAGTAACGATTGTAAGCATTTCCTCTCCCAATACACGCAGTTTTACCAGAAGAACTCTGCTTTAGTTGCAGGTGGAGCACAAGCTTCATTTCACCCACACTGTACACAAAGGGGCTTTCCCCAAATGAATCTTCTATATGCAGGGTGTACCACCTGCAGCGAACTGCCACACAAAGGCAGGCACTAGTAAGGACTGTAAGCATTTCCTCTCCCAAAACACGCAGTTTTACCCAAAGAACTCTGCTGTAATAGCAGGTGGAACACAAGCAGCATTTCTCCCACTGTGTACTCTCTGAGCTCCTCCACGAATGAACTCCTATATGCAGGGTTTCCCACGTGGAGCGAACTGCCTCAAACAAGGCAGGCTTTTGCGAGGACTGTTAGCATTTCCTCTCCCTAAACACGCAGTTTTAATGGAAGAACTCTGCTTTAGTTGCATGTGGAACACAAGCATCTATTCTCCCACAGTGTACACAAATGGCACGTCCCCTAATGAACTTGTTCTATAAGAATTGTTTCCCGCGTGGAGCGAACTGCCTCAACCATGGCAGGCTCTACTGTGGTCTCTAAGGATTTACTCTGTGAAAACACGGCACTTTTACCAGAAGAACTCTGCTTTATTTAGAGGTGGAACACAAGCTGCATTTCACCCACACTGTACACCAAGGGTCTTTCCCCAAATGAATCTTCTATATGCAGGGTGTCCCGCCTGCAGCGAACTGCCACACAAAGGCAGGCACTAGTAAGGACTGTAAGCATTTCTTCTCCCAAAACACGCAGTTTTACCCGAAGAACTCTGCTTTAGTTGCAGGTGGAACACAAGCTGCATTTCACCCACACTGTACACAAAGGGCCCTTCCCTAAATGAATCCTCTATATGCAGATTGTCCCGCCTGCAGCGAACTGCCACAACGAAGGCAGGCACTAGTAAGGACTGTAGCATTTCCTCTCACAAAACACGCAGTTTTACCCGAAGAACTCTGATTTAGTTGCAGGTGGAACACAAGCAGCATTTCTCCCACTGTGTACTCTTTGGTCTCTTCCACGAATGAACTTCTATATGCAGGGTTTCCCACGTGGTGCGAACTGCTTCAACCACAGCAGGCTGTAGAGAGGACGGTAAGCATTTCCTCTTCCAAAACACGGCAGTTTTACCCAAAGAACTCTGCTTTAGTTGCAGGTGGAACACAAGCAGCATTTCTCCCACTGTGTACATTCTGAGCTCCTCCACGAATGAACTCCTATATGCAGGGTTTCCCTCGTGGAGCTACTTGCCTCAAACAAGGCAGGCTCTAGCGAGGACTGTAAGCATTTCCTCTCCCTAAACACGCAGTTTTAACGGAAGAACCCTGCTGTAGTTGCAGGTGGAACACAAGCATCTTTTCTCCCACAGTGAACACAATGGGCACTTCCCCTAATGAACTTGTTCTATAAGAATGGTTTCCCACGTGGAGCGAACTGCCTCAACCATGGCAGGCTCTACTGTGGTCTCTAAGGATTTCCTCTCTGAAAACACGGCACTTTTACCCGAAGAATTCTGCTTTAGTTGCAGGTGGAACACAAGCTGCATTTCACCCACACTGTACACCAAGGGCCCTTCCCCAAATGAAGCTTCTATATGCAGGGTGTCCCGCCTGGAGCGAAGTGCCACACAAAGGCAGGGACTAGTAACGATTGTAAGCATTTCCTCTCCCAATACACGCAGTTTTACCAGAAGAACTCTGCTTTAGTTGCAGGTGGAACACAAGCTTCATTTCACCCACACTGTACACAAAGGGGCTTTCCCCAAATGAATCTTCTATATGCAGGGTGTACCACCTGCAGCGAACTGCCACACAAAGGCAGGCACTAGTAAGGACTGTAAGCATTTCCTCTCCCAAAACACGCAGTTTTACCCAAAGAACTCTGCTGTAATAGCAGGTGGAACACAAGCAGCATTTCTCCCACTGTGTACTCTCTGAGCTCCTCCACGAATGAACTCCTATATGCAGGGTTTCCCACGTGGAGCGAACTGCCTCTAACAAGGCAGGCTTTTGCGAAGACTGTTAGCATTTCCTCTCCCTAAACACGCAGTTTTAATGGAAGAACTCTGCTTTAGTTGCATGTGGAACACAAGCATCTATTCTCCCACAGTGTACACAAATGGCACGTCCCCTAATGAACTTGTTCTATAAGAATTGTTTCCCGCGTGGAGCGAACTGCCTCAACCATGGCAGGCTCTACTGTGGTCTCTAAGGATTTTCTCTGTGAAAACACGGCACTTTTACCAGAAGAACTCTGCTTTATTTAGAGGTGGAACACAAGCTGCATTTCACCCACACTGTACACCAAGGGTCTTTCCCCAAATGAATCTTCTATATGCAGGGTGTCCCGCCTGCAGCGAACTGCCACACAAAGGCAGGCACTAGTAAGGACTGTAAGCATTTCTTCTCCCAAAACACGCAGTTTTACCCGAAGAACTCTGCTTTAGTTGCAGGTGGAACACAAGCTGCATTTCACCCACACTGTACACAAAGGGCCCTTCCCTAAATGAATCCTCTATATGCAGATTGTCCCGCCTGCAGCGAACTGCCACAACGAAGGCAGGCACTAGTAAGGACTGTAGCATTTCCTCTCACAAAACACGCAGTTTTACCCGAAGAACTCTGATTTAGTTGCAGGTGGAACACAAGCAGCATTTCTCCCACTGTGTACTCTTTGGTCTCTTCCACGAATGAACTTCTATATGCAGGGTTTCCCACGTGGTGCGAACTGCTTCAACCACAGCAGGCTGTAGAGAGGACGGTAAGCATTTCCTCTTCCAAAACACGGCAGTTTTACCCAAAGAACTCTGCTTTAGTTGCAGGTGGAACACAAGCACCATTTCTCCCACTGTGTACATTCTGAGCTCCTCCACGAATGAACTCCTATATGCAGGGTTTCCCTCGTGGAGCTACTTGCCTCAAACAAGGCAGGCTCTAGCGAGGACTGTAAGCATTTCCTCTCCCTAAACACGCAGTTTTAACGGAAGAACCCTGCTGTAGTTGCAGGTGGAACACAAGCATCTTTTCTCCCACAGTGAACACAATGGGCACTTCCCCTAATGAACTTGTTCTATAAGAATGGTTTCCCACGTGGAGCGAACTGCCTCAACCATGGCAGGCTCTACTGTGGTCTCTAAGGATTTCCTCTCTGAAAACACGGCACTTTTACCCGAAGAATTCTGCTTTAGTTGCAGGTGGAACACAAGCTGCATTTCACCCACACTGTACACCAAGGGCCCTTCCCCAAATGAAGCTTCTATATGCAGGGTGTCCCGCCTGGAGCGAAGTGCCACACAAAGGCAGGGACTAGTAACGATTGTAAGCATTTCCTCTCCCAATACACGCAGTTTTACCAGAAGAACTCTGCTTTAGTTGCAGGTGGAACACAAGCTTCATTTCACCCACACTGTACACAAAGGGGCTTTCCCCAAATGAATCTTCTATATGCAGGGTGTACCACCTGCAGCGAACTGCCACACAAAGGCAGGCACTAGTAAGGACTGTAAGCATTTCCTCTCCCAAAACACGCAGTTTTACCCAAAGAACTCTGCTGTAATAGCAGGTGGAACACAAGCAGCATTTCTCCCACTGTGTACTCTCTGAGCTCCTCCACGAATGAACTCCTATATGCAGGGTTTCCCACGTGGAGCGAACTGCCTCAAACAAGGCAGGCTTTTGCGAGGACTGTTAGCATTTCCTCTCCCTAAACACGCAGTTTTAATGGAAGAACTCTGCTTTAGTTGCATGTGGAACACAAGCATCTATTCTCCCACAGTGTACACAAATGGCACGTCCCCTAATGAACTTGTTCTATAAGAATTGTTTCCCGCGTGGAGCGAACTGCCTCAACCATGGCAGGCTCTACTGTGGTCTCTAAGGATTTTCTCTGTGAAAACACGGCACTTTTACCAGAAGAACTCTGCTTTATTTAGAGGTGGAACACAAGCTGCATTTCACCCACACTGTACACCAAGGGTCTTTCCCCAAATGAATCTTCTATATGCAGGGTGTCCCGCCTGCAGCGAACTGCCACACAAAGGCAGGCACTAGTAAGGACTGTAAGCATTTCTTCTCCCAAAACACGCAGTTTTACCCGAAGAACTCTGCTTTAGTTGCAGGTGGAACACAAGCTGCATTTCACCCACACTGTACACAAAGGGCCCTTCCCTAAATGAATCCTCTATATGCAGATTGTCCCGCCTGCAGCGAACTGCCACAACGAAGGCAGGCACTAGTAAGGACTGTAGCATTTCCTCTCACAAAACACGCAGTTTTACCCGAAGAACTCTGATTTAGTTGCAGGTGGAACACAAGCAGCATTTCTCCCACTGTGTACTCTTTGGTCTCTTCCACGAATGAACTTCTATATGCAGGGTTTCCCACGTGGTGCGAACTGCTTCAACCACAGCAGGCTGTAGAGAGGACGGTAAGCATTTCCTCTTCCAAAACACGGCAGTTTTACCCAAAGAACTCTGCTTTAGTTGCAGGTGGAACACAAGCAGCATTTCTCCCACTGTGTGCATTCTGAGCTCCTCCACGAATGAACTCCTATATGCAGGGTTTCCCTCGTGGAGCTACTTGCCTCAAACAAGGCAGGCTCTAGCGAGGACTGTAAGCATTTCCTCTCCCTAAACACGCAGTTTTAACGGAAGAACCCTGCTGTAGTTGCAGGTGGAACACAAGCATCTTTTCTCCCACAGTGAACACAATGGGCACTTCCCCTAATGAACTTGTTCTATAAGAATGGTTTCCCACGTGGAGCGAACTGCCTCAACCATGGCAGGCTCTACTGTGGTCTCTAAGGATTTCCTCTCTGAAAACACGGCACTTTTACCCGAAGAATTCTGCTTTAGTTGCAGGTGGAACACAAGCTGCATTTCACCCACACTGTACACCAAGGGCCCTTCCCCAAATGAAGCTTCTATATGCAGGGTGTCCCGCCTGGAGCGAAGTGCCACACAAAGGCAGGGACTAGTAACGATTGTAAGCATTTCCTCTCCCAATACACGCAGTTTTACCAGAAGAACTCTGCTTTAGTTGCAGGTGGAACACAAGCTTCATTTCACCCACACTGTACACAAAGGGGCTTTCCCCAAATGAATCTTCTATATGCAGGGTGTACCACCTGCAGCGAACTGCCACACAAAGGCAGGCACTAGTAAGGACTGTAAGCATTTCCTCTCCCAAAACACGCAGTTTTACCCAAAGAACTCTGCTGTAATAGCAGGTGGAACACAAGCAGCATTTCTCCCACTGTGTACTCTCTGAGCTCCTCCACGAATGAACTCCTATATGCAGGGTTTCCCACGTGGAGCGAACTGCCTCAAACAAGGCAGGCTTTTGCGAGGACTGTTAGCATTTCCTCTCCCTAAACACGCAGTTTTAATGGAAGAACTCTGCTTTAGTTGCATGTGGAACACAAGCATCTATTCTCCCACAGTGTACACAAATGGCACGTCCCCTAATGAACTTGTTCTATAAGAATTGTTTCCCGCGTGGAGCGAACTGCCTCAACCATGGCAGGCTCTACTGTGGTCTCTAAGGATTTTCTCTGTGAAAACACGGCACTTTTACCAGAAGAACTCTGCTTTATTTAGAGGTGGAACACAAGCTGCATTTCACCCACACTGTACACCAAGGGTCTTTCCCCAAATGAATCTTCTATATGCAGGGTGTCCCGCCTGCAGCGAACTGCCACACAAAGGCAGGCACTAGTAAGGACTGTAAGCATTTCTTCTCCCAAAACACGCAGTTTTACCCGAAGAACTCTGCTTTAGTTGCAGGTGGAACACAAGCTGCATTTCACCCACACTGTACACAAAGGGCCCTTCCCTAAATGAATCCTCTATATGCAGATTGTCCCGCCTGCAGCGAACTGCCACAACGAAGGCAGGCACTAGTAAGGACTGTAGCATTTCCTCTCACAAAACACGCATTTTACCCGAAGAACTCTGATTTAGTTGCAGGTGGAACACAAGCAGCATTTCTCCCACTGTGTACTCTTTGGTCTCTTCCACGAATGAACTTCTATATGCAGGGTTTCCCACGTGGTGCGAACTGCTTCAACCACAGCAGGCTGTAGAGAGGACGGTAAGCATTTCCTCTTCCAAAACACGGCAGTTTTACCCAAAGAACTCTGCTTTAGTTGCAGGTGGAACACAAGCAGCATTTCTCCCACTGTGTGCATTCTGAGCTCCTCCACGAATGAACTCCTATATGCAGGGTTTCCCTCGTGGAGCTACTTGCCTCAAACAAGGCAGGCTCTAGCGAGGACTGTAAGCATTTCCTCTCCCTAAACACGCAGTTTTAACGGAAGAACCCTGCTGTAGTTGCAGGTGGAACACAAGCATCTTTTCTCCCACAGTGAACACAATGGGCACTTCCCCTAATGAACTTGTTCTATAAGAATGGTTTCCCACGTGGAGCGAACTGCCTCAACCATGGCAGGCTCTACTGTGGTCTCTAAGGATTTCCTCTCTGAAAACACGGCACTTTTACCCGAAGAATTCTGCTTTAGTTGCAGGTGGAACACAAGCTGCATTTCACCCACACTGTACACCAAGGGCCCTTCCCCAAATGAAGCTTCTATATGCAGGGTGTCCCGCCTGGAGCGAAGTGCCACACAAAGGCAGGGACTAGTAACGATTGTAAGCATTTCCTCTCCCAATACACGCAGTTTTACCAGAAGAACTCTGCTTTAGTTGCAGGTGGAACACAAGCTTCATTTCACCCACACTGTACACAAAGGGGCTTTCCCCAAATGAATCTTCTATATGCAGGGTGTACCACCTGCAGCGAACTGCCACACAAAGGCAGGCACTAGTAAGGACTGTAAGCATTTCCTCTCCCAAAACACGCAGTTTTACCCAAAGAACTCTGCTGTAATAGCAGGTGGAACACAAGCAGCATTTCTCCCACTGTGTACTCTCTGAGCTCCTCCACGAATGAACTCCTATATGCAGGGTTTCCCACGTGGAGCGAACTGCCTCAAACAAGGCAGGCTTTTGCGAGGACTGTTAGCATTTCCTCTCCCTAAACACGCAGTTTTAATGGAAGAACTCTGCTTTAGTTGCATGTGGAACACAAGCATCTATTCTCCCACAGTGTACACAAATGGCACGTCCCCTAATGAACTTGTTCTATAAGAATTGTTTCCCGCGTGGAGCGAACTGCCTCAACCATGGCAGGCTCTACTGTGGTCTCTAAGGATTTTCTCTGTGAAAACACGGCACTTTTACCAGAAGAACTCTGCTTTATTTAGAGGTGGAACACAAGCTGCATTTCACCCACACTGTACACCAAGGGTCTTTCCCCAAATGAATCTTCTATATGCAGGGTGTCCCGCCTGCAGCGAACTGCCACACAAAGGCAGGCACTAGTAAGGACTGTAAGCATTTCTTCTCCCAAAACACGCAGTTTTACCCGAAGAACTCTGCTTTAGTTGCAGGTGGAACACAAGCTGCATTTCACCCACACTGTACACAAAGGGCCCTTCCCTAAATGAATCCTCTATATGCAGATTGTCCCGCCTGCAGCGAACTGCCACAACGAAGGCAGGCACTAGTAAGGACTGTAGCATTTCCTCTCACAAAACACGCAGTTTTACCCGAAGAACTCTGATTTAGTTGCAGGTGGAACACAAGCAGCATTTCTCCCACTGTGTACTCTTTGGTCTCTTCCACGAATGAACTTCTATATGCAGGGTTTCCCACGTGGTGCGAACTGCTTCAACCACAGCAGGCTGTAGAGAGGACGGTAAGCATTTCCTCTTCCAAAACACGGCAGTTTTACCCAAAGAACTCTGCTTTAGTTGCAGGTGGAACACAAGCAGCATTTCTCCCACTGTGTGCATTCTGAGCTCCTCCACGAATGAACTCCTATATGCAGGGTTTCCCTCGTGGAGCTACTTGCCTCAAACAAGGCAGGCTCTAGCGAGGACTGTAAGCATTTCCTCTCCCTAAACACGCAGTTTTAACGGAAGAACCCTGCTGTAGTTGCAGGTGGAACACAAGCATCTTTTCTCCCACAGTGAACACAATGGGCACTTCCCCTAATGAACTTGTTCTATAAGAATGGTTTCCCACGTGGAGCGAACTGCCTCAACCATGGCAGGCTCTACTGTGGTCTCTAAGGATTTCCTCTCTGAAAACACGGCACTTTTACCCGAAGAATTCTGCTTTAGTTGCAGGTGGAACACAAGCTGCATTTCACCCACACTGTACACCAAGGGCCCTTCCCCAAATGAAGCTTCTATATGCAGGGTGTCCCGCCTGGAGCGAAGTGCCACACAAAGGCAGGGACTAGTAACGATTGTAAGCATTTCCTCTCCCAATACACGCAGTTTTACCAGAAGAACTCTGCTTTAGTTGCAGGTGGAACACAAGCTTCATTTCACCCACACTGTACACAAAGGGGCTTTCCCCAAATGAATCTTCTATATGCAGGGTGTACCACCTGCAGCGAACTGCCACACAAAGGCAGGCACTAGTAAGGACTGTAAGCATTTCCTCTCCCAAAACACGCAGTTTTACCCAAAGAACTCTGCTGTAATAGCAGGTGGAACACAAGCAGCATTTCTCCCACTGTGTACTCTCTGAGCTCCTCCACGAATGAACTCCTATATGCAGGGTTTCCCACGTGGAGCGAACTGCCTCAAACAAGGCAGGCTTTTGCGAGGACTGTTAGCATTTCCTCTCCCTAAACACGCAGTTTTAATGGAAGAACTCTGCTTTAGTTGCATGTGGAACACAAGCATCTATTCTCCCACAGTGTACACAAATGGCACGTCCCCTAATGAACTTGTTCTATAAGAATTGTTTCCCGCGTGGAGCGAACTGCCTCAACCATGGCAGGCTCTACTGTGGTCTCTAAGGATTTACTCTGTGAAAACACGGCACTTTTACCAGAAGAACTCTGCTTTATTTAGAGGTGGAACACAAGCTGCATTTCACCCACACTGTACACCAAGGGTCTTTCCCCAAATGAATCTTCTATATGCAGGGTGTCCCGCCTGCAGCGAACTGCCACACAAAGGCAGGCACTAGTAAGGACTGTAAGCATTTCTTCTCCCAAAACACGCAGTTTTACCCGAAGAACTCTGCTTTAGTTGCAGGTGGAACACAAGCTGCATTTCACCCACACTGTACACAAAGGGCCCTTCCCTAAATGAATCCTCTATATGCAGATTGTCCCGCCTGCAGCGAACTGCCACAACGAAGGCAGGCACTAGTAAGGACTGTAGCATTTCCTCTCACAAAACACGCAGTTTTACCCGAAGAACTCTGATTTAGTTGCAGGTGGAACACAAGCAGCATTTCTCCCACTGTGTACTCTTTGGTCTCTTCCACGAATGAACTTCTATATGCAGGGTTTCCCACGTGGTGCGAACTGCTTCAACCACAGCAGGCTGTAGAGAGGACGGTAAGCATTTCCTCTTCCAAAACACGGCAGTTTTACCCAAAGAACTCTGCTTTAGTTGCAGGTGGAACACAAGCAGCATTTCTCCCACTGTGTGCATTCTGAGCTCCTCCACGAATGAACTCCTATATGCAGGGTTTCCCTCGTGGAGCTACTTGCCTCAAACAAGGCAGGCTCTAGCGAGGACTGTAAGCATTTCCTCTCCCTAAACACGCAGTTTTAACGGAAGAACCCTGCTGTAGTTGCAGGTGGAACACAAGCATCTTTTCTCCCACAGTGAACACAATGGGCACTTCCCCTAATGAACTTGTTCTATAAGAATGGTTTCCCACGTGGAGCGAACTGCCTCAACCATGGCAGGCTCTACTGTGGTCTCTAAGGATTTCCTCTCTGAAAACACGGCACTTTTACCCGAAGAATTCTGCTTTAGTTGCAGGTGGAACACAAGCTGCATTTCACCCACACTGTACACCAAGGGCCCTTCCCCAAATGAAGCTTCTATATGCAGGGTGTCCCGCCTGGAGCGAAGTGCCACACAAAGGCAGGGACTAGTAACGATTGTAAGCATTTCCTCTCCCAATACACGCAGTTTTACCAGAAGAACTCTGCTTTAGTTGCAGGTGGAACACAAGCTTCATTTCACCCACACTGTACACAAAGGGGCTTTCCCCAAATGAATCTTCTATATGCAGGGTGTACCACCTGCAGCGAACTGCCACACAAAGGCAGGCACTAGTAAGGACTGTAAGCATTTCCTCTCCCAAAACACGCAGTTTTACCCAAAGAACTCTGCTGTAATAGCAGGTGGAACACAAGCAGCATTTCTCCCACTGTGTACTCTCTGAGCTCCTCCACGAATGAACTCCTATATGCAGGGTTTCCCACGTGGAGTGAACTGCCTCAAACAAGGCAGGCTTTTGCGAGGACTGTTAGCATTTCCTCTCCCTAAACACGCAGTTTTAATGGAAGAACTCTGCTTTAGTTGCATGTGGAACACAAGCATCTATTCTCCCACAGTGTACACAAATGGCACGTCCCCTAATGAACTTGTTCTATAAGAATTGTTTCCCGCGTGGAGCGAACTGCCTCAACCATGGCAGGCTCTACTGTGGTCTCTAAGGATTTTCTCTGTGAAAACACGGCACTTTTACCAGAAGAACTCTGCTTTATTTAGAGGTGGAACACAAGCTGCATTTCACCCACACTGTACACCAAGGGTCTTTCCCCAAATGAATCTTCTATATGCAGGGTGTCCCGCCTGCAGCGAACTGCCACACAAAGGCAGGCACTAGTAAGGACTGTAAGCATTTCTTCTCCCAAAACACGCAGTTTTACCCGAAGAACTCTGCTTTAGTTGCAGGTGGAACACAAGCTGCATTTCACCCACACTGTACACAAAGGGCCCTTCCCTAAATGAATCCTCTATATGCAGATTGTCCCGCCTGCAGCGAACTGCCACAACGAAGGCAGGCACTAGTAAGGACTGTAGCATTTCCTCTCACAAAACACGCATTTTACCCGAAGAACTCTGATTTAGTTGCAGGTGGAACACAAGCAGCATTTCTCCCACTGTGTACTCTTTGGTCTCTTCCACGAATGAACTTCTATATGCAGGGTTTCCCACGTGGTGCGAACTGCTTCAACCACAGCAGGCTGTAGAGAGGACGGTAAGCATTTCCTCTTCCAAAACACGGCAGTTTTACCCAAAGAACTCTGCTTTAGTTGCAGGTGGAACACAAGCAGCATTTCTCCCACTGTGTGCATTCTGAGCTCCTCCACGAATGAACTCCTATATGCAGGGTTTCCCTCGTGGAGCTACTTGCCTCAAACAAGGCAGGCTCTAGCGAGGACTGTAAGCATTTCCTCTCCCTAAACACGCAGTTTTAACGGAAGAACCCTGCTGTAGTTGCAGGTGGAACACAAGCATCTTTTCTCCCACAGTGAACACAATGGGCACTTCCCCTAATGAACTTGTTCTATAAGAATGGTTTCCCACGTGGAGCGAACTGCCTCAACCATGGCAGGCTCTACTGTGGTCTCTAAGGATTTCCTCTCTGAAAACACGGCACTTTTACCCGAAGAATTCTGCTTTAGTTGCAGGTGGAACACAAGCTGCATTTCACCCACACTGTACACCAAGGGCCCTTCCCCAAATGAAGCTTCTATATGCAGGGTGTCCCGCCTGGAGCGAAGTGCCACACAAAGGCAGGGACTAGTAACGATTGTAAGCATTTCCTCTCCCAATACACGCAGTTTTACCAGAAGAACTCTGCTTTAGTTGCAGGTGGAACACAAGCTTCATTTCACCCACACTGTACACAAAGGGGCTTTCCCCAAATGAATCTTCTATATGCAGGGTGTACCACCTGCAGCGAACTGCCACACAAAGGCAGGCACTAGTAAGGACTGTAAGCATTTCCTCTCCCAAAACACGCAGTTTTACCCAAAGAACTCTGCTGTAATAGCAGGTGGAACACAAGCAGCATTTCTCCCACTGTGTACTCTCTGAGCTCCTCCACGAATGAACTCCTATATGCAGGGTTTCCCACGTGGAGCGAACTGCCTCAAACAAGGCAGGCTTTTGCGAGGACTGTTAGCATTTCCTCTCCCTAAACACGCAGTTTTAATGGAAGAACTCTGCTTTAGTTGCATGTGGAACACAAGCATCTATTCTCCCACAGTGTACACAAATGGCACGTCCCCTAATGAACTTGTTCTATAAGAATTGTTTCCCGCGTGGAGCGAACTGCCTCAACCATGGCAGGCTCTACTGTGGTCTCTAAGGATTTACTCTGTGAAAACACGGCACTTTTACCAGAAGAACTCTGCTTTATTTAGAGGTGGAACACAAGCTGCATTTCACCCACACTGTACACCAAGGGTCTTTCCCCAAATGAATCTTCTATATGCAGGGTGTCCCGCCTGCAGCGAACTGCCACCCAAAGGCAGGCACTAGTAAGGACTGTAAGCATTTCTTCTCCCAAAACACGCAGTTTTACCCGAAGAACTCTGCTTTAGTTGCAGGTGGAACACAAGCTGCATTTCACCCACACTGTACACAAAGGGCCCTTCCCTAAATGAATCCTCTATATGCAGAGTGTCCCGCCTGCAGCGAACTGCCACAACGAAGGCAGGCACTAGTAAGGACTGTAGCATTTCCTCTCACAAAACACGCAGTTTTACCCGAAGAACTCTGATTTAGTTGCAGGTGGAACACAAGCAGCATTTCTCCCACTGTGTACTCTTTGGTCTCTTCCACGAATGAACTTCTATATGCAGGGTTTCCCACGTGGTGCGAACTGCTTCAACCACAGCAGGCTGTAGAGAGGACGGTAAGCATTTCCTCTTCCAAAACACGGCAGTTTTACCCAAAGAACTCTGCTTTAGTTGCAGGTGGAACACAAGCAGCATTTCTCCCACTGTGTGCATTCTGAGCTCCTCCACGAATGAACTCCTATATGCAGGGTTTCCCTCGTGGAGCTACTTGCCTCAAACAAGGCAGGCTCTAGCGAGGACTGTAAGCATTTCCTCTCCCTAAACACGCAGTTTTAACGGAAGAACCCTGCTGTAGTTGCAGGTGGAACACAAGCATCTTTTCTCCCACAGTGAACACAATGGGCACTTCCCCTAATGAACTTGTTCTATAAGAATGGTTTCCCACGTGGAGCGAACTGCCTCAACCATGGCAGGCTCTACTGTGGTCTCTAAGGATTTCCTCTCTGAAAACACGGCACTTTTACCCGAAGAATTCTGCTTTAGTTGCAGGTGGAACACAAGCTGCATTTCACCCACACTGTACACCAAGGGCCCTTCCCCAAATGAAGCTTCTATATGCAGGGTGTCCCGCCTGGAGCGAAGTGCCACACAAAGGCAGGGACTAGTAACGATTGTAAGCATTTCCTCTCCCAATACACGCAGTTTTACCAGAAGAACTCTGCTTTAGTTGCAGGTGGAGCACAAGCTTCATTTCACCCACACTGTACACAAAGGGGCTTTCCCCAAATGAATCTTCTATATGCAGGGTGTACCACCTGCAGCGAACTGCCACACAAAGGCAGGCACTAGTAAGGACTGTAAGCATTTCCTCTCCCAAAACACGCAGTTTTACCCAAAGAACTCTGCTGTAATAGCAGGTGGAACACAAGCAGCATTTCTCCCACTGTGTACTCTCTGAGCTCCTCCACGAATGAACTCCTATATGCAGGGTTTCCCACGTGGAGCGAACTGCCTCAAACAAGGCAGGCTTTTGCGAGGACTGTTAGCATTTCCTCTCCCTAAACACGCAGTTTTAATGGAAGAACTCTGCTTTAGTTGCATGTGGAACACAAGCATCTATTCTCCCACAGTGTACACAAATGGCACGTCCCCTAATGAACTTGTTCTATAAGAATTGTTTCCCGCGTGGAGCGAACTGCCTCAACCATGGCAGGCTCTACTGTGGTCTCTAAGGATTTACTCTGTGAAAACACGGCACTTTTACCAGAAGAACTCTGCTTTATTTAGAGGTGGAACACAAGCTGCATTTCACCCACACTGTACACCAAGGGTTTTTCCCCAAATGAATCTTCTATATGCAGGGTGTCCCGCCTGCAGCGAACTGCCACACAAAGGCAGGCACTAGTAAGGACTGTAAGCATTTCTTCTCCCAAAACACGCAGTTTTACCCGAAGAACTCTGCTTTAGTTGCAGGTGGAACACAAGCTGCATTTCACCCACACTGTACACAAAGGGCCCTTCCCTAAATGAATCCTCTATATGCAGAGTGTCCCGCCTGCAGCGAACTGCCACAACGAAGGCAGGCACTAGTAAGGACTGTAGCATTTCCTCTCACAAAACACGCAGTTTTACCCGAAGAACTCTGATTTAGTTGCAGGTGGAACACAAGCAGCATTTCTCCCACTGTGTACTCTTTGGTCTCTTCCACGAATGAACTTCTATATGCAGGGTTTCCCACGTGGTGCGAACTGCTTCAACCACAGCAGGCTGTAGAGAGGACGGTAAGCATTTCCTCTTCCAAAACACGGCAGTTTTACCCAAAGAACTCTGCTTTAGTTGCAGGTGGAACACAAGCAGCATTTCTCCCACTGTGTGCATTCTGAGCTCCTCCACGAATGAACTCCTATATGCAGGGTTTCCCTCGTGGAGCTACTTGCCTCAAACAAGGCAGGCTCTAGCGAGGACTGTAAGCATTTCCTCTCCCTAAACACGCAGTTTTAACGGAAGAACCCTGCTGTAGTTGCAGGTGGAACACAAGCATCTTTTCTCCCACAGTGAACACAATGGGCACTTCCCCTAATGAACTTGTTCTATAAGAATGGTTTCCCACGTGGAGCGAACTGCCTCAACCATGGCAGGCTCTACTGTGGTCTCTAAGGATTTCCTCTCTGAAAACACGGCACTTTTACCCGAAGAATTCTGCTTTAGTTGCAGGTGGAACACAAGCTGCATTTCACCCACACTGTACACCAAGGGCCCTTCCCCAAATGAAGCTTCTATATGCAGGGTGTCCCGCCTGGAGCGAAGTGCCACACAAAGGCAGGGACTAGTAACGATTGTAAGCATTTCCTCTCCCAATACACGCAGTTTTACCAGAAGAACTCTGCTTTAGTTGCAGGTGGAGCACAAGCTTCATTTCACCCACACTGTACACAAAGGGGCTTTCCCCAAATGAATCTTCTATATGCAGGGTGTACCACCTGCAGCGAACTGCCACACAAAGGCAGGCACTAGTAAGGACTGTAAGCATTTCCTCTCCCAAAACACGCAGTTTTACCCAAAGAACTCTGCTGTAATAGCAGGTGGAACACAAGCAGCATTTCTCCCACTGTGTACTCTCTGAGCTCCTCCACGAATGAACTCCTATATGCAGGGTTTCCCACGTGGAGCGAACTGCCTCAAACAAGGCAGGCTTTTGCGAGGACTGTTAGCATTTCCTCTCCCTAAACACGCAGTTTTAATGGAAGAACTCTGCTTTAGTTGCATGTGGAACACAAGCATCTATTCTCCCACAGTGTACACAAATGGCACGTCCCCTAATGAACTTGTTCTATAAGAATTGTTTCCCGCGTGGAGCGAACTGCCTCAACCATGGCAGGCTCTACTGTGGTCTCTAAGGATTTTCTCTGTGAAAACACGGCACTTTTACCAGAAGAACTCTGCTTTATTTAGAGGTGGAACACAAGCTGCATTTCACCCACACTGTACACCAAGGGTCTTTCCCCAAATGAATCTTCTATATGCAGGGTGTCCCGCCTGCAGCGAACTGCCACACAAAGGCAGGCACTAGTAAGGACTGTAAGCATTTCTTCTCCCAAAACACGCAGTTTTACCCGAAGAACTCTGCTTTAGTTGCAGGTGGAACACAAGCTGCATTTCACCCACACTGTACACAAAGGGCCCTTCCCTAAATGAATCCTCTATATGCAGATTGTCCCGCCTGCAGCGAACTGCCACAACGAAGGCAGGCACTAGTAAGGACTGTAGCATTTCCTCTCACAAAACACGCAGTTTTACCCGAAGAACTCTGATTTAGTTGCAGGTGGAACACAAGCAGCATTTCTCCCACTGTGTACTCTTTGGTCTCTTCCACGAATGAACTTCTATATGCAGGGTTTCCCACGTGGTGCGAACTGCTTCAACCACAGCAGGCTGTAGAGAGGACGGTAAGCATTTCCTCTTCCAAAACACGGCAGTTTTACCCAAAGAACTCTGCTTTAGTTGCAGGTGGAACACAAGCACCATTTCTCCCACTGTGTACATTCTGAGCTCCTCCACGAATGAACTCCTATATGCAGGGTTTCCCTCGTGGAGCTACTTGCCTCAAACAAGGCAGGCTCTAGCGAGGACTGTAAGCATTTCCTCTCCCTAAACACGCAGTTTTAACGGAAGAACCCTGCTGTAGTTGCAGGTGGAACACAAGCATCTTTTCTCCCACAGTGAACACAATGGGCACTTCCCCTAATGAACTTGTTCTATAAGAATGGTTTCCCACGTGGAGCGAACTGCCTCAACCATGGCAGGCTCTACTGTGGTCTCTAAGGATTTCCTCTCTGAAAACACGGCACTTTTACCCGAAGAATTCTGCTTTAGTTGCAGGTGGAACACAAGCTGCATTTCACCCACACTGTACACCAAGGGCCCTTCCCCAAATGAAGCTTCTATATGCAGGGTGTCCCGCCTGGAGCGAAGTGCCACACAAAGGCAGGGACTAGTAACGATTGTAAGCATTTCCTCTCCCAATACACGCAGTTTTACCAGAAGAACTCTGCTTTAGTTGCAGGTGGAGCACAAGCTTCATTTCACCCACACTGTACACAAAGGGGCTTTCCCCAAATGAATCTTCTATATGCAGGGTGTACCACCTGCAGCGAACTGCCACACAAAGGCAGGCACTAGTAAGGACTGTAAGCATTTCCTCTCCCAAAACACGCAGTTTTACCCAAAGAACTCTGCTGTAATAGCAGGTGGAACACAAGCAGCATTTCTCCCACTGTGTACTCTCTGAGCTCCTCCACGAATGAACTCCTATATGCAGGGTTTCCCACGTGGAGCGAACTGCCTCAAACAAGGCAGGCTTTTGCGAGGACTGTTAGCATTTCCTCTCCCTAAACACGCAGTTTTAATGGAAGAACTCTGCTTTAGTTGCATGTGGAACACAAGCATCTATTCTCCCACAGTGTACACAAATGGCACGTCCCCTAATGAACTTGTTCTATAAGAATTGTTTCCCGCGTGGAGCGAACTGCCTCAACCATGGCAGGCTCTACTGTGGTCTCTAAGGATTTACTCTGTGAAAACACGGCACTTTTACCAGAAGAACTCTGCTTTATTTAGAGGTGGAACACAAGCTGCATTTCACCCACACTGTACACCAAGGGTCTTTCCCCAAATGAATCTTCTATATGCAGGGTGTCCCGCCTGCAGCGAACTGCCACACAAAGGCAGGCACTAGTAAGGACTGTAAGCATTTCTTCTCCCAAAACACGCAGTTTTACCCGAAGAACTCTGCTTTAGTTGCAGGTGGAACACAAGCTGCATTTCACCCACACTGTACACAAAGGGCCCTTCCCTAAATGAATCCTCTATATGCAGATTGTCCCGCCTGCAGCGAACTGCCACAACGAAGGCAGGCACTAGTAAGGACTGTAGCATTTCCTCTCACAAAACACGCAGTTTTACCTGAAGAACTCTGATTTAGTTGCAGGTGGAACACAAGCAGCATTTCTCCCACTGTGTACTCTTTGGTCTCTTCCACGAATGAACTTCTATATGCAGGGTTTCCCACGTGGTGCGAACTGCTTCAACCACAGCAGGCTGTAGAGAGGACGGTAAGCATTTCCTCTTCCAAAACACGGCAGTTTTACCCAAAGAACTCTGCTTTAGTTGCAGGTGGAACACAAGCACCATTTCTCCCACTGTGTACATTCTGAGCTCCTCCACGAATGAACTCCTATATGCAGGGTTTCCCTCGTGGAGCTACTTGCCTCAAACAAGGCAGGCTCTAGCGAGGACTGTAAGCATTTCCTCTCCCTAAACACACAGTTTTAACGGAAGAACCCTGCTGTAGTTGCAGGTGGAACACAAGCATCTTTTCTCCCACAGTGAACACAATGGGCACTTCCCCTAATGAACTTGTTCTATAAGAATGGTTTCCCACGTGGAGCGAACTGCCTCAACCATGGCAGGCTCTACTGTGGTCTCTAAGGATTTCCTCTCTGAAAACACGGCACTTTTACCCGAAGAATTCTGCTTTAGTTGCAGGTGGAACACAAGCTGCATTTCACCCACACTGTACACCAAGGGCCCTTCCCCAAATGAAGCTTCTATATGCAGGGTGTCCCGCCTGGAGCGAAGTGCCACACAAAGGCAGGGACTAGTAACGATTGTAAGCATTTCCTCTCCCAATACACGCAGTTTTACCAGAAGAACTCTGCTTTAGTTGCAGGTGGAACACAAGCTTCATTTCACCCACACTGTACACAAAGGGGCTTTCCCCAAATGAATCTTCTATATGCAGGGTGTACCACCTGCAGCGAACTGCCACACAAAGGCAGGCACTAGTAAGGACTGTAAGCATTTCCTCTCCCAAAACACGCAGTTTTACCCAAAGAACTCTGCTGTAATAGCAGGTGGAACACAAGCAGCATTTCTCCCACTGTGTACTCTCTGAGCTCCTCCACGAATGAACTCCTATATGCCTTGTTTCCCACGTGGAGCGAACTGCCTCAAACAAGGCAGGCTTTTGAGAGGACTGTTAGCATTTCCTCTCCCTAAACACGCAGTTTTAATGGAAGAACTCTGCTTTAGTTGCATGTGGAACACAAGCATCTATTCTCCCACAGTGTACACAAATGGCACGTCCCCTAATGAACTTGTTCTATAAGAATTGTTTCCCGCGTGGAGCGAACTGCCTCAACCATGGCAGGCTCTACTGTGGTCTCTAAGGATTTACTCTGTGAAAACACGGCACTTTTACCAGAAGAACTCTGCTTTATTTAGAGGTGGAACACAAGCTGCATTTCACCCACACTGTACACCAAGGGTCTTTCCCCAAATGAATCTTCTATATGCAGGGTGTCCCGCCTGCAGCGAACTGCCACACAAAGGCAGGCACTAGTAAGGACTGTAAGCATTTCTTCTCCCAAAACACGCAGTTTTACCCGAAGAACTCTGCTTTAGTTGCAGGTGGAACACAAGCTGCATTTCACCCACACTGTACACAAAGGGCCCTTCCCTAAATGAATCCTCTATATGCAGAGTGTCCCGCCTGCAGCGAACTGCCACAACGAAGGCAGGCACTAGTAAGGACTGTAGCATTTCCTCTCACAAAACACGCAGTTTTACCTGAAGAACTCTGATTTAGTTGCAGGTGGAACACAAGCAGCATTTCTCCCACTGTGTACTCTTTGGTCTCTTCCACGAATGAACTTCTATATGCAGGGTTTCCCACGTGGTGCGAACTGCTTCAACCACAGCAGGCTGTAGAGAGGACGGTAAGCATTTCCTCTTCCAAAACACGGCAGTTTTACCCAAAGAACTCTGCTTTAGTTGCAGGTGGAACACAAGCAGCATTTCTCCCACTGTGTGCATTCTGAGCTCCTCCACGAATGAACTCCTATATGCAGGGTTTCCCTCGTGGAGCTACTTGCCTCAAACAAGGCAGGCTCTAGCGAGGACTGTAAGCATTTCCTCTCCCTAAACACGCAGTTTTAACGGAAGAACCCTGCTGTAGTTGCAGGTGGAACACAAGCATCTTTTCTCCCACAGTGAACACAATGGGCACTTCCCCTAATGAACTTGTTCTATAAGAATGGTTTCCCACGTGGAGCGAACTGCCTCAACCATGGCAGGCTCTACTGTGGTCTCTAAGGATTTCCTCTCTGAAAACACGGCACTTTTACCCGAAGAATTCTGCTTTAGTTGCAGGTGGAACACAAGCTGCATTTCACCCACACTGTACACCAAGGGCCCTTCCCCAAATGAAGCTTCTATATGCAGGGTGTCCCGCCTGGAGCGAAGTGCCACACAAAGGCAGGGACTAGTAACGATTGTAAGCATTTCCTCTCCCAATACACGCAGTTGTACCAGAAGAACTCTGCTTTAGTTGCAGGTGGAGCACAAGCTTCATTTCACCCACACTGTACACAAAGGGGCTTTCCCCAAATGAATCTTCTATATGCAGGGTGTACCACCTGCAGCGAACTGCCACACAAAGGCAGGCACTAGTAAGGACTGTAAGCATTTCCTCTCCCAAAACACGCAGTTTTACCCAAAGAACTCTGCTGTAATAGCAGGTGGAACACAAGCAGCATTTCTCCCACTGTGTACTCTCTGAGCTCCTCCACGAATGAACTCCTATATGCAGGGTTTCCCACGTGGAGCGAACTGCCTCAAACAAGGCAGGCTTTTGCGAGGACTGTTAGCATTTCCTCTCCCTAAACACGCAGTTTTAATGGAAGAACTCTGCTTTAGTTGCATGTGGAACACAAGCATCTATTCTCCCACAGTGTACACAAATGGCACGTCCCCTAATGAACTTGTTCTATAAGAATTGTTTCCCGCGTGGAGCGAACTGCCTCAACCATGGCAGGCTCTACTGTGGTCTCTAAGGATTTACTCTGTGAAAACACGGCACTTTTACCAGAAGAACTCTGCTTTATTTAGAGGTGGAACACAAGCTGCATTTCACCCACACTGTACACCAAGGGTCTTTCCCCAAATGAATCTTCTATATGCAGGGTGTCCCGCCTGCAGCGAACTGCCACACAAAGGCAGGCACTAGTAAGGACTGTAAGCATTTCTTCTCCCAAAACACGCAGTTTTACCCGAAGAACTCTGCTTTAGTTGCAGGTGGAACACAAGCTGCATTTCACCCACACTGTACACAAAGGGCCCTTCCCTAAATGAATCCTCTATATGCAGATTGTCCCGCCTGCAGCGAACTGCCACAACGAAGGCAGGCACTAGTAAGGACTGTAGCATTTCCTCTCACAAAACACGCAGTTTTACCTGAAGAACTCTGATTTAGTTGCAGGTGGAACACAAGCAGCATTTCTCCCACTGTGTACTCTTTGGTCTCTTCCACGAATGAACTTCTATATGCAGGGTTTCCCACGTGGTGCGAACTGCTTCAACCACAGCAGGCTGTAGAGAGGACGGTAAGCATTTCCTCTTCCAAAACACGGCAGTTTTACCCAAAGAACTCTGCTTTAGTTGCAGGTGGAACACAAGCAGCATTTCTCCCACTGTGTACATTCTGAGCTCCTCCACGAATGAACTCCTATATGCAGGGTTTCCCTCGTGGAGCTACTTGCCTCAAACAAGGCAGGCTCTAGCGAGGACTGTAAGCATTTCCTCTCCCTAAACACGCAGTTTTAACGGAAGAACCCTGCTGTAGTTGCAGGTGGAACACAAGCATCTTTTCTCCCACAGTGAACACAATGGGCACTTCCCCTAATGAACTTGTTCTATAAGAATGGTTTCCCACGTGGAGCGAACTGCCTCAACCATGGCAGGCTCTACTGTGGTCTCTAAGGATTTCCTCTCTGAAAACACGGCACTTTTACCCGAAGAATTCTGCTTTAGTTGCAGGTGGAACACAAGCTGCATTTCACCCACACTGTACACCAAGGGCCCTTCCCCAAATGAAGCTTCTATATGCAGGGTGTCCCGCCTGGAGCGAAGTGCCACACAAAGGCAGGGACTAGTAACGATTGTAAGCATTTCCTCTCCCAATACACGCAGTTTTACCAGAAGAACTCTGCTTTAGTTGCAGGTGGAACACAAGCTTCATTTCACCCACACTGTACACAAAGGGGCTTTCCCCAAATGAATCTTCTATATGCAGGGTGTACCACCTGCAGCGAACTGCCACACAAAGGCAGGAACTAGTAAGGACTGTAAGCATTTCCTCTCCCAAAACACGCAGTTTTACCCAAAGAACTCTGCTGTAATAGCAGGTGGAACACAAGCAGCATTTCTCCCACTGTGTACTCTCTGAGCTCCTCCACGAATGAACTCCTATATGCCTTGTTTCCCACGTGGAGCGAACTGCCTCAAACAAGGCAGGCTTTTGAGAGGACTGTTAGCATTTCCTCTCCCTAAACACGCAGTTTTAATGGAAGAACTCTGCTTTAGTTGCATGTGGAACACAAGCATCTATTCTCCCACAGTGTACACAAATGGCACGTCCCCTAATGAACTTGTTCTATAAGAATTGTTTCCCGCGTGGAGCGAACTGCCTCAACCATGGCAGGCTCTACTGTGGTCTCTAAGGATTTTCTCTGTGAAAACACGGCACTTTTACCAGAAGAACTCTGCTTTATTTAGAGGTGGAACACAAGCTGCATTTCACCCACACTGTACACCAAGGGTCTTTCCCCAAATGAATCTTCTATATGCAGGGTGTCCCGCCTGCAGCGAACTGCCACACAAAGGCAGGCACTAGTAAGGACTGTAAGCATTTCTTCTCCCAAAACACGCAGTTTTACCCGAAGAACTCTGCTTTAGTTGCAGGTGGAACACAAGCTGCATTTCACCCACACTGTACACAAAGGGCCCTTCCCTAAATGAATCCTCTATATGCAGATTGT
The DNA here is from genome assembly GCF_025265405.1 of Mesoplodon densirostris. NCBI lineage: Eukaryota > Metazoa > Chordata > Mammalia > Artiodactyla > Ziphiidae > Mesoplodon > Mesoplodon densirostris. The sequence continues at coordinate 86,933,687 of NC_082667.1, forward strand.
CCCGCCTGCAGCGAACTGCCACAACGAAGGCAGGCACTAGTAAGGACTGTAGCATTTCCTCTCACAAAACACGCAGTTTTACCTGAAGAACTCTGATTTAGTTGCAGGTGGAACACAAGCAGCATTTCTCCCACCGTGTACTCTTTGGTCTCTTCCACGAATGAACTTCTATATGCAGGGTTTCCCACGTGGTGCGAACTGCTTCAACCACAGCAGGCTGTAGAGAGGACGGTAAGCATTTCCTCTTCCAAAACACGGCAGTTTTACCCAAAGAACTCTGCTTTAGTTGCAGGTGGAACACAAGCAGCATTTCTCCCACTGTGTGCATTCTGAGCTCCTCCACGAATGAACTCCTATATGCAGGGTTTCCCTCGTGGAGCTACTTGCCTCAAACAAGGCAGGCTCTAGCGAGGACTGTAAGCATTTCCTCTCCCTAAACACGCAGTTTTAACGGAAGAACCCTGCTGTAGTTGCAGGTGGAACACAAGCATCTTTTCTCCCACAGTGAACACAATGGGCACTTCCCCTAATGAACTTGTTCTATAAGAATGGTTTCCCACGTGGAGCGAACTGCCTCAACCATGGCAGGCTCTACTGTGGTCTCTAAGGATTTCCTCTCTGAAAACACGGCACTTTTACCCGAAGAATTCTGCTTTAGTTGCAGGTGGAACACAAGCTGCATTTCACCCACACTGTACACCAAGGGCCCTTCCCCAAATGAAGCTTCTATATGCAGGGTATCCCGCCTGGAGCGAAGTGCCACACAAAGGCAGGGACTAGTAACGATTGTAAGCATTTCCTCTCCCAATACACGCAGTTTTACCCAAAGAACTCTGCTGTAATAGCAGGTGGAACACAAGCAGCATTTCTCCCACTGTGTACTCTCTGAGCTCCTCCACGAATGAACTCCTATATGCAGGGTTTCCCACGTGGAGCGAACTGCCTCTAACAAGGCAGGCTTTTGCGAGGACTGTTAGCATTTCCTCTCCCTAAACACGCAGTTTTAATGGAAGAACTCTGCTTTAGTTGCATGTGGAACACAAGCATCTATTCTCCCACAGTGTACACAAATGGCACGTCCCCTAATGAACTTGTTCTATAAGAATTGTTTCCCGCGTGGAGCGAACTGCCTCAACCATGGCAGGCTCTACTGTGGTCTCTAAGGATTTACTCTGTGAAAACACGGCACTTTTACCAGAAGAACTCTGCTTTATTTAGAGGTGGAACACAAGCTGCATTTCACCCACACTGTACACCAAGGGTCTTTCCCCAAATGAATCTTCTATATGCAGGGTGTCCCGCCTGCAGCGAACTGCCACACAAAGGCAGGCACTAGTAAGGACTGTAAGCATTTCTTCTCCCAAAACACGCAGTTTTACCCGAAGAACTCTGCTTTAGTTGCAGGTGGAACACAAGCTGCATTTCACCCACACTGTACACAAAGGGCCCTTCCCTAAATGAATCCTCTATATGCAGATTGTCCCGCCTGCAGCGAACTGCCACAACGAAGGCAGGCACTAGTAAGGACTGTAGCATTTCCTCTCACAAAACACGCAGTTTTACCCGAAGAACTCTGATTTAGTTGCAGGTGGAACACAAGCAGCATTTCTCCCACTGTGTACTCTTTGGTCTCTTCCACGAATGAACTTCTATATGCAGGGTTTCCCACGTGGTGCGAACTGCTTCAACCACAGCAGGCTGTAGAGAGGACGGTAAGCATTTCCTCTTCCAAAACACGGCAGTTTTACCCAAAGAACTCTGCTTTAGTTGCAGGTGGAACACAAGCAGCATTTCTCCCACTGTGTACATTCTGAGCTCCTCCACGAATGAACTCCTATATGCAGGGTTTCCCTCGTGGAGCTACTTGCCTCAAACAAGGCAGGCTCTAGCGAGGACTGTAAGCATTTCCTCTCCCTAAACACGCAGTTTTAACGGAAGAACCCTGCTGTAGTTGCAGGTGGAACACAAGCATCTTTTCTCCCACAGTGAACACAATGGGCACTTCCCCTAATGAACTTGTTCTATAAGAATGGTTTCCCACGTGGAGCGAACTGCCTCAACCATGGCAGGCTCTACTGTGGTCTCTAAGGATTTCCTCTCTGAAAACACGGCACTTTTACCCGAAGAATTCTGCTTTAGTTGCAGGTGGAACACAAGCTGCATTTCACCCACACTGTACACCAAGGGCCCTTCCCCAAATGAAGCTTCTATATGCAGGGTGTCCCGCCTGGAGCGAAGTGCCACACAAAGGCAGGGACTATTAACGATTGTAAGCATTTCCTCTCCCAATACACGCAGTTTTACCAGAAGAACTCTGCTTTAGTTGCAGGTGGAACACAAGCTTCATTTCACCCACACTGTACACAAAGGGGCTTTCCCCAAATGAATCTTCTATATGCAGGGTGTACCACCTGCAGCGAACTGCCACACAAAGGCAGGCACTAGTAAGGACTGTAAGCATTTCCTCTCCCAAAACACGCAGTTTTACCCAAAGAACTCTGCTGTAATAGCAGGTGGAACACAAGCAGCATTTCTCCCACTGTGTACTCTCTGAGCTCCTCCACGAATGAACTCCTATATGCAGGGTTTCCCACGTGGAGCGAACTGCCTCTAACAAGGCAGGCTTTTGCGAGGACTGTTAGCATTTCCTCTCCCTAAACACGCAGTTTTAATGGAAGAACTCTGCTTTAGTTGCATGTGGAACACAAGCATCTATTCTCCCACAGTGTACACAAATGGCACGTCCCCTAATGAACTTGTTCTATAAGAATTGTTTCCCGCGTGGAGCGAACTGCCTCAACCATGGCAGGCTCTACTGTGGTCTCTAAGGATTTTCTCTGTGAAAACACGGCACTTTTACCAGAAGAACTCTGCTTTATTTAGAGGTGGAACACAAGCTGCATTTCACCCACACTGTACACCAAGGGTCTTTCCCCAAATGAATCTTCTATATGCAGGGTGTCCCGCCTGCAGCGAACTGCCACACAAAGGCAGGCACTAGTAAGGACTGTAAGCATTTCTTCTCCCAAAACACGCAGTTTTACCCGAAGAACTCTGCTTTAGTTGCAGGTGGAACACAAGCTGCATTTCACCCACACTGTACACAAAGGGCCCTTCCCTAAATGAATCCTCTATATGCAGATTGTCCCGCCTGCAGCGAACTGCCACAACGAAGGCAGGCACTAGTAAGGACTGTAGCATTTCCTCTCACAAAACACGCAGTTTTACCCGAAGAACTCTGATTTAGTTGCAGGTGGAACACAAGCAGCATTTCTCCCACTGTGTACTCTTTGGTCTCTTCCACGAATGAACTTCTATATGCAGGGTTTCCCACGTGGTGCGAACTGCTTCAACCACAGCAGGCTGTAGAGAGGACGGTAAGCATTTCCTCTTCCAAAACACGGCAGTTTTACCCAAAGAACTCTGCTTTAGTTGCAGGTGGAACACAAGCAGCATTTCTCCCACTGTGTGCATTCTGAGCTCCTCCACGAATGAACTCCTATATGCAGGGTTTCCCTCGTGGAGCTACTTGCCTCAAACAAGGCAGGCTCTAGCGAGGACTGTAAGCATTTCCTCTCCCTAAACACGCAGTTTTAACGGAAGAACCCTGCTGTAGTTGCAGGTGGAACACAAGCATCTTTTCTCCCACAGTGAACACAATGGGCACTTCCCCTAATGAACTTGTTCTATAAGAATGGTTTCCCACGTGGAGCGAACTGCCTCAACCATGGCAGGCTCTACTGTGGTCTCTAAGGATTTCCTCTCTGAAAACACGGCACTTTTACCCGAAGAATTCTGCTTTAGTTGCAGGTGGAACACAAGCTGCATTTCACCCACACTGTACACCAAGGGCCCTTCCCCAAATGAAGCTTCTATATGCAGGGTGTCCCGCCTGGAGCGAAGTGCCACACAAAGGCAGGGACTAGTAACGATTGTAAGCATTTCCTCTCCCAATACACGCAGTTTTACCAGAAGAACTCTGCTTTAGTTGCAGGTGGAACACAAGCTTCATTTCACCCACACTGTACACAAAGGGGCTTTCCCCAAATGAATCTTCTATATGCAGGGTGTACCACCTGCAGCGAACTGCCACACAAAGGCAGGCACTAGTAAGGACTGTAAGCATTTCCTCTCCCAAAACACGCAGTTTTACCCAAAGAACTCTGCTGTAATAGCAGGTGGAACACAAGCAGCATTTCTCCCACTGTGTACTCTCTGAGCTCCTCCACGAATGAACTCCTATATGCAGGGTTTCCCACGTGGAGCGAACTGCCTCAAACAAGGCAGGCTTTTGCGAGGACTGTTAGCATTTCCTCTCCCTAAACACGCAGTTTTAATGGAAGAACTCTGCTTTAGTTGCATGTGGAACACAAGCATCTATTCTCCCACAGTGTACACAAATGGCACGTCCCCTAATGAACTTGTTCTATAAGAATTGTTTCCCGCGTGGAGCGAACTGCCTCAACCATGGCAGGCTCTACTGTGGTCTCTAAGGATTTTCTCTGTGAAAACACGGCACTTTTACCAGAAGAACTCTGCTTTATTTAGAGGTGGAACACAAGCTGCATTTCACCCACACTGTACACCAAGGGTCTTTCCCCAAATGAATCTTCTATATGCAGGGTGTCCCGCCTGCAGCGAACTGCCACACAAAGGCAGGCACTAGTAAGGACTGTAAGCATTTCTTCTCCCAAAACACGCAGTTTTACCCGAAGAACTCTGCTTTAGTTGCAGGTGGAACACAAGCTGCATTTCACCCACACTGTACACAAAGGGCCCTTCCCTAAATGAATCCTCTATATGCAGAGTGTCCCGCCTGCAGCGAACTGCCACAACGAAGGCAGGCACTAGTAAGGACTGTAGCATTTCCTCTCACAAAACACGCAGTTTTACCCGAAGAACTCTGATTTAGTTGCAGGTGGAACACAAGCAGCATTTCTCCCACTGTGTACTCTTTGGTCTCTTCCACGAATGAACTTCTATATGCAGGGTTTCCCACGTGGTGCGAACTGCTTCAACCACAGCAGGCTGTAGAGAGGACGGTAAGCATTTCCTCTTCCAAAACACGGCAGTTTTACCCAAAGAACTCTGCTTTAGTTGCAGGTGGAACACAAGCAGCATTTCTCCCACTGTGTGCATTCTGAGCTCCTCCACGAATGAACTCCTATATGCAGGGTTTCCCTCGTGGAGCTACTTGCCTCAAACAAGGCAGGCTCTAGCGAGGACTGTAAGCATTTCCTCTCCCTAAACACGCAGTTTTAACGGAAGAACCCTGCTGTAGTTGCAGGTGGAACACAAGCATCTTTTCTCCCACAGTGAACACAATGGGCACTTCCCCTAATGAACTTGTTCTATAAGAATGGTTTCCCACGTGGAGCGAACTGCCTCAACCATGGCAGGCTCTACTGTGGTCTCTAAGGATTTCCTCTCTGAAAACACGGCACTTTTACCCGAAGAATTCTGCTTTAGTTGCAGGTGGAACACAAGCTGCATTTCACCCACACTGTACACCAAGGGCCCTTCCCCAAATGAAGCTTCTATATGCAGGGTGTCCCGCCTGGAGCGAAGTGCCACACAAAGGCAGGGACTAGTAACGATTGTAAGCATTTCCTCTCCCAATACACGCAGTTTTACCCAAAGAACTCTGCTGTAATAGCAGGTGGAACACAAGCAGCATTTCTCCCACTGTGTACTCTCTGAGCTCCTCCACGAATGAACTCCTATATGCAGGGTTTCCCACGTGGAGCGAACTGCCTCAAACAAGGCAGGCTTTTGCGAGGACTGTTAGCATTTCCTCTCCCTAAACACGCAGTTTTAATGGAAGAACTCTGCTTTAGTTGCATGTGGAACACAAGCATCTATTCTCCCACAGTGTACACAAATGGCACGTCCCCTAATGAACTTGTTCTATAAGAATTGTTTCCCGCGTGGAGCGAACTGCCTCAACCATGGCAGGCTCTACTGTGGTCTCTAAGGATTTACTCTGTGAAAACACGGCACTTTTACCAGAAGAACTCTGCTTTATTTAGAGGTGGAACACAAGCTGCATTTCACCCACACTGTACACCAAGGGTCTTTCCCCAAATGAATCTTCTATATGCAGGGTGTCCCGCCTGCAGCGAACTGCCACACAAAGGCAGGCACTAGTAAGGACTGTAAGCATTTCTTCTCCCAAAACACGCAGTTTTACCCGAAGAACTCTGCTTTAGTTGCAGGTGGAACACAAGCTGCATTTCACCCACACTGTACACAAAGGGCCCTTCCCTAAATGAATCCTCTATATGCAGATTGTCCCGCCTGCAGCGAACTGCCACAACGAAGGCAGGCACTAGTAAGGACTGTAGCATTTCCTCTCACAAAACACGCAGTTTTACCCGAAGAACTCTGATTTAGTTGCAGGTGGAACACAAGCAGCATTTCTCCCACTGTGTACTCTTTGGTCTCTTCCACGAATGAACTTCTATATGCAGGGTTTCCCACGTGGTGCGAACTGCTTCAACCACAGCAGGCTGTAGAGAGGACGGTAAGCATTTCCTCTTCCAAAACACGGCAGTTTTACCCAAAGAACTCTGCTTTAGTTGCAGGTGGAACACAAGCAGCATTTCTCCCACTGTGTACATTCTGAGCTCCTCCACGAATGAACTCCTATATGCAGGGTTTCCCTCGTGGAGCTACTTGCCTCAAACAAGGCAGGCTCTAGCGAGGACTGTAAGCATTTCCTCTCCCTAAACACGCAGTTTTAACGGAAGAACCCTGCTGTAGTTGCAGGTGGAACACAAGCATCTTTTCTCCCACAGTGAACACAATGGGCACTTCCCCTAATGAACTTGTTCTATAAGAATGGTTTCCCACGTGGAGCGAACTGCCTCAACCATGGCAGGCTCTACTGTGGTCTCTAAGGATTTCCTCTCTGAAAACACGGCACTTTTACCCGAAGAATTCTGCTTTAGTTGCAGGTGGAACACAAGCTGCATTTCACCCACACTGTACACCAAGGGCCCTTCCCCAAATGAAGCTTCTATATGCAGGGTGTCCCGCCTGGAGCGAAGTGCCACACAAAGGCAGGGACTAGTAACGATTGTAAGCATTTCCTCTCCCAATACACGCAGTTTTACCAGAAGAACTCTGCTTTAGTTGCAGGTGGAGCACAAGCTTCATTTCACCCACACTGTACACAAAGGGGCTTTCCCCAAATGAATCTTCTATATGCAGGGTGTACCACCTGCAGCGAACTGCCACACAAAGGCAGGCACTAGTAAGGACTGTAAGCATTTCCTCTCCCAAAACACGCAGTTTTACCCAAAGAACTCTGCTGTAATAGCAGGTGGAACACAAGCAGCATTTCTCCCACTGTGTACTCTCTGAGCTCCTCCACGAATGAACTCCTATATGCAGGGTTTCCCACGTGGAGCAAACTGCCTCAAACAAGGCAGGCTTTTGCGAGGACTGTTAGCATTTCCTCTCCCTAAACACGCAGTTTTAATGGAAGAACTCTGCTTTAGTTGCATGTGGAACACAAGCATCTATTCTCCCACAGTGTACACAAATGGCACGTCCCCTAATGAACTTGTTCTATAAGAATTGTTTCCCGCGTGGAGCGAACTGCCTCAACCATGGCAGGCTCTACTGTGGTCTCTAAGGATTTACTCTGTGAAAACACGGCACTTTTACCAGAAGAACTCTGCTTTATTTAGAGGTGGAACACAAGCTGCATTTCACCCACACTGTACACCAAGGGTCTTTCCCCAAATGAATCTTCTATATGCAGGGTGTCCCGCCTGCAGCGAACTGCCACACAAAGGCAGGCACTAGTAAGGACTGTAAGCATTTCTTCTCCCAAAACACGCAGTTTTACCCGAAGAACTCTGCTTTAGTTGCAGGTGGAACACAAGCTGCATTTCACCCACACTGTACACAAAGGGCCCTTCCCTAAATGAATCCTCTATATGCAGAGTGTCCCGCCTGCAGCGAACTGCCACAACGAAGGCAGGCACTAGTAAGGACTGTAGCATTTCCTCTCACAAAACACGCAGTTTTACCCGAAGAACTCTGATTTAGTTGCAGGTGGAACACAAGCAGCATTTCTCCCACTGTGTACTCTTTGGTCTCTTCCACGAATGAACTTCTATATGCAGGGTTTCCCACGTGGTGCGAACTGCTTCAACCACAGCAGGCTGTAGAGAGGACGGTAAGCATTTCCTCTTCCAAAACACGGCAGTTTTACCCAAAGAACTCTGCTTTAGTTGCAGGTGGAACACAAGCAGCATTTCTCCCACTGTGTGCATTCTGAGCTCCTCCACGAATGAACTCCTATATGCAGGGTTTCCCTCGTGGAGCTACTTGCCTCAAACAAGGCAGGCTCTAGCGAGGACTGTAAGCATTTCCTCTCCCTAAACACGCAGTTTTAACGGAAGAACCCTGCTGTAGTTGCAGGTGGAACACAAGCATCTTTTCTCCCACAGTGAACACAATGGGCACTTCCCCTAATGAACTTGTTCTATAAGAATGGTTTCCCACGTGGAGCGAACTGCCTCAACCATGGCAGGCTCTACTGTGGTCTCTAAGGATTTCCTCTCTGAAAACACGGCACTTTTACCCGAAGAATTCTGCTTTAGTTGCAGGTGGAACACAAGCTGCATTTCACCCACACTGTACACCAAGGGCCCTTCCCCAAATGAAGCTTCTATATGCAGGGTGTCCCGCCTGGAGCGAAGTGCCACACAAAGGCAGGGACTAGTAACGATTGTAAGCATTTCCTCTCCCAATACACGCAGTTTTACCAGAAGAACTCTGCTTTAGTTGCAGGTGGAGCACAAGCTTCATTTCACCCACACTGTACACAAAGGGGCTTTCCCCAAATGAATCTTCTATATGCAGGGTGTACCACCTGCAGCGAACTGCCACACAAAGGCAGGCACTAGTAAGGACTGTAAGCATTTCCTCTCCCAAAACACGCAGTTTTACCCAAAGAACTCTGCTGTAATAGCAGGTGGAACACAAGCAGCATTTCTCCCACTGTGTACTCTCTGAGCTCCTCCACGAATGAACTCCTATATGCAGGGTTTCCCACGTGGAGCGAACTGCCTCAAACAAGGCAGGCTTTTGCGAGGACTGTTAGCATTTCCTCTCCCTAAACACGCAGTTTTAATGGAAGAACTCTGCTTTAGTTGCATGTGGAACACAAGCATCTATTCTCCCACAGTGTACACAAATGGCACGTCCCCTAATGAACTTGTTCTATAAGAATTGTTTCCCGCGTGGAGCGAACTGCCTCAACCATGGCAGGCTCTACTGTGGTCTCTAAGGATTTACTCTGTGAAAACACGGCACTTTTACCAGAAGAACTCTGCTTTATTTAGAGGTGGAACACAAGCTGCATTTCACCCACACTGTACACCAAGGGTCTTTCCCCAAATGAATCTTCTATATGCAGGGTGTCCCGCCTGCAGCGAACTGCCACACAAAGGCAGGCACTAGTAAGGACTGTAAGCATTTCTTCTCCCAAAACACGCAGTTTTACCCGAAGAACTCTGCTTTAGTTGCAGGTGGAACACAAGCTGCATTTCACCCACACTGTACACAAAGGGCCCTTCCCTAAATGAATCCTCTATATGCAGAGTGTCCCGCCTGCAGCGAACTGCCACAACGAAGGCAGGCACTAGTAAGGACTGTAGCATTTCCTCTCACAAAACACGCAGTTTTACCCGAAGAACTCTGATTTAGTTGCAGGTGGAACACAAGCAGCATTTCTCCCACTGTGTACTCTTTGGTCTCTTCCACGAATGAACTTCTATATGCAGGGTTTCCCACGTGGTGCGAACTGCTTCAACCACAGCAGGCTGTAGAGAGGACGGTAAGCATTTCCTCTTCCAAAACACGGCAGTTTTACCCAAAGAACTCTGCTTTAGTTGCAGGTGGAACACAAGCAGCATTTCTCCCACTGTGTACATTCTGAGCTCCTCCACGAATGAACTCCTATATGCAGGGTTTCCCTCGTGGAGCTACTTGCCTCAAACAAGGCAGGCTCTAGCGAGGACTGTAAGCATTTCCTCTCCCTAAACACGCAGTTTTAACGGAAGAACCCTGCTGTAGTTGCAGGTGGAACACAAGCATCTTTTCTCCCACAGTGAACACAATGGGCACTTCCCCTAATGAACTTGTTCTATAAGAATGGTTTCCCACGTGGAGCGAACTGCCTCAACCATGGCAGGCTCTACTGTGGTCTCTAAGGATTTCCTCTCTGAAAACACGGCACTTTTACCCGAAGAATTCTGCTTTAGTTGCAGGTGGAACACAAGCTGCATTTCACCCACACTGTACACCAAGGGCCCTTCCCCAAATGAAGCTTCTATATGCAGGGTGTCCCGCCTGGAGCGAAGTGCCACACAAAGGCAGGGACTAGTAACGATTGTAAGCATTTCCTCTCCCAATACACGCAGTTTTACCCAAAGAACTCTGCTGTAATAGCAGGTGGAACACAAGCAGCATTTCTCCCACTGTGTACTCTCTGAGCTCCTCCACGAATGAACTCCTATATGCAGGGTTTCCCACGTGGAGCGAACTGCCTCTAACAAGGCAGGCTTTTGCGAGGACTGTTAGCATTTCCTCTCCCTAAACACGCAGTTTTAATGGAAGAACTCTGCTTTAGTTGCATGTGGAACACAAGCATCTATTCTCCCACAGTGTACACAAATGGCACGTCCCCTAATGAACTTGTTCTATAAGAATTGTTTCCCGCGTGGAGCGAACTGCCTCAACCATGGCAGGCTCTACTGTGGTCTCTAAGGATTTACTCTGTGAAAACACGGCACTTTTACCAGAAGAACTCTGCTTTATTTAGAGGTGGAACACAAGCTGCATTTCACCCACACTGTACACCAAGGGTCTTTCCCCAAATGAATCTTCTATATGCAGGGTGTCCCGCCTGCAGCGAACTGCCACACAAAGGCAGGCACTAGTAAGGACTGTAAGCATTTCTTCTCCCAAAACACGCAGTTTTACCCGAAGAACTCTGCTTTAGTTGCAGGTGGAACACAAGCTGCATTTCACCCACACTGTACACAAAGGGCCCTTCCCTAAATGAATCCTCTATATGCAGATTGTCCCGCCTGCAGCGAACTGCCACAACGAAGGCAGGCACTAGTAAGGACTGTAGCATTTCCTCTCACAAAACACGCAGTTTTACCCGAAGAACTCTGATTTAGTTGCAGGTGGAACACAAGCAGCATTTCTCCCACTGTGTACTCTTTGGTCTCTTCCACGAATGAACTTCTATATGCAGGGTTTCCCACGTGGTGCGAACTGCTTCAACCACAGCAGGCTGTAGAGAGGACGGTAAGCATTTCCTCTTCCAAAACACGGCAGTTTTACCCAAAGAACTCTGCTTTAGTTGCAGGTGGAACACAAGCAGCATTTCTCCCACTGTGTACATTCTGAGCTCCTCCACGAATGAACTCCTATATGCAGGGTTTCCCTCGTGGAGCTACTTGCCTCAAACAAGGCAGGCTCTAGCGAGGACTGTAAGCATTTCCTCTCCCTAAACACGCAGTTTTAACGGAAGAACCCTGCTGTAGTTGCAGGTGGAACACAAGCATCTTTTCTCCCACAGTGAACACAATGGGCACTTCCCCTAATGAACTTGTTCTATAAGAATGGTTTCCCACGTGGAGCGAACTGCCTCAACCATGGCAGGCTCTACTGTGGTCTCTAAGGATTTCCTCTCTGAAAACACGGCACTTTTACCCGAAGAATTCTGCTTTAGTTGCAGGTGGAACACAAGCTGCATTTCACCCACACTGTACACCAAGGGCCCTTCCCCAAATGAAGCTTCTATATGCAGGGTGTCCCGCCTGGAGCGAAGTGCCACACAAAGGCAGGGACTAGTAACGATTGTAAGCATTTCCTCTCCCAATACACGCAGTTTTACCAGAAGAACTCTGCTTTAGTTGCAGGTGGAACACAAGCTTCATTTCACCCACACTGTACACAAAGGGGCTTTCCCCAAATGAATCTTCTATATGCAGGGTGTACCACCTGCAGCGAACTGCCACACAAAGGCAGGCACTAGTAAGGACTGTAAGCATTTCCTCTCCCAAAACACGCAGTTTTACCCAAAGAACTCTGCTGTAATAGCAGGTGGAACACAAGCAGCATTTCTCCCACTGTGTACTCTCTGAGCTCCTCCACGAATGAACTCCTATATGCAGGGTTTCCCACGTGGAGCGAACTGCCTCTAACAAGGCAGGCTTTTGCGAGGACTGTTAGCATTTCCTCTCCCTAAACACGCAGTTTTAATGGAAGAACTCTGCTTTAGTTGCATGTGGAACACAAGCATCTATTCTCCCACAGTGTACACAAATGGCACGTCCCCTAATGAACTTGTTCTATAAGAATTGTTTCCCGCGTGGAGCGAACTGCCTCAACCATGGCAGGCTCTACTGTGGTCTCTAAGGATTTTCTCTGTGAAAACACGGCACTTTTACCAGAAGAACTCTGCTTTATTTAGAGGTGGAACACAAGCTGCATTTCACCCACACTGTACACCAAGGGTCTTTCCCCAAATGAATCTTCTATATGCAGGGTGTCCCGCCTGCAGCGAACTGCCACACAAAGGCAGGCACTAGTAAGGACTGTAAGCATTTCTTCTCCCAAAACACGCAGTTTTACCCGAAGAACTCTGCTTTAGTTGCAGGTGGAACACAAGCTGCATTTCACCCACACTGTACACAAAGGGCCCTTCCCTAAATGAATCCTCTATATGCAGATTGTCCCGCCTGCAGTGAACTGCCACAACGAAGGCAGGCACTAGTAAGGACTGTAGCATTTCCTCTCACAAAACACGCAGTTTTACCCGAAGAACTCTGATTTAGTTGCAGGTGGAACACAAGCAGCATTTCTCCCACTGTGTACTCTTTGGTCTCTTCCACGAATGAACTTCTATATGCAGGGTTTCCCACGTGGTGCGAACTGCTTCAACCACAGCAGGCTGTAGAGAGGACGGTAAGCATTTCCTCTTCCAAAACACGGCAGTTTTACCCAAAGAACTCTGCTTTAGTTGCAGGTGGAACACAAGCAGCATTTCTCCCACTGTGTGCATTCTGAGCTCCTCCACGAATGAACTCCTATATGCAGGGTTTCCCTCGTGGAGCTACTTGCCTCAAACAAGGCAGGCTCTAGCGAGGACTGTAAGCATTTCCTCTCCCTAAACACGCAGTTTTAACGGAAGAACCCTGCTGTAGTTGCAGGTGGAACACAAGCATCTTTTCTCCCACAGTGAACACAATGGGCACTTCCCCTAATGAACTTGTTCTATAAGAATGGTTTCCCACGTGGAGCGAACTGCCTCAACCATGGCAGGCTCTACTGTGGTCTCTAAGGATTTCCTCTCTGAAAACACGGCACTTTTACCCGAAGAATTCTGCTTTAGTTGCAGGTGGAACACAAGCTGCATTTCACCCACACTGTACACCAAGGGCCCTTCCCCAAATGAAGCTTCTATATGCAGGGTGTCCCGCCTGGAGCGAAGTGCCACACAAAGGCAGGGACTAGTAACGATTGTAAGCATTTCCTCTCCCAATACACGCAGTTTTACCAGAAGAACTCTGCTTTAGTTGCAGGTGGAACACAAGCTTCATTTCACCCACACTGTACACAAAGGGGCTTTCCCCAAATGAATCTTCTATATGCAGGGTGTACCACCTGCAGCGAACTGCCACACAAAGGCAGGCACTAGTAAGGACTGTAAGCATTTCCTCTCCCAAAACACGCAGTTTTACCCAAAGAACTCTGCTGTAATAGCAGGTGGAACACAAGCAGCATTTCTCCCACTGTGTACTCTCTGAGCTCCTCCACGAATGAACTCCTATATGCAGGGTTTCCCACGTGGAGCGAACTGCCTCAAACAAGGCAGGCTTTTGCGAGGACTGTTAGCATTTCCTCTCCCTAAACACGCAGTTTTAATGGAAGAACTCTGCTTTAGTTGCATGTGGAACACAAGCATCTATTCTCCCACAGTGTACACAAATGGCACGTCCCCTAATGAACTTGTTCTATAAGAATTGTTTCCCGCGTGGAGCGAACTGCCTCAACCATGGCAGGCTCTACTGTGGTCTCTAAGGATTTTCTCTGTGAAAACACGGCACTTTTACCAGAAGAACTCTGCTTTATTTAGAGGTGGAACACAAGCTGCATTTCACCCACACTGTACACCAAGGGTCTTTCCCCAAATGAATCTTCTATATGCAGGGTGTCCCGCCTGCAGCGAACTGCCACACAAAGGCAGGCACTAGTAAGGACTGTAAGCATTTCTTCTCCCAAAACACGCAGTTTTACCCGAAGAACTCTGCTTTAGTTGCAGGTGGAACACAAGCTGCATTTCACCCACACTGTACACAAAGGGCCCTTCCCTAAATGAATCCTCTATATGCAGATTGTCCCGCCTGCAGCGAACTGCCACAACGAAGGCAGGCACTAGTAAGGACTGTAAGCATTTCCTCTCACAAAACACGCAGTTTTACCCGAAGAACTCTGATTTAGTTGCAGGTGGAACACAAGCAGCATTTCTCCCACTGTGTACTCTTTGGTCTCTTCCACGAATGAACTTCTATATGCAGGGTTTCCCACGTGGTGCGAACTGCTTCAACCACAGCAGGCTGTAGAGAGGACGGTAAGCATTTCCTCTTCCAAAACACGGCAGTTTTACCCAAAGAACTCTGCTTTAGTTGCAGGTGGAACACAAGCAGCATTTCTCCCACTGTGTGCATTCTGAGCTCCTCCACGAATGAACTCCTATATGCAGGGTTTCCCTCGTGGAGCTACTTGCCTCAAACAAGGCAGGCTCTAGCGGGGACTGTAAGCATTTCCTCTCCCTAAACACGCAGTTTTAACGGAAGAACCCTGCTGTAGTTGCAGGTGGAACACAAGCATCTTTTCTCCCACAGTGAACACAATGGGCACTTCCCCTAATGAACTTGTTCTATAAGAATGGTTTCCCACGTGGAGCGAACTGCCTCAACCATGGCAGGCTCTACTGTGGTCTCTAAGGATTTCCTCTCTGAAAACATGGCACTTTTACCCGAAGAATTCTGCTTTAGTTGCAGGTGGAACACAAGCTGCATTTCACCCACACTGTACACCAAGGGCCCTTCCCCAAATGAAGCTTCTATATGCAGGGTGTCCCGCCTGGAGCGAAGTGCCACACAAAGGCAGGGACTAGTAACGATTGTAAGCATTTCCTCTCCCAATACACGCAGTTTTACCAGAAGAACTCTGCTTTAGTTGCAGGTGGAACACAAGCTTCATTTCACCCACACTGTACACAAAGGGGCTTTCCCCAAATGAATCTTCTATATGCAGGGTGTACCACCTGCAGCGAACTGCCACACAAAGGCAGGCACTAGTAAGGACTGTAAGCATTTCCTCTCCCAAAACACGCAGTTTTACCCAAAGAACTCTGCTGTAATAGCAGGTGGAACACAAGCAGCATTTCTCCCACTGTGTACTCTCTGAGCTCCTCCACGAATGAACTCCTATATGCAGGGTTTCCCACGTGGAGCGAACTGCCTCAAACAAGGCAGGCTTTTGCGAGGACTGTTAGCATTTCCTCTCCCTAAACACGCAGTTTTAATGGAAGAACTCTGCTTTAGTTGCATGTGGAACACAAGCATCTATTCTCCCACAGTGTACACAAATGGCACGTCCCCTAATGAACTTGTTCTATAAGAATTGTTTCCCGCGTGGAGCGAACTGCCTCAACCATGGCAGGCTCTACTGTGGTCTCTAAGGATTTTCTCTGTGAAAACACGGCACTTTTACCAGAAGAACTCTGCTTTATTTAGAGGTGGAACACAAGCTGCATTTCACCCACACTGTACACCAAGGGTCTTTCCCCAAATGAATCTTCTATATGCAGGGTGTCCCGCCTGCAGCGAACTGCCACACAAAGGCAGGCACTAGTAAGGACTGTAAGCATTTCTTCTCCCAAAACACGCAGTTTTACCCGAAGAACTCTGCTTTAGTTGCAGGTGGAACACAAGCTGCATTTCACCCACACTGTACACAAAGGGCCCTTCCCTAAATGAATCCTCTATATGCAGATTGTCCCGCCTGCAGCGAACTGCCACAACGAAGGCAGGCACTAGTAAGGACTGTAGCATTTCCTCTCACAAAACACGCAGTTTTACCCGAAGAACTCTGATTTAGTTGCAGGTGGAACACAAGCAGCATTTCTCCCACTGTGTACTCTTTGGTCTCTTCCACGAATGAACTTCTATATGCAGGGTTTCCCACGTGGTGCGAACTGCTTCAACCACAGCAGGCTGTAGAGAGGACGGTAAGCATTTCCTCTTCCAAAACACGGCAGTTTTACCCAAAGAACTCTGCTTTAGTTGCAGGTGGAACACAAGCAGCATTTCTCCCACTGTGTACATTCTGAGCTCCTCCACGAATGAACTCCTATATGCAGGGTTTCCCTCGTGGAGCTACTTGCCTCAAACAAGGCAGGCTCTAGCGAGGACTGTAAGCATTTCCTCTCCCTAAACACGCAGTTTTAACGGAAGAACCCTGCTGTAGTTGCAGGTGGAACACAAGCATCTTTTCTCCCACAGTGAACACAATGGGCACTTCCCCTAATGAACTTGTTCTATAAGAATGGTTTCCCACGTGGAGCGAACTGCCTCAACCATGGCAGGCTCTACTGTGGTCTCTAAGGATTTCCTCTCTGAAAACACGGCACTTTTACCCGAAGAATTCTGCTTTAGTTGCAGGTGGAACACAAGCTGCATTTCACCCACACTGTACACCAAGGGCCCTTCCCCAAATGAAGCTTCTATATGCAGGGTGTCCCGCCTGGAGCGAAGTGCCACACAAAGGCAGGGACTAGTAACGATTGTAAGCATTTCCTCTCCCAATACACGCAGTTTTACCAGAAGAACTCTGCTTTAGTTGCAGGTGGAACACAAGCTTCATTTCACCCACACTGTACACAAAGGGGCTTTCCCCAAATGAATCTTCTATATGCAGGGTGTACCACCTGCAGCGAACTGCCACACAAAGGCAGGCACTAGTAAGGACTGTAAGCATTTCCTCTCCCAAAACACGCAGTTTTACCCAAAGAACTCTGCTGTAATAGCAGGTGGAACACAAGCAGCATTTCTCCCACTGTGTACTCTCTGAGCTCCTCCACGAATGAACTCCTATATGCAGGGTTTCCCACGTGGAGCGAACTGCCTCTAACAAGGCAGGCTTTTGCGAGGACTGTTAGCATTTCCTCTCCCTAAACACGCAGTTTTAATGGAAGAACTCTGCTTTAGTTGCATGTGGAACACAAGCATCTATTCTCCCACAGTGTACACAAATGGCACGTCCCCTAATGAACTTGTTCTATAAGAATTGTTTCCCGCGTGGAGCGAACTGCCTCAACCATGGCAGGCTCTACTGTGGTCTCTAAGGATTTTCTCTGTGAAAACACGGCACTTTTACCAGAAGAACTCTGCTTTATTTAGAGGTGGAACACAAGCTGCATTTCACCCACACTGTACACCAAGGGTCTTTCCCCAAATGAATCTTCTATATGCAGGGTGTCCCGCCTGCAGCGAACTGCCACACAAAGGCAGGCACTAGTAAGGACTGTAAGCATTTCTTCTCCCAAAACACGCAGTTTTACCCGAAGAACTCTGCTTTAGTTGCAGGTGGAACACAAGCTGCATTTCACCCACACTGTACACAAAGGGCCCTTCCCTAAATGAATCCTCTATATGCAGATTGTCCCGCCTGCAGCGAACTGCCACAACGAAGGCAGGCACTAGTAAGGACTGTAGCATTTCCTCTCACAAAACACGCAGTTTTACCCGAAGAACTCTGATTTAGTTGCAGGTGGAACACAAGCAGCATTTCTCCCACTGTGTACTCTTTGGTCTCTTCCACGAATGAACTTCTATATGCAGGGTTTCCCACGTGGTGCGAACTGCTTCAACCACAGCAGGCTGTAGAGAGGACGGTAAGCATTTCCTCTTCCAAAACACGGCAGTTTTACCCAAAGAACTCTGCTTTAGTTGCAGGTGGAACACAAGCAGCATTTCTCCCACTGTGTACATTCTGAGCTCCTCCACGAATGAACTCCTATATGCAGGGTTTCCCTCGTGGAGCTACTTGCCTCAAACAAGGCAGGCTCTAGCGAGGACTGTAAGCATTTCCTCTCCCTAAACACGCAGTTTTAACGGAAGAACCCTGCTGTAGTTGCAGGTGGAACACAAGCATCTTTTCTCCCACAGTGAACACAATGGGCACTTCCCCTAATGAACTTGTTCTATAAGAATGGTTTCCCACGTGGAGCGAACTGCCTCAACCATGGCAGGCTCTACTGTGGTCTCTAAGGATTTCCTCTCTGAAAACACGGCACTTTTACCCGAAGAATTCTGCTTTAGTTGCAGGTGGAACACAAGCTGCATTTCACCCACACTGTACACCAAGGGCCCTTCCCCAAATGAAGCTTCTATATGCAGGGTGTCCCGCCTGGAGCGAAGTGCCACACAAAGGCAGGGACTAGTAACGATTGTAAGCATTTCCTCTCCCAATACACGCAGTTTTACCAGAAGAACTCTGCTTTAGTTGCAGGTGGAACACAAGCTTCATTTCACCCACACTGTACACAAAGGGGCTTTCCCCAAATGAATCTTCTATATGCAGGGTGTACCACCTGCAGCGAACTGCCACACAAAGGCAGGCACTAGTAAGGACTGTAAGCATTTCCTCTCCCAAAACACGCAGTTTTACCCAAAGAACTCTGCTGTAATAGCAGGTGGAACACAAGCAGCATTTCTCCCACTGTGTACTCTCTGAGCTCCTCCACGAATGAACTCCTATATGCAGGGTTTCCCACGTGGAGCGAACTGCCTCTAACAAGGCAGGCTTTTGCGAGGACTGTTAGCATTTCCTCTCCCTAAACACGCAGTTTTAATGGAAGAACTCTGCTTTAGTTGCATGTGGAACACAAGCATCTATTCTCCCACAGTGTACACAAATGGCACGTCCCCTAATGAACTTGTTCTATAAGAATTGTTTCCCGCGTGGAGCGAACTGCCTCAACCATGGCAGGCTCTACTGTGGTCTCTAAGGATTTACTCTGTGAAAACACGGCACTTTTACCAGAAGAACTCTGCTTTATTTAGAGGTGGAACACAAGCTGCATTTCACCCACACTGTACACCAAGGGTCTTTCCCCAAATGAATCTTCTATATGCAGGGTGTCCCGCCTGCAGCGAACTGCCACACAAAGGCAGGCACTAGTAAGGACTGTAAGCATTTCTTCTCCCAAAACACGCAGTTTTACCCGAAGAACTCTGCTTTAGTTGCAGGTGGAACACAAGCTGCATTTCACCCACACTGTACACAAAGGGCCCTTCCCTAAATGAATCCTCTATATGCAGATTGTCCCGCCTGCAGCGAACTGCCACAACGAAGGCAGGCACTAGTAAGGACTGTAGCATTTCCTCTCACAAAACACGCAGTTTTACCCGAAGAACTCTGATTTAGTTGCAGGTGGAACACAAGCAGCATTTCTCCCACTGTGTACTCTTTGGTCTCTTCCACGAATGAACTTCTATATGCAGGGTTTCCCACGTGGTGCGAACTGCTTCAACCACAGCAGGCTGTAGAGAGGACGGTAAGCATTTCCTCTTCCAAAACACGGCAGTTTTACCCAAAGAACTCTGCTTTAGTTGCAGGTGGAACACAAGCAGCATTTCTCCCACTGTGTACATTCTGAGCTCCTCCACGAATGAACTCCTATATGCAGGGTTTCCCTCGTGGAGCTACTTGCCTCAAACAAGGCAGGCTCTAGCGAGGACTGTAAGCATTTCCTCTCCCTAAACACGCAGTTTTAATGGAAGAACCCTGCTGTAGTTGCAGGTGGAACACAAGCATCTTTTCTCCCACAGTGAACACAATGGGCACTTCCCCTAATGAACTTGTTCTATAAGAATGGTTTCCCACGTGGAGCGAACTGCCTCAACCATGGCAGGCTCTACTGTGGTCTCTAAGGATTTCCTCTCTGAAAACACGGCACTTTTACCCGAAGAATTCTGCTTTAGTTGCAGGTGGAACACAAGCTGCATTTCACCCACACTGTACACCAAGGGCCCTTCCCCAAATGAAGCTTCTATATGCAGGGTGTCCCGCCTGGAGCGAAGTGCCACACAAAGGCAGGGACTAGTAACGATTGTAAGCATTTCCTCTCCCAATACACGCAGTTTTACCAGAAGAACTCTGCTTTAGTTGCAGGTGGAGCACAAGCTTCATTTCACCCACACTGTACACAAAGGGGCTTTCCCCAAATGAATCTTCTATATGCAGGGTGTACCACCTGCAGCGAACTGCCACACAAAGGCAGGCACTAGTAAGGACTGTAAGCATTTCCTCTCCCAAAACACGCAGTTTTACCCAAAGAACTCTGCTGTAATAGCAGGTGGAACACAAGCAGCATTTCTCCCACTGTGTACTCTCTGAGCTCCTCCACGAATGAACTCCTATATGCAGGGTTTCCCACGTGGAGCGAACTGCCTCAAACAAGGCAGGCTTTTGCGAGGACTGTTAGCATTTCCTCTCCCTAAACACGCAGTTTTAATGGAAGAACTCTGCTTTAGTTGCATGTGGAACACAAGCATCTATTCTCCCACAGTGTACACAAATGGCACGTCCCCTAATGAACTTGTTCTATAAGAATTGTTTCCCGCGTGGAGCGAACTGCCTCAACCATGGCAGGCTCTACTGTGGTCTCTAAGGATTTACTCTGTGAAAACACGGCACTTTTACCAGAAGAACTCTGCTTTATTTAGAGGTGGAACACAAGCTGCATTTCACCCACACTGTACACCAAGGGTCTTTCCCCAAATGAATCTTCTATATGCAGGGTGTCCCGCCTGCAGCGAACTGCCACACAAAGGCAGGCACTAGTAAGGACTGTAAGCATTTCTTCTCCCAAAACACGCAGTTTTACCCGAAGAACTCTGCTTTAGTTGCAGGTGGAACACAAGCTGCATTTCACCCACACTGTACACAAAGGGCCCTTCCCTAAATGAATCCTCTATATGCAGAGTGTCCCGCCTGCAGCGAACTGCCACAACGAAGGCAGGCACTAGTAAGGACTGTAGCATTTCCTCTCACAAAACACGCAGTTTTACCCGAAGAACTCTGATTTAGTTGCAGGTGGAACACAAGCAGCATTTCTCCCACTGTGTACTCTTTGGTCTCTTCCACGAATGAACTTCTATATGCAGGGTTTCCCACGTGGTGCGAACTGCTTCAACCACAGCAGGCTGTAGAGAGGACGGTAAGCATTTCCTCTTCCAAAACACGGCAGTTTTACCCAAAGAACTCTGCTTTAGTTGCAGGTGGAACACAAGCAGCATTTCTCCCACTGTGTACATTCTGAGCTCCTCCACGAATGAACTCCTATATGCAGGGTTTCCCTCGTGGAGCTACTTGCCTCAAACAAGGCAGGCTCTAGCGAGGACTGTAAGCATTTCCTCTCCCTAAACACGCAGTTTTAACGGAAGAACCCTGCTGTAGTTGCAGGTGGAACACAAGCATCTTTTCTCCCACAGTGAACACAATGGGCACTTCCCCTAATGAACTTGTTCTATAAGAATGGTTTCCCACGTGGAGCGAACTGCCTCAACCATGGCAGGCTCTACTGTGGTCTCTAAGGATTTCCTCTCTGAAAACACGGCACTTTTACCCGAAGAATTCTGCTTTAGTTGCAGGTGGAACACAAGCTGCATTTCACCCACACTGTACACCAAGGGCCCTTCCCCAAATGAAGCTTCTATATGCAGGGTGTCCCGCCTGGAGCGAAGTGCCACACAAAGGCAGGGACTAGTAACGATTGTAAGCATTTCCTCTCCCAATACACGCAGTTTTACCAGAAGAACTCTGCTTTAGTTGCAGGTGGAACACAAGCTTCATTTCACCCACACTGTACACAAAGGGGCTTTCCCCAAATGAATCTTCTATATGCAGGGTGTACCACCTGCAGCGAACTGCCACACAAAGGCAGGCACTAGTAAGGACTGTAAGCATTTCCTCTCCCAAAACACGCAGTTTTACCCAAAGAACTCTGCTGTAATAGCAGGTGGAACACAAGCAGCATTTCTCCCACTGTGTACTCTCTGAGCTCCTCCACGAATGAACTCCTATATGCAGGGTTTCCCACGTGGAGCGAACTGCCTCTAACAAGGCAGGCTTTTGCGAAGACTGTTAGCATTTCCTCTCCCTAAACACGCAGTTTTAATGGAAGAACTCTGCTTTAGTTGCATGTGGAACACAAGCATCTATTCTCCCACAGTGTACACAAATGGCACGTCCCCTAATGAACTTGTTCTATAAGAATTGTTTCCCGCGTGGAGCGAACTGCCTCAACCATGGCAGGCTCTACTGTGGTCTCTAAGGATTTTCTCTGTGAAAACACGGCACTTTTACCAGAAGAACTCTGCTTTATTTAGAGGTGGAACACAAGCTGCATTTCACCCACACTGTACACCAAGGGTCTTTCCCCAAATGAATCTTCTATATGCAGGGTGTCCCGCCTGCAGCGAACTGCCACACAAAGGCAGGCACTAGTAAGGACTGTAAGCATTTCTTCTCCCAAAACACGCAGTTTTACCCGAAGAACTCTGCTTTAGTTGCAGGTGGAACACAAGCTGCATTTCACCCACACTGTACACAAAGGGCCCTTCCCTAAATGAATCCTCTATATGCAGATTGTCCCGCCTGCAGCGAACTGCCACAACGAAGGCAGGCACTAGTAAGGACTGTAGCATTTCCTCTCACAAAACACGCAGTTTTACCCGAAGAACTCTGATTTAGTTGCAGGTGGAACACAAGCAGCATTTCTCCCACTGTGTACTCTTTGGTCTCTTCCACGAATGAACTTCTATATGCAGGGTTTCCCACGTGGTGCGAACTGCTTCAACCACAGCAGGCTGTAGAGAGGACGGTAAGCATTTCCTCTTCCAAAACACGGCAGTTTTACCCAAAGAACTCTGCTTTAGTTGCAGGTGGAACACAAGCACCATTTCTCCCACTGTGTACATTCTGAGCTCCTCCACGAATGAACTCCTATATGCAGGGTTTCCCTCGTGGAGCTACTTGCCTCAAACAAGGCAGGCTCTAGCGAGGACTGTAAGCATTTCCTCTCCCTAAACACGCAGTTTTAACGGAAGAACCCTGCTGTAGTTGCAGGTGGAACACAAGCATCTTTTCTCCCACAGTGAACACAATGGGCACTTCCCCTAATGAACTTGTTCTATAAGAATGGTTTCCCACGTGGAGCGAACTGCCTCAACCATGGCAGGCTCTACTGTGGTCTCTAAGGATTTCCTCTCTGAAAACACGGCACTTTTACCCGAAGAATTCTGCTTTAGTTGCAGGTGGAACACAAGCTGCATTTCACCCACACTGTACACCAAGGGCCCTTCCCCAAATGAAGCTTCTATATGCAGGGTGTCCCGCCTGGAGCGAAGTGCCACACAAAGGCAGGGACTAGTAACGATTGTAAGCATTTCCTCTCCCAATACACGCAGTTTTACCAGAAGAACTCTGCTTTAGTTGCAGGTGGAACACAAGCTTCATTTCACCCACACTGTACACAAAGGGGCTTTCCCCAAATGAATCTTCTATATGCAGGGTGTACCACCTGCAGCGAACTGCCACACAAAGGCAGGCACTAGTAAGGACTGTAAGCATTTCCTCTCCCAAAACACGCAGTTTTACCCAAAGAACTCTGCTGTAATAGCAGGTGGAACACAAGCAGCATTTCTCCCACTGTGTACTCTCTGAGCTCCTCCACGAATGAACTCCTATATGCAGGGTTTCCCACGTGGAGCGAACTGCCTCAAACAAGGCAGGCTTTTGCGAGGACTGTTAGCATTTCCTCTCCCTAAACACGCAGTTTTAATGGAAGAACTCTGCTTTAGTTGCATGTGGAACACAAGCATCTATTCTCCCACAGTGTACACAAATGGCACGTCCCCTAATGAACTTGTTCTATAAGAATTGTTTCCCGCGTGGAGCGAACTGCCTCAACCATGGCAGGCTCTACTGTGGTCTCTAAGGATTTTCTCTGTGAAAACACGGCACTTTTACCAGAAGAACTCTGCTTTATTTAGAGGTGGAACACAAGCTGCATTTCACCCACACTGTACACCAAGGGTCTTTCCCCAAATGAATCTTCTATATGCAGGGTGTCCCGCCTGCAGCGAACTGCCACACAAAGGCAGGCACTAGTAAGGACTGTAAGCATTTCTTCTCCCAAAACACGCAGTTTTACCCGAAGAACTCTGCTTTAGTTGCAGGTGGAACACAAGCTGCATTTCACCCACACTGTACACAAAGGGCCCTTCCCTAAATGAATCCTCTATATGCAGATTGTCCCGCCTGCAGCGAACTGCCACAACGAAGGCAGGCACTAGTAAGGACTGTAGCATTTCCTCTCACAAAACACGCAGTTTTACCCGAAGAACTCTGATTTAGTTGCAGGTGGAACACAAGCAGCATTTCTCCCACTGTGTACTCTTTGGTCTCTTCCACGAATGAACTTCTATATGCAGGGTTTCCCACGTGGTGCGAACTGCTTCAACCACAGCAGGCTGTAGAGAGGACGGTAAGCATTTCCTCTTCCAAAACACGGCAGTTTTACCCAAAGAACTCTGCTTTAGTTGCAGGTGGAACACAAGCAGCATTTCTCCCACTGTGTGCATTCTGAGCTCCTCCACGAATGAACTCCTATATGCAGGGTTTCCCTCGTGGAGCTACTTGCCTCAAACAAGGCAGGCTCTAGCGAGGACTGTAAGCATTTCCTCTCCCTAAACACGCAGTTTTAACGGAAGAACCCTGCTGTAGTTGCAGGTGGAACACAAGCATCTTTTCTCCCACAGTGAACACAATGGGCACTTCCCCTAATGAACTTGTTCTATAAGAATGGTTTCCCACGTGGAGAGAACTGCCTCAACCATGGCAGGCTCTACTGTGGTCTCTAAGGATTTCCTCTCTGAAAACACGGCACTTTTACCCGAAGAATTCTGCTTTAGTTGCAGGTGGAACACAAGCTGCATTTCACCCACACTGTACACCAAGGGCCCTTCCCCAAATGAAGCTTCTATATGCAGGGTGTCCCGCCTGGAGCGAAGTGCCACACAAAGGCAGGGACTAGTAACGATTGTAAGCATTTCCTCTCCCAATACACGCAGTTTTACCAGAAGAACTCTGCTTTAGTTGCAGGTGGAACACAAGCTTCATTTCACCCACACTGTACACAAAGGGGCTTTCCCCAAATGAATCTTCTATATGCAGGGTGTACCACCTGCAGCGAACTGCCACACAAAGGCAGGCACTAGTAAGGACTGTAAGCATTTCCTCTCCCAAAACACGCAGTTTTACCCAAAGAACTCTGCTGTAATAGCAGGTGGAACACAAGCAGCATTTCTCCCACTGTGTACTCTCTGAGCTCCTCCACGAATGAACTCCTATATGCAGGGTTTCCCACGTGGAGCGAACTGCCTCAAACAAGGCAGGCTTTTGCGAGGACTGTTAGCATTTCCTCTCCCTAAACACGCAGTTTTAATGGAAGAACTCTGCTTTAGTTGCATGTGGAACACAAGCATCTATTCTCCCACAGTGTACACAAATGGCACGTCCCCTAATGAACTTGTTCTATAAGAATTGTTTCCCGCGTGGAGCGAACTGCCTCAACCATGGCAGGCTCTACTGTGGTCTCTAAGGATTTTCTCTGTGAAAACACGGCACTTTTACCAGAAGAACTCTGCTTTATTTAGAGGTGGAACACAAGCTGCATTTCACCCACACTGTACACCAAGGGTCTTTCCCCAAATGAATCTTCTATATGCAGGGTGTCCCGCCTGCAGCGAACTGCCACACAAAGGCAGGCACTAGTAAGGACTGTAAGCATTTCTTCTCCCAAAACACGCAGTTTTACCCGAAGAACTCTGCTTTAGTTGCAGGTGGAACACAAGCTGCATTTCACCCACACTGTACACAAAGGGCCCTTCCCTAAATGAATCCTCTATATGCAGATTGTCCCGCCTGCAGCGAACTGCCACAACGAAGGCAGGCACTAGTAAGGACTGTAGCATTTCCTCTCACAAAACACGCATTTTACCCGAAGAACTCTGATTTAGTTGCAGGTGGAACACAAGCAGCATTTCTCCCACTGTGTACTCTTTGGTCTCTTCCACGAATGAACTTCTATATGCAGGGTTTCCCACGTGGTGCGAACTGCTTCAACCACAGCAGGCTGTAGAGAGGACGGTAAGCATTTCCTCTTCCAAAACACGGCAGTTTTACCCAAAGAACTCTGCTTTAGTTGCAGGTGGAACACAAGCAGCATTTCTCCCACTGTGTGCATTCTGAGCTCCTCCACGAATGAACTCCTATATGCAGGGTTTCCCTCGTGGAGCTACTTGCCTCAAACAAGGCAGGCTCTAGCGAGGACTGTAAGCATTTCCTCTCCCTAAACACGCAGTTTTAACGGAAGAACCCTGCTGTAGTTGCAGGTGGAACACAAGCATCTTTTCTCCCACAGTGAACACAATGGGCACTTCCCCTAATGAACTTGTTCTATAAGAATGGTTTCCCACGTGGAGCGAACTGCCTCAACCATGGCAGGCTCTACTGTGGTCTCTAAGGATTTCCTCTCTGAAAACACGGCACTTTTACCCGAAGAATTCTGCTTTAGTTGCAGGTGGAACACAAGCTGCATTTCACCCACACTGTACACCAAGGGCCCTTCCCCAAATGAAGCTTCTATATGCAGGGTGTCCCGCCTGGAGCGAAGTGCCACACAAAGGCAGGGACTAGTAACGATTGTAAGCATTTCCTCTCCCAATACACGCAGTTTTACCAGAAGAACTCTGCTTTAGTTGCAGGTGGAACACAAGCTTCATTTCACCCACACTGTACACAAAGGGGCTTTCCCCAAATGAATCTTCTATATGCAGGGTGTACCACCTGCAGCGAACTGCCACACAAAGGCAGGCACTAGTAAGGACTGTAAGCATTTCCTCTCCCAAAACACGCAGTTTTACCCAAAGAACTCTGCTGTAATAGCAGGTGGAACACAAGCAGCATTTCTCCCACTGTGTACTCTCTGAGCTCCTCCACGAATGAACTCCTATATGCAGGGTTTCCCACGTGGAGCGAACTGCCTCAAACAAGGCAGGCTTTTGCGAGGACTGTTAGCATTTCCTCTCCCTAAACACGCAGTTTTAATGGAAGAACTCTGCTTTAGTTGCATGTGGAACACAAGCATCTATTCTCCCACAGTGTACACAAATGGCACGTCCCCTAATGAACTTGTTCTATAAGAATTGTTTCCCGCGTGGAGCGAACTGCCTCAACCATGGCAGGCTCTACTGTGGTCTCTAAGGATTTACTCTGTGAAAACACGGCACTTTTACCAGAAGAACTCTGCTTTATTTAGAGGTGGAACACAAGCTGCATTTCACCCACACTGTACACCAAGGGTCTTTCCCCAAATGAATCTTCTATATGCAGGGTGTCCCGCCTGCAGCGAACTGCCACACAAAGGCAGGCACTAGTAAGGACTGTAAGCATTTCTTCTCCCAAAACACGCAGTTTTACCCGAAGAACTCTGCTTTAGTTGCAGGTGGAACACAAGCTGCATTTCACCCACACTGTACACAAAGGGCCCTTCCCTAAATGAATCCTCTATATGCAGATTGTCCCGCCTGCAGCGAACTGCCACAACGAAGGCAGGCACTAGTAAGGACTGTAGCATTTCCTCTCACAAAACACGCAGTTTTACCCGAAGAACTCTGATTTAGTTGCAGGTGGAACACAAGCAGCATTTCTCCCACTGTGTACTCTTTGGTCTCTTCCACGAATGAACTTCTATATGCAGGGTTTCCCACGTGGTGCGAACTGCTTCAACCACAGCAGGCTGTAGAGAGGACGGTAAGCATTTCCTCTTCCAAAACACGGCAGTTTTACCCAAAGAACTCTGCTTTAGTTGCAGGTGGAACACAAGCAGCATTTCTCCCACTGTGTGCATTCTGAGCTCCTCCACGAATGAACTCCTATATGCAGGGTTTCCCTCGTGGAGCTACTTGCCTCAAACAAGGCAGGCTCTAGCGAGGACTGTAAGCATTTCCTCTCCCTAAACACGCAGTTTTAACGGAAGAACCCTGCTGTAGTTGCAGGTGGAACACAAGCATCTTTTCTCCCACAGTGAACACAATGGGCACTTCCCCTAATGAACTTGTTCTATAAGAATGGTTTCCCACGTGGAGCGAACTGCCTCAACCATGGCAGGCTCTACTGTGGTCTCTAAGGATTTCCTCTCTGAAAACACGGCACTTTTACCCGAAGAATTCTGCTTTAGTTGCAGGTGGAACACAAGCTGCATTTCACCCACACTGTACACCAAGGGCCCTTCCCCAAATGAAGCTTCTATATGCAGGGTGTCCCGCCTGGAGCGAAGTGCCACACAAAGGCAGGGACTAGTAACGATTGTAAGCATTTCCTCTCCCAATACACGCAGTTTTACCAGAAGAACTCTGCTTTAGTTGCAGGTGGAACACAAGCTTCATTTCACCCACACTGTACACAAAGGGGCTTTCCCCAAATGAATCTTCTATATGCAGGGTGTACCACCTGCAGCGAACTGCCACACAAAGGCAGGCACTAGTAAGGACTGTAAGCATTTCCTCTCCCAAAACACGCAGTTTTACCCAAAGAACTCTGCTGTAATAGCAGGTGGAACACAAGCAGCATTTCTCCCACTGTGTACTCTCTGAGCTCCTCCACGAATGAACTCCTATATGCAGGGTTTCCCACGTGGAGCGAACTGCCTCAAACAAGGCAGGCTTTTGCGAGGACTGTTAGCATTTCCTCTCCCTAAACACGCAGTTTTAATGGAAGAACTCTGCTTTAGTTGCATGTGGAACACAAGCATCTATTCTCCCACAGTGTACACAAATGGCACGTCCCCTAATGAACTTGTTCTATAAGAATTGTTTCCCGCGTGGAGCGAACTGCCTCAACCATGGCAGGCTCTACTGTGGTCTCTAAGGATTTACTCTGTGAAAACACGGCACTTTTACCAGAAGAACTCTGCTTTATTTAGAGGTGGAACACAAGCTGCATTTCACCCACACTGTACACCAAGGGTCTTTCCCCAAATGAATCTTCTATATGCAGGGTGTCCCGCCTGCAGCGAACTGCCACACAAAGGCAGGCACTAGTAAGGACTGTAAGCATTTCTTCTCCCAAAACACGCAGTTTTACCCGAAGAACTCTGCTTTAGTTGCAGGTGGAACACAAGCTGCATTTCACCCACACTGTACACAAAGGGCCCTTCCCTAAATGAATCCTCTATATGCAGATTGTCCCGCCTGCAGCGAACTGCCACAACGAAGGCAGGCACTAGTAAGGACTGTAGCATTTCCTCTCACAAAACACGCATTTTACCCGAAGAACTCTGATTTAGTTGCAGGTGGAACACAAGCAGCATTTCTCCCACTGTGTACTCTTTGGTCTCTTCCACGAATGAACTTCTATATGCAGGGTTTCCCACGTGGTGCGAACTGCTTCAACCACAGCAGGCTGTAGAGAGGACGGTAAGCATTTCCTCTTCCAAAACACGGCAGTTTTACCCAAAGAACTCTGCTTTAGTTGCAGGTGGAACACAAGCAGCATTTCTCCCACTGTGTGCATTCTGAGCTCCTCCACGAATGAACTCCTATATGCAGGGTTTCCCTCGTGGAGCTACTTGCCTCAAACAAGGCAGGCTCTAGCGAGGACTGTAAGCATTTCCTCTCCCTAAACACGCAGTTTTAACGGAAGAACCCTGCTGTAGTTGCAGGTGGAACACAAGCATCTTTTCTCCCACAGTGAACACAATGGGCACTTCCCCTAATGAACTTGTTCTATAAGAATGGTTTCCCACGTGGAGCGAACTGCCTCAACCATGGCAGGCTCTACTGTGGTCTCTAAGGATTTCCTCTCTGAAAACACGGCACTTTTACCCGAAGAATTCTGCTTTAGTTGCAGGTGGAACACAAGCTGCATTTCACCCACACTGTACACCAAGGGCCCTTCCCCAAATGAAGCTTCTATATGCAGGGTGTCCCGCCTGGAGCGAAGTGCCACACAAAGGCAGGGACTAGTAACGATTGTAAGCATTTCCTCTCCCAATACACGCAGTTTTACCAGAAGAACTCTGCTTTAGTTGCAGGTGGAACACAAGCTTCATTTCACCCACACTGTACACAAAGGGGCTTTCCCCAAATGAATCTTCTATATGCAGGGTGTACCACCTGCAGCGAACTGCCACACAAAGGCAGGCACTAGTAAGGACTGTAAGCATTTCCTCTCCCAAAACACGCAGTTTTACCCAAAGAACTCTGCTGTAATAGCAGGTGGAACACAAGCAGCATTTCTCCCACTGTGTACTCTCTGAGCTCCTCCACGAATGAACTCCTATATGCAGGGTTTCCCACGTGGAGCGAACTGCCTCAAACAAGGCAGGCTTTTGCGAGGACTGTTAGCATTTCCTCTCCCTAAACACGCAGTTTTAATGGAAGAACTCTGCTTTAGTTGCATGTGGAACACAAGCATCTATTCTCCCACAGTGTACACAAATGGCACGTCCCCTAATGAACTTGTTCTATAAGAATTGTTTCCCGCGTGGAGCGAACTGCCTCAACCATGGCAGGCTCTACTGTGGTCTCTAAGGATTTACTCTGTGAAAACACGGCACTTTTACCAGAAGAACTCTGCTTTATTTAGAGGTGGAACACAAGCTGCATTTCACCCACACTGTACACCAAGGGTCTTTCCCCAAATGAATCTTCTATATGCAGGGTGTCCCGCCTGCAGCGAACTGCCACACAAAGGCAGGCACTAGTAAGGACTGTAAGCATTTCTTCTCCCAAAACACGCAGTTTTACCCGAAGAACTCTGCTTTAGTTGCAGGTGGAACACAAGCTGCATTTCACCCACACTGTACACAAAGGGCCCTTCCCTAAATGAATCCTCTATATGCAGATTGTCCCGCCTGCAGCGAACTGCCACAACGAAGGCAGGCACTAGTAAGGACTGTAGCATTTCCTCTCACAAAACACGCAGTTTTACCCGAAGAACTCTGATTTAGTTGCAGGTGGAACACAAGCAGCATTTCTCCCACTGTGTACTCTTTGGTCTCTTCCACGAATGAACTTCTATATGCAGGGTTTCCCACGTGGTGCGAACTGCTTCAACCACAGCAGGCTGTAGAGAGGACGGTAAGCATTTCCTCTTCCAAAACACGGCAGTTTTACCCAAAGAACTCTGCTTTAGTTGCAGGTGGAACACAAGCAGCATTTCTCCCACTGTGTGCATTCTGAGCTCCTCCACGAATGAACTCCTATATGCAGGGTTTCCCTCGTGGAGCTACTTGCCTCAAACAAGGCAGGCTCTAGCGAGGACTGTAAGCATTTCCTCTCCCTAAACACGCAGTTTTAACGGAAGAACCCTGCTGTAGTTGCAGGTGGAACACAAGCATCTTTTCTCCCACAGTGAACACAATGGGCACTTCCCCTAATGAACTTGTTCTATAAGAATGGTTTCCCACGTGGAGCGAACTGCCTCAACCATGGCAGGCTCTACTGTGGTCTCTAAGGATTTCCTCTCTGAAAACACGGCACTTTTACCCGAAGAATTCTGCTTTAGTTGCAGGTGGAACACAAGCTGCATTTCACCCACACTGTACACCAAGGGCCCTTCCCCAAATGAAGCTTCTATATGCAGGGTGTCCCGCCTGGAGCGAAGTGCCACACAAAGGCAGGGACTAGTAACGATTGTAAGCATTTCCTCTCCCAATACACGCAGTTTTACCAGAAGAACTCTGCTTTAGTTGCAGGTGGAACACAAGCTTCATTTCACCCACACTGTACACAAAGGGGCTTTCCCCAAATGAATCTTCTATATGCAGGGTGTACCACCTGCAGCGAACTGCCACACAAAGGCAGGCACTAGTAAGGACTGTAAGCATTTCCTCTCCCAAAACACGCAGTTTTACCCAAAGAACTCTGCTGTAATAGCAGGTGGAACACAAGCAGCATTTCTCCCACTGTGTACTCTCTGAGCTCCTCCACGAATGAACTCCTATATGCAGGGTTTCCCACGTGGAGCGAACTGCCTCAAACAAGGCAGGCTTTTGCGAGGACTGTTAGCATTTCCTCTCCCTAAACACGCAGTTTTAATGGAAGAACTCTGCTTTAGTTGCATGTGGAACACAAGCATCTATTCTCCCACAGTGTACACAAATGGCACGTCCCCTAATGAACTTGTTCTATAAGAATTGTTTCCCGCGTGGAGCGAACTGCCTCAACCATGGCAGGCTCTACTGTGGTCTCTAAGGATTTACTCTGTGAAAACACGGCACTTTTACCAGAAGAACTCTGCTTTATTTAGAGGTGGAACACAAGCTGCATTTCACCCACACTGTACACCAAGGGTCTTTCCCCAAATGAATCTTCTATATGCAGGGTGTCCCGCCTGCAGCGAACTGCCACACAAAGGCAGGCACTAGTAAGGACTGTAAGCATTTCTTCTCCCAAAACACGCAGTTTTACCCGAAGAACTCTGCTTTAGTTGCAGGTGGAACACAAGCTGCATTTCACCCACACTGTACACAAAGGGCCCTTCCCTAAATGAATCCTCTATATGCAGATTGTCCCGCCTGCAGCGAACTGCCACAACGAAGGCAGGCACTAGTAAGGACTGTAGCATTTCCTCTCACAAAACACGCATTTTACCCGAAGAACTCTGATTTAGTTGCAGGTGGAACACAAGCAGCATTTCTCCCACTGTGTACTCTTTGGTCTCTTCCACGAATGAACTTCTATATGCAGGGTTTCCCACGTGGTGCGAACTGCTTCAACCACAGCAGGCTGTAGAGAGGACGGTAAGCATTTCCTCTTCCAAAACACGGCAGTTTTACCCAAAGAACTCTGCTTTAGTTGCAGGTGGAACACAAGCAGCATTTCTCCCACTGTGTGCATTCTGAGCTCCTCCACGAATGAACTCCTATATGCAGGGTTTCCCTCGTGGAGCTACTTGCCTCAAACAAGGCAGGCTCTAGCGAGGACTGTAAGCATTTCCTCTCCCTAAACACGCAGTTTTAACGGAAGAACCCTGCTGTAGTTGCAGGTGGAACACAAGCATCTTTTCTCCCACAGTGAACACAATGGGCACTTCCCCTAATGAACTTGTTCTATAAGAATGGTTTCCCACGTGGAGCGAACTGCCTCAACCATGGCAGGCTCTACTGTGGTCTCTAAGGATTTCCTCTCTGAAAACACGGCACTTTTACCCGAAGAATTCTGCTTTAGTTGCAGGTGGAACACAAGCTGCATTTCACCCACACTGTACACCAAGGGCCCTTCCCCAAATGAAGCTTCTATATGCAGGGTGTCCCGCCTGGAGCGAAGTGCCACACAAAGGCAGGGACTAGTAACGATTGTAAGCATTTCCTCTCCCAATACACGCAGTTTTACCAGAAGAACTCTGCTTTAGTTGCAGGTGGAACACAAGCTTCATTTCACCCACACTGTACACAAAGGGGCTTTCCCCAAATGAATCTTCTATATGCAGGGTGTACCACCTGCAGCGAACTGCCACACAAAGGCAGGCACTAGTAAGGACTGTAAGCATTTCCTCTCCCAAAACACGCAGTTTTACCCAAAGAACTCTGCTGTAATAGCAGGTGGAACACAAGCAGCATTTCTCCCACTGTGTACTCTCTGAGCTCCTCCACGAATGAACTCCTATATGCAGGGTTTCCCACGTGGAGCGAACTGCCTCAAACAAGGCAGGCTTTTGCGAGGACTGTTAGCATTTCCTCTCCCTAAACACGCAGTTTTAATGGAAGAACTCTGCTTTAGTTGCATGTGGAACACAAGCATCTATTCTCCCACAGTGTACACAAATGGCACGTCCCCTAATGAACTTGTTCTATAAGAATTGTTTCCCGCGTGGAGCGAACTGCCTCAACCATGGCAGGCTCTACTGTGGTCTCTAAGGATTTACTCTGTGAAAACACGGCACTTTTACCAGAAGAACTCTGCTTTATTTAGAGGTGGAACACAAGCTGCATTTCACCCACACTGTACACCAAGGGTCTTTCCCCAAATGAATCTTCTATATGCAGGGTGTCCCGCCTGCAGCGAACTGCCACCCAAAGGCAGGCACTAGTAAGGACTGTAAGCATTTCTTCTCCCAAAACACGCAGTTTTACCCGAAGAACTCTGCTTTAGTTGCAGGTGGAACACAAGCTGCATTTCACCCACACTGTACACAAAGGGCCCTTCCCTAAATGAATCCTCTATATGCAGAGTGTCCCGCCTGCAGCGAACTGCCACAACGAAGGCAGGCACTAGTAAGGACTGTAGCATTTCCTCTCACAAAACACGCAGTTTTACCCGAAGAACTCTGATTTAGTTGCAGGTGGAACACAAGCAGCATTTCTCCCACTGTGTACTCTTTGGTCTCTTCCACGAATGAACTTCTATATGCAGGGTTTCCCACGTGGTGCGAACTGCTTCAACCACAGCAGGCTGTAGAGAGGACGGTAAGCATTTCCTCTTCCAAAACACGGCAGTTTTACCCAAAGAACTCTGCTTTAGTTGCAGGTGGAACACAAGCAGCATTTCTCCCACTGTGTGCATTCTGAGCTCCTCCACGAATGAACTCCTATATGCAGGGTTTCCCTCGTGGAGCTACTTGCCTCAAACAAGGCAGGCTCTAGCGAGGACTGTAAGCATTTCCTCTCCCTAAACACGCAGTTTTAACGGAAGAACCCTGCTGTAGTTGCAGGTGGAACACAAGCATCTTTTCTCCCACAGTGAACACAATGGGCACTTCCCCTAATGAACTTGTTCTATAAGAATGGTTTCCCACGTGGAGCGAACTGCCTCAACCATGGCAGGCTCTACTGTGGTCTCTAAGGATTTCCTCTCTGAAAACACGGCACTTTTACCCGAAGAATTCTGCTTTAGTTGCAGGTGGAACACAAGCTGCATTTCACCCACACTGTACACCAAGGGCCCTTCCCCAAATGAAGCTTCTATATGCAGGGTGTCCCGCCTGGAGCGAAGTGCCACACAAAGGCAGGGACTAGTAACGATTGTAAGCATTTCCTCTCCCAATACACGCAGTTTTACCAGAAGAACTTTGCTTTAGTTGCAGGTGGAGCACAAGCTTCATTTCACCCACACTGTACACAAAGGGGCTTTCCCCAAATGAATCTTCTATATGCAGGGTGTACCACCTGCAGCGAACTGCCACACAAAGGCAGGCACTAGTAAGGACTGTAAGCATTTCCTCTCCCAAAACACGCAGTTTTACCCAAAGAACTCTGCTGTAATAGCAGGTGGAACACAAGCAGCATTTCTCCCACTGTGTACTCTCTGAGCTCCTCCACGAATGAACTCCTATATGCAGGGTTTCCCACGTGGAGCGAACTGCCTCAAACAAGGCAGGCTTTTGCGAGGACTGTTAGCATTTCCTCTCCCTAAACACGCAGTTTTAATGGAAGAACTCTGCTTTAGTTGCATGTGGAACACAAGCATCTATTCTCCCACAGTGTACACAAATGGCACGTCCCCTAATGAACTTGTTCTATAAGAATTGTTTCCCGCGTGGAGCGAACTGCCTCAACCATGGCAGGCTCTACTGTGGTCTCTAAGGATTTACTCTGTGAAAACACGGCACTTTTACCAGAAGAACTCTGCTTTATTTAGAGGTGGAACACAAGCTGCATTTCACCCACACTGTACACCAAGGGTTTTTCCCCAAATGAATCTTCTATATGCAGGGTGTCCCGCCTGCAGCGAACTGCCACACAAAGGCAGGCACTAGTAAGGACTGTAAGCATTTCTTCTCCCAAAACACGCAGTTTTACCCGAAGAACTCTGCTTTAGTTGCAGGTGGAACACAAGCTGCATTTCACCCACACTGTACACAAAGGGCCCTTCCCTAAATGAATCCTCTATATGCAGAGTGTCCCGCCTGCAGCGAACTGCCACAACGAAGGCAGGCACTAGTAAGGACTGTAGCATTTCCTCTCACAAAACACGCAGTTTTACCCGAAGAACTCTGATT